>NC_143550.1:111087857-111425000 GCF_054136105.1 Typopeltis vanoorti | reverse complement strand
ATTATCTTCTTCTCCATATTCTACGCACTAAAAATTCTTCCGACAAAAATAATAAAGGCGCCAATTAGGACTTTCTATAGAAGTCGCTTTTTCCTGTTTTCTATGTTGTGACCTGCATGTAACTAAGCATAAATCTCGTTCTGATTTCATTTACTCTTACACACAGAGTTTTCATGTCAAGCCGTACGCCTATATACCGTCATCATCTTGGACTTTCTTCAACTTTTGTCAATCCATTTTACGTTGAGATGTGTTTAGTTTCATCAAAGGGAAGCAAAAGCCTGTTCAATGGGTACTTCATTAAGTACCTTGCACCTAAGCATATTACTTCAAGGCTGTGTTTCTTTGTCTTGCAGCCTTTGGATCTTTAAAAAGTTCTAGGCGAAATTGCATTTTGTTGTTGTTTATGGTGATCTCAGACACAAAGGTGGTACCACCTGAAGTATACTAGTACCGTAACGAGTGAAAGATTGGAGATCGGAAAGAAATTCATTAACATAAATTTGAATATGTTGGAAAATCTATAAATTTGTGTGACACTCTGTATTTTTTTTTTATTTTTAGTTTATGAAGTCAAGTATTTGTGGTTTTACTTCGTCGTGATGCCTCAAGCTTTCATCTGTCAATTAGTTGTAATGCTAAGGCTTGTTAAGCATTTCAAGAGAAAAAGTTAGTTGTACTCGTAGATATACAAGTTCTTCAGTATCTCTCAAAACCAAAAAAAAAAAAAGAGAAAGTGTTGACTATTTTCTGAAACGAACCCTGAAAACAGTTCAGAAAAATTCCATTCAAGAAGCAATCGATCATTCTGCAAGCCGATGTCATATGAATCAAAGTTGGATTCCCCTCTGGATGCGGAGAAGAGATTTCAAAATCTCTTAAATTTTCTATTTTTATTAAAGTATTTAATCTCTAGATAACTTTGCTAAAATAATTTTGAAGTAACTCGCTTATTAATGATGTTTTTAAGAAATCTTTTCCTGAATTTTGAAAAAAAAAAAAAATGGTACACTATTATTCATTAGATTTTGTTGTATAATGAAACCTGTCGAGCATTCATGACTAAACATACACACGTAACCACAGTAATAAGATTTTTTAATAAGTAAATATTTCATCCTAAGTATCATAGGACATCTTCAGTATAGTTAATTCAAACAATGCTAGGAATTAACAGTCAGGGCGCATGCTTACAACGGAATCCCTCTATGGGTGAAGTAGCGTGTTATATATATATATTTTTTTTTTCTTCTTTTTTTCATATATATTTTAATTTATTTCTATAACACGCTACTGCACGCATAGAGGGATTCCATTGTAAGCATGCGCCCTAACTGTATGTAATTCCTAGTAATGTTTGAATTAACTGTATTGAAGATGTCCTATGAATACTTAAGACGAAATATTTACTTAGAAAATAAATCTTATTACTGTGGTTACGTGTGTACGTTTATTCATTAGAGAGGCTTGAGTAGCCTCATTGTAATTTCGTGTCAACAGATCTGCAGAAGAAAGATGATTATAGGTTCAAGTCTAATCACCGACTAGAGACCTTTTTTCTAAGTCTTTTACAGTCGATTCTATAATTATTCGATCTTTGGTGCAGGACAGTTCCCCCCCCCGTATTGAATAAACATAAATACATAAATAACATTTAGGATGAGGATCATCTCCTTAAGCGTATTCAAATAGAGTAAGAAATTGTTTTAAGCCTCATGAAGCATGGGATATGTGTTTTGTTTGTTATCTTATTAAAGTTCAATTTTTTGTAAATTGAATTTGCTTCATGGAGCGCCATAATATGATACTGACGTCTGAATAGCTTGTTTTATATCTCATTCATTTGAAAGAAGCAATATCGTAGCATTGTGTACTTCAAATATATCACAATTATTTTATTTCTTTACAAACAATATATATATATATATATATATATATATATATATATATATATATATATATATATATATATATATATATATATATATATATATATATATATATATATATATATATATATATATATATACGTAACATTAGTCCCGATTGATTCTATATCTAGCAGTACTACTTGAACTATTAGGGTAATTTTGTTACCATTATAGTTTTCAAATGTTAATGGTTAATTGCTAATCATTTTCGTCCTAATTGCGGTTTAATTTCTCGGTTGTTTATCATGTTGACTGGTTTTCAACACCATCATAGCACAGTCGAAAGACAACCCGACATTTGCCGACAAAGTCCTAGATTCTAATCCCATTTAGGACGGAACCTTTATAAGGACTTTTCTGCTAGAGGTGAGTTGATCAGTTTCATATAGCCTCCTAGCCTAAATTGCTTCATCCTTAATGACAATCAAACAAAAACCAAGCATTTTTTAAACGAATAATGTCAAACAAAAAAAAAATTTGCTTTGACTAAATTGAGTAAAGCTGCTTCTGAGATATTTCAAATGTTGCAAACTGCGTTTGCGAATGAGATATTTGGAATAACATAGACTTTTGGTTGACTTCTAGATTGAAAGGTGGACAAAAGCCTGTTGACGAGTTAAAGAATCTGGGTGTTAGGAATTTCTGCAGGACAAATTCTCGGCCAAGAATAATACTTAGGTAGCCTTACCTATTTAAAGGAAGATGTCCGCCAAAAACGACCATAAAATTGTCACGCACAGAACTGGTTATTCATTACGATAATGCATTACTGTACTGTAAATCTGTCTGTGCGACAGTGTTGCTTTCTTTTTTGTTCACTAAAATTGCAACTCAAGAGACAGAAATCTTAGCATGTTTCAGAGATCAAATTGAATTGCAGGCATTGCTGAACGTACTCTCAGATGAAGGCTGCCGGCAACCGTGCTTTCAATAGTGGTTTAATAGGAGAGTGGTCTGAAAAATTCTCAACCTAACAATAAAAACACGAATTTATAATTTCAAAATTATCATTATTTTTCAACATAATCTCCCTTAAGAGTAATACATTTATTCCAGCGATGCTCCAGCGCCATTATCCTGTCCCTGTAGTGGTTCTCAGTAAAATTTGCAAAATACCCCTCCACAGCTGCAATCATCTCTTGATTTGAAGAAAAAAACGCTGACCAGTGAGGAGGAGTTTTAATTTTGGGAAGAGATAGAAGTCAGAGTGAGCCAAATCTGGGGAATAGGGTGGATGTTCCAACAATTCATAGTGCAGATCGCTTAATTTTCTCATTGCCAAAACACCTTTGTGGGAAGGTGGGTTGTCCTGATGAAAGATGATTTTTTCCTTCTGTAAACCGGGTATTTTCTCACGAATTTTTTCGTCTAGTCGGGTTAAAAGATCGGAATAATATTCCCCGGTTATTGTTTTATCCTTTTCAAGATAATTAATAAACAAAATGCCTTTAGCATCCAAAACACCGATGCCATGATCTTTCCTGCTGATGGAACAGACTTTGTCTTCTTTGGCGCTGAACAACCGGCTTCTGTCCACTGTTTTGACTGCTGTTTGGATTCTGGTGTGTAATGGTGAATCCAAGTCTCATCCGTAGTAATAAATCGACGCACAAGATCAGTTTTATTCTTGTTAAAAGGCTCCAAGCACTGTTCAGAGATTTTCATGCGAGTTTGTTTATGATCTGCTGTGAGCAAGCGGGGTACCTATCTTGCGCAAAACTTTTTCATTTGCAATTCTTCCTGCAAAATATATCCTACACGTTCTTTTGAAATGCCTATAGTCTCAGCAATTTCACGCACTTTGACTATCAGGTCATCCAATACCATATTGTGCACTTGATCATTGATTTCTAGTCTTGTTACACTTTTTGGAAGTCCTTCACGTGGATCATCTTCAAGGCTGGTACGGCCACGTTTAAACTCGGCAGCCCATTTCTTACTTCTCGAGAACGAAGGAGAAGAGTGCCCATAAACTTTTATGAACTTCGAATGATTTTCATTTGCTGTTAAACCTTCTTTTACAAAGGATTTTAGAATCGCACGATACTCAATTTTATCCATTTCAAGGGATACAGACAACACTTTTGCTTCAGACAGCTGTATGTTTGTTATATAAAACAAACTACTTGATAGAATAACTTGTAATTTCATATTGATGCTTATGACAGATGTACCAAATTAGAAAAAAATCTTGCCGATAGTGTTGCCATCTATGGTCGAGGCCGAGAACTTTTCAGATCATTCTCGTATACAAAGAAAGGAGTGGGCTACTTCTAAGGGGAACAACAACGATTTGCGGCTCATTTAACTTGCAGTTTGTACAGTCAGGAAGCGTCCTCTTATATCCGTATGATTGACATCAAAGACCAGTAATTGAATTGTAGACACACACACACTTCATAGAAATCTGTCAATAAAGTTGTCGAGTTTATTGAACAGTGCTCCCTGGTTTGATGTGTCGTTTCGTGAGCATTTGATTATTGTATTCTTCCAGTACCAGAGGACTTTTCACAAGCAAACAGTTGGATTTATTTTGTGGGAAAAATACTGAACTGAAATCACTATTAAAATTCTATTGTCCATTCACTTCCATTTCAGATGGTCAAGATGAAAACTAGGCATTCATATCTGACATTTTATAGTCTCATAACATTTCTATCCTTTAAAACATTTTCACATCTCAGATATAACTTAAGAAATATACAGTTCCAATTCTAGCGTAAAGAAATTCATTTTTACCCTCAATTCTCAAAATCTATAATGAAACTCAGTTGTCAGGAATTCCATTATGCTCTTCACTGTATTCTGATGAATCACATTTCGCTATTTTTTTTTTTTTTGCCATTTATAGCAAATGTGATTCCTTCTGTCTTAAATATGGTCATGTGCTTGATATGGTCAGATTTTGTTTAATGTGACATCTTCTCCTACTTAATCTTCTTGTGGATCAAAATTTACTTTCCTCATTATGTTGCTATAATTCAGGGGAGAATTCTCCATGCTTGCTATGCTTGCTGCGCAAGCTTATTAATTGAGAAAGAAGTAATATTTATTTAGTAATATTTATTTACTAATAAATATTTATAGTAATATTTAATAAATGCATACATTTATAAGCATTCCATTTAGGCTTTTATTTTTGTAGCCAGAAGAGGTTTTAAGCTTGCGCGGCAATAATTGAGCTTTGCGTTGTGTATCGAAGGTCGACATTAGCCAAGCTAACTTGGCTTGCTCGGTTGTGGGAGCATCCACTCGCTTCAGCACTGTGATTTCATGCGCGCGCATAGCCATTTCCGCTCCCTTCAAGTCGTCTTAAACACAGACCATACGCAGTCAAAGTAGCTGCAGTCAGTGAGCTTCAGCCAGCCTTTACAAGTGTGCGTGTTGGTTGGGAAAATGAAGTTACAACCAACTTTTTATGACGATGTTATTGATCAGTTCATAAAGAAGAATCGTAGGGTAGAATTTGTATTCAAGTAGCTAAATTGAAAAAGATAGAATATTATTTGTAAAATAAATGTTGTATTTGTATGATTAAATATACATAAATATATATATATTTAATATATATATATTTATGTACAGTATATATATATATATTAAATATATATATATATTAAATATATATATATATATATATATATATATATATATTAAATATATAGTTTTAAATGGTCAGTAATTCATTTATTCCGTTAATCAGACTTCAATCACACCTCTCACTCCCTAAGAGCAAGCGTAAATTTCGAAACCAGTTTTCACCCCTGCTATAATTGCTAATCCAGCAATCCTATTCTATCCTATTCCCTCAGTCATACGGCTGGTGGAGATAACTATTTGCTACTCTACTAGGGAGATGATTATGAGCACGGTGGTTTCCCGTTACCTTCTTTGCTGTAGTATATTTTATGACTGTAGCTATGTGTGTTCACGGGACCGGTTTGCCAGTTTTGAGAGATGAAAAACTCGAGTTACCGGGAGAAAAAACCCTCCACCTCCGTATGATACCGGTTAACTCACCTTTAGTCGAAAGAGAAGATAAAGGTTCCTCACATTACTGACGAGAATCGAACCCAGGTCTTTCCGACCAAAGGCTTCGTCTATACTGACTGAGCTATGGACATCTCTCATGATTTTGACCTTTCCATTACATCCACACTTTATCCAGTCCAAATTTCCAGCACAGAGTTATTTTACTCATTTACAATAACGAGTATAATTCCACTAGCGTCCTTTCTTCACCACATATTGACCCAAATAGAACTGATTTTACATATAATCACCGAAATTCCCGATGATGCCTTTGCTTAATCACTGTCTTTTCCCGCACAGATTTATCAGTTATCGTTTGTTCGCAGACTTCATCTTTTCAGTGCAATTTCCTCTCCAGCATCCAGTTCTGGACCTTCATCATTTGCTTCTACAATTATGTCAAATAAAAGATTTCACTGATTTTATTTTCCAATTCTCTACTGGAACCACTACTTTCATTACTGCAGTCTCAAAGCATTATCCAATTGTTTTACCTATATGAGTACTTTCATCTTCCTTCGTTTCAGTGAATTACTGTCCTTTATTTAAGTCTTGTTTCTCTAACAAGTGCATCACAATAAAAATAGCTCATATCACATTGACTCAGCGAAAATCATCGGCCTTCGTCTACGTTTATCCTAAATCTTGTAATATTCGTGAATTATCATCGAATCAAAATTTGATTTCCGTAAAGCTAAAAGATAAAAAATGCAATTTTCTTTTCTCCAAACGACAGTTTGTTTTCTGAGTGCTCGCCAAAAACATATTGGTCTCTACTTCCGCACTTTCATCTTTTTTTTTTTTTATGTCCAAACAATTCTTCTGCAATAACCTAGCTTCTTGATTTCATATTTCTCCTGGGATTTCTTCCACGAGGAAAGCTTTATATCTTCATACCTCTTTAACGAATCTCTGATAATGTTAGTGCAATATAAAACTACTGTTTGTTTTTATATACCATACACATCTTAGATTTCAAAGGTATTGAAAGCATCCACTTAAAACAGAATAAAGATGCAATAGTCACTGTATATAGTTTGCATTTCCATTAACATATTGTGCTAAGTAAATATTCACAATATATATATGACTGCGAAAACGGTCTCATAGAAAAGTACTTCTCTTCGTAGCTACTCTTTCTTGATAACTATTGGACGGCTCAATGAAGTTAGCAATAGAAGAGTATAACGGAAAGAGTAAGGACGTGTCCAAAACAATAAAAACAAGATAATGTAAAGCAACACATCAATTGATCAACAGATACCTGGCATTCCTTTTGAAGTGAGAGACAAACCTTTGAACAACACTGAAGTGTAATATTTCCGAATTTTGATTACTATTCTTGCCTTCCATTGTAATTTAAGGAAGTGCATGCATTCGAATACATAGTTTGTTAAAATTAACAAACTAAGACAAAAAATTTGTGATTGAATAGCAAATTTATAAAATTCTAAAATTATAGTACCCCAGTTCACAACTGGACTCGATGGAGTTAATCCAGTTATCTTATTGATAATTTGCAAATGCTTGAAAATATTTATGAAAGATATCCTTCGGAGTGTCTTGTTCAAGCGTTTGCCATACTATTTGACTAGAGAAATTTTATTTTATAGTAAAAAAAAAAAATCTGGTTGGAATGGAATTCGTATTTATCACCTGCAGCTTCCAAAAATCTCCTCTAATAGAGGTTCTCTTATGCTATTCTTTTCAATTCCTTTCCTTTTCTTTCCTCCTATTTTCTTACCTTTCGCTTTTACTGTAGTATTATCAGCTTATCTAATAACCATTTTTTTAAATAAGAATCTTCGAATTTTTTTTTCTGCTGATCAAGAGGAATATTTGTCTCCGAATTGCAAATGGGAACATGTTTCCGAAATGCGATAAAGTATCAACTTATAAATACTACACTTTGAAATACATATTAACCCAGTACTATAATTTAAAGAGACCTAAATTATACATATATGAATAGCGTGTAAACCTTCTTCTGATATTCCGTTCTATAAAGCATTCTCTTCTCTATGATAATATGAACTTCCTGTCCTTTGGACTGTTCTTCCTTCAACGTGTCTGACCACTAAGTGTCTGCATACCTTTGTTGGAGGAACTGGTTCTCTCCTGCATTCAGGTTCCATTTCGTTCCAAAGATCAGGACCGCGCCAACCTGAGGGTGCAAAGGGTGCACCGCACCCTGGCGGCAACATTGATAGGGAGGCAAGAAACAAATATCAAATATTTATTTTATGTAGCTAATATCTAATTATTTATTTTTTTTAAAGGGCGGCCGATAAATGTTTGCACCCCTGCGGCAAATACCCTTGGCGCATTCCTGACAAAGTGTAATGTTATTAGAATGAAATCAGGCCTCTGCATACAGAAATTTAGATTGCTAGATTATTTTGTAATAAGTCGTCATAATTATCCCAATTATTTTGTAATAATTAGGAATCATAAGCCTTCACACTTAATAAGCTTTAAACAAACTAATAGCAAACTTTATTAGCGTGTTATAAGTGTAAAGTTTTAAAGATGGTACTTTTTTTTGCTATGAATAAATACAGTAATCAAGTGGCCACGAAAAAACTGTACACAGTCTTCCAGGAATTGGTACTCGATAATCTTGATAAAATTCAACAACTGGTAAATGCAATGTTTTCGTATACTATCGCTACGAAATACGACGCGCAAACAAAATAATCAACCGCTAGACTTCCTTTTAAGTTTTAAGCCTATCACTCCATGCAAGACCTCACTTTCTTTTTTTTTTTTTTGCATAGAGAACGAGACGCAGACTGCTTGCCTAAGGTATTGACAATACCTTAACTTTATGGCATGTTATGAGCGTGAATGATCGACTTCATCCCTATCTTCACTATTTAAAATGCAAACTATCAACATTTATTATTTCATGCACAGCTGGTGCAATGTACTGGATGTTATTCGGTTGTTCCTGAGAAATAACAGAATCTGGAAGATGAGTTGGTTAACGTATACCTGAAACTTCATTTTCCGGATAGTGCCAATCATCTTTTAGGTATATACAAACCAACAAATCACCTCTAACTGTTATTTATGAATAGACACCGAAGCAATATTCCGATTATTTTGTTTATATTAATCTTTGCAACGTCATTTGAAAATTAGATTACATCTATAGATTTCAATTGATCCCTCAACCAGACAAACTGGCAACGTGAACACCCATAGTTGTTAATAAAATACATTATAATCAGTAGCTTAGTGTTGGTTTCATGAAATGGTGTTGTACTTGTTCCTATGGGCCTTGTGGCTGTTGTATCATCATAAGCTAACTATCTTCAGAATTATTATTATTATTATTACGTGACATATCTAAGGAGTTCACGGATTCGTCGCAGAGGGAACTTGATACCACACAGCCCACTGTCCATATTTAATTACGCACATTCTCTTTCTTGCCGATTTACCTATGTGCGAGATGAAAAAATCGACTTTCAAGGAGAGAAAAGCTTACTGCCACCGCATGCAATCGGCTGTCACCTTCAATGAAAAAAAAAAAAAAAAAGTACATAAAGATTTTCCTTTAATCATGACGACAAACCCAAGTGTTTTCAAATCAAAGAGCGCAATACTCCGCTGTTAATTATAATTATTAAAGTTATAAACACTCAAGTTTCCATAAATGCTGCAGAAAGTAACTCACAGATTATATAATCGTACGAAAAATTTATTATGCGCAAATTACCCTGTATCACATTAATTTTTGAAAGTAGAAAATTCGATTTAATTAAACAGCGCATTTAATTTATAATTAAATGGACTGTTTTGTTATTCATTGTCGCTATAAGTATTATTACAGTTTCCGCTAGGGGGATTAGTAGTAACAAATAAGAAAATTCGTCTGGTTGATATCAAAGTGACATTAAGTATGTTTTAGAATGGTAAGTGCGCATTTAACCCAATTTTAGCTTAATTGTGAGTACGATCATCTATTTATATTCCTAATATCTTTTGCGTCTATTTATAACCATTAAAAATCCTTCAGCAGTTCTGCACAGCTGCATTGAATCAGCGTATCGCTGTTCAATAATTCATAAAGCAGAGAGCGAAAGACATTTAGTAAATTGCGTTGGACGAAAGGCATACGGCGTACATTCTTTGCATAAAATATTCACGGTTGTTATCAGCATTTTTTTCATATTTTTTTTTTTTTTTTTATAGAACGTCAGGAGTATAGTGTATAATGCAGGCTTAAGGATAGCATTGGGAAATGTTGCATTTACCTAATCTTCTGTAAAATCGCACCCTGACATTATCTTATAAATACTGCAAAAGAGTAAGATTTTTTTTTATTTGTCTTTTTTAATCCCAACCCAGCATCTTATTATATTCACATAATTAGATGATATTTTTTTCTGAAAATGTCGCTGAAAGTTATTGGCTTGCAGATTAAAAAAAAAAAAAAATTCTCGTATTAGACTTAGGTTAAGTATTTTTAAAGCAAATTTCCATCACATAGAGGCAAAACTGAATATAATATAGCGATAAAACAGGTGATTTGTATTTTTTAGCAAAGTAATTTAAACCTAATATAACTAGACTTCATTTAGGTGTAATAATATTTGTGGAATTCATCATTTCTAGTTTCTAGTTATTTCATTTTAAATGATCATTGAACTGTGATGATGTCTTGAATTTCAATGCCTCGGTAAGTGTGTAATGGCTAAAGTTAAATGAATTTAAGATTCAGTATGAAAGAGATAGGCAGAATAGACCTTCCGCGATGAGTTTATAATTATTATTACGTGACACATCCAAGGAGTCTAAGGATTCATCGCGGAGAGGTGCCCTTACAACACAGTCCACGTCTACCTACTTAATCCTCTATCTGCAAACTACCTCTTTTCAACTGAAGAAAGGTTTGCTGGTTTCATACAGAGGTGGATAATCTCCGTCTCCCCTCCTGCAAAACTGACAAACCTTCCAGGAGAACTGTCACAATCAACAGATATAATACATAATACCATTTGGTTTTTAAGCCATTTTCCCAAATAACAATGAAAACAAAATACACCTCGCCATCTACTGCCCACTAATAGTATGTGTGTCTGTGAACTGCGTGTATTCTCTGGCCGATTTTTAATGTCACTCGCTCCCACGAAAGATTAAACCTAGAGTACGTTATTACTTTTTTTTTACAATTATTACAATTTGTATAGAAATGAAATAGGATCAAAAATATCCCAAAACAGAAATTTTTGTAAGAATATTAATAGTGTCATTTTCTTTCATGAAAATAAGATGGCACTTGAGAATCGATGGTCACTAATTGATCTAAAGTGTAAGATTTTTTTTTTATTGTTCTGTCCATTGTGAAGTAATGCATTGAATTAACAGTTTGAGGCATCTGGTTGTGCTGCATACATGGTAAGATAACCACCCACATGAAATGTTACAAGAAGCTTCGGATAAACAAGAGTCGATCCAAGACGTTCGCGTGGAGGGTCTGATGACATCCATAATCAGACGCTCTGTACAACCATCTCCAATGGAAACGGTTTCTCAAGTGGTTTTCTGAAACTTCGTTACTGCACCAAGATAATGCGATATAATACGTTGACCAGAGTGGCTGTGAATTCCTAGCAAGTGTAGTATTCCGATGGTTTCCCACCTACCCTCCCAGATCTCGTTCTTGGGATTTCTTTCTTTTCTCCAAACTCAAAAGCACTCTGAAGATGTCACTGATATACAACCTGTAGGCCAATCTAAAACAGGCCAACAGGAGATGCTTCGAACAATGGAAGAATCTCTAGAAACTGCAGGAAGATCACACATTCAATTAGATAACTCAGGTTTTCAAATTTAAAAGTAGTTTAATTTCTACTAATTTTAAATGTAGGAATGCAGTTGTGATAAAGGACGAATTCTCTATCACTCAATTTTTTAGAATCCATAAATTGTTCTTACGAGTATTTTTTTAAAGTGCACTGCATTACAATTCTTGTTATTAATTATATTCGCTGAATTAATTGTGTCTGTATAGGTACATACGACTATTTTTGTTAACAGTGCTTCATTTCTAGGTGTAAAAAATACACCCACGAATGATATGCGTGACTACACGAGCACCGTTAAGGGCGTTCCCTACCGAATTAATTTCCGCACGAAAACTTTAATGAACTAGTACGCATGTCTGTTAGCTCGAAAAAGCTAATAATGTATAATTTTCACTGGAATATGATCAAAGAGACAGAGGGAGAGAAAATTGCAACAGTACAGATGAAAGAAATGTTCAGCTCGAAACAAGGTTTAAAATGATAAAGTACCTTACTTTGAATCAACTAATTGCGAGTATGCTAGTACACCAATACCATAAACTTCCTTATGACGTCATTTTGGTAATTAATTTTGGTAATGTTATTAATATGATGTGACTGATATCTAGCCTTATTTTGGCATTCAGAACTTGCATTCAATTATGCTAGTCTAATTGCCTGTGGTACTGTAAACAAGTAGGAATATTATCACAGACAGTTATTAAAATGTGCGTTTAATAATAGTATTCATTTTATAGCAAATAAACGGGGTTTAGCTGTGTTTCGTATATCGCATAAAGTTATTTTGAAACTCTGGTTAGACATATTTCTTGAAAAATCTGTCTAGCCATCTTAATCTTTGTTTCATTTGAAGAAAAAAAGGTAAAGCGTTGTTTCAAAATTACCTGATGCAATATTCATCAGTCTGGTTGGATGGTATTTAATTAAATTTGGGATTTAGGAAGTACACAAGATGATACCTCTAATGATTAATTTTGATTTTAATTGGATTATTTTTAGGCAAAATTTAACTCATAACTCGAATTAATATTAAATAATTCCTCAATGTCTACATGGAATTTAAAAACAAACTGGTACTTAAACTGTGTATTAACATTTTGTTTATATTGCATTATTTCAATTAAAATGTATCAAAACATTTTGTAACTTTGATACAATCATTGCATTTTTGCAAAAGCATCGATAAAGTTCGTTGAATAACGTAAATATGACGCAGACATCATGACAGTCCCGCAAAAATAATAGAATTATCGAAAATTCTTCTCTGATCGATATAAAAACTCTATTGTGGTGTATGTAAATAGTTATAAAAAAGTGTTATCCCTCAGGCTAATTTGGTATAAAATACTGAACAGTATCTTTCTATGTTAAACTTAGATAGGACTTGAGTGTTTGATAGGACTTGAGTGTTTTCTTTCGTGATAATTCTCTTTTATTTGTAAAATAGTTCCATTTGATCCCATCTTCCTTTTCCTTTAGGCTTAGTCTCAATGGCCTTTCGCAGCCAAATAACTTAGTTTCTATAAACCTGATTACTGCTTATTATAGGGCAGTTAATCCTATTTGCATTGTCTGCTTTAAATTGCACGTGTCTTTCTTGCCAGTTTGCCTCTTTTTTGGGATGAAAAACCGAGTTCTCGAGAGGAAAAACCCTACTATCTCCTTATGAGACTAGCTAATTCACCCTTACTTTAAAATCCCTGATAAAGATTCTTCGTGTCTTAAATAAGATTCGAACCTAGGTCTTTCCAATCAAAGGGCATTTGCCGATATCCATAGCTACGAAAGGGCCCCGGCAAAATGGTTAGAAATTATGATATTTTCTAATTTTTGCCTAATTAATGGAATAAGCAGGCAAAGAAATTGTGATCTCGCTATACAATAAAGCTATTACTAAACATACCTTTTTTCCTGATTTACAGTACTTAGTTTTTGCATATATTTCTTTTCTTTTTATGTAATTCCCATTCCCGAAAGGCAGTATAGTTCATATGGTGCATTAGTATCGTTTGGTAGGTTAAGGTTTTTTTTTTATATAATGGAATATATATAAAGAATATATTAAAAATATAATATATATTTTAATAATTATATAAATGAAGTGGATAATAGATCCATCATTATTTCCATTATCCACTTATATAATTTTACATCGCCGAACTGAAGCCTTTTTGGCTCTTTATTTTAGTAATTATTTTAATAATTTTTATATGAAAGTGTATTTGAAATTATATATATATATATATATATATATATAGTTGGCGTTCTCACGTACTCGCAGAATGAAATTCTGCTTTTACCTGAAAACAACTACACCAATGGTGGGATTCGAACCCCGCAGCTTATTTGAAAAGGCAGGTATGTTAATCACTCGGTCAGTCAGACCGGCTCTCTGCAACTCCAATAGACATCATTTTTGGTCTATTGTCAAGTTCAAATCGATCTAAAAATTTAACAGTGAATTTGAACACCAAATGTTATTAAATTCCAATTAAGACATAGAGGAAATATCAATTCGAATCGTTTTGCTAATAAAAATGATCGATAAAACTTTGGATTCCAGTTGAAATCAAAATTGAACCAGATGATGTATAGTTTTAAGTGTATCAAAAATTCTGAATTTTGCAAAAATCCTACACAGCATAAAGTTATCGAAATATATCATTTCGACACTTTTTGCCACGTTGTGCTTCTGCACAAATAGTCAAATTAAAACAAAAATTACAATGGCGTGACCAAATTTCTGTAAGGATCCAAATATGGAATTGCATTAAAAGCGACTAGCTAGAAATAACTTGCATACGAAGGGCCAAATGAATGCAATAGTAGATGCGTATGCATTTAGTCAAACGTTCCATTAATAACCATTTTTAATGGCTAAACTGTAAATGGTTTTCGCTGTAACGTATTGGATGCCAAAGCAACGGCTCATTCAATGAATGAATAATCTTAATAATAAAAGTAATAATAATAATATCCCACTTAAAAAACGTTAAACCGTGCTTATGTGGTGGTAGTGTCCTTGTACTAATCTTCATATGTATGTTTCTAAGTACATACTCGTATGTATGTATGTATGTACTTAAGTATGTACTAAAGCATATCTTTATTGAGAGTAGTAAGAGAGAACTGCGTTTCGATTAATATTATCAGTGCTGAAGACATTGTTTATGGAAGATCTTAAAGCCTGAATCGCTCGAGTACTACAAGGTTTCTCGAATGAAGAGGAATAATTTTCCAATGATTTCCGAATGCTAGAGCTGATATGTAGTTGTAAACCAAAGGAAGCTGTCCTAAATGCCATTATTTAATGAACGTTCTTTATCGGCTCAAGCTGGAATATTTTGATCAAGATTGGACAATCTCACCTACCAGATGGAAAAAAGCATGTTTAATGTATTTATAACGTTTGACTTCCATCATTGTTATACTTCAACTTTTCATGTTACCATTACACGAAAAGTACGTGCCACGTGTTCCATTCGTAGTCGTGAGTGAATATTGTTGTCAACTTAAAATTTCATATTTTCAAAATTAGATGCCAAATTATTTATTATACTTTTGAACACCTGATTTCTGATATCTTTAGATGTTTCCAAATATGTTATTTAAATAAACATTAATTTATCATAATTAGATTTAGTATTTATTTTAATAGAGTATTTATATTAAATAAATTGTAATTAATTAGTTATGTATGCATCAACTCATAGCTTTAAGACTCGTGGCTGCTCCTCAAATACATAATTTCGTTGCCATTAATCGTGGGCGCTCACTTTTTTTTCTCCCGTAGTGTATTTACTGTCTTGTGCCACGAATATGCGTCTTAGTGGCTTTGCTGTGGCCATCGACCATCTCGTCTGCTATAGAAGCAATTTTCCTCACCATCGACTATCGCCTTTACCGCACGAGCTGCTCTCTCCGCAATTCTGTTCACTGCCTTGAGACGCCTTCCTGTTGTGCAAACGAAGACGCGGGGATTTTCGTCTTTTCGAAAAGCTATCGTCACTGCAGGCGCCTTCTTTTCCGATTATATTTTGTAACTGCAACGCTCGTCTGCTTTCTTGCATTTCGTTTTTCTTTCTTTATTTGTTTTCGCCTTTAAATGCGTTTTTAGAACGTTATCTTTCATAGTTTTTCGGATTCCGTTAAATTTACTCGCTGAAAGCACTGGCTGCATACGAAATTTCAGATGTATTTGTAAAATATCTAAATTTAACAAAAATGAATTGTATTTTTAAAGGAGAATTTATTGAATTCCGATGGTATAATATTAATGACTTGCTTGCATTCGGCGTGTAGTCGAATCTGTTATTGTTGGATACAATGGGACTTTTGTTAGTATCGAAAAAGTCTTTTTACTTAAAAAATATCTCATACAGTGTTTTGACCGTTCTTTTGCCCTTTATTTTCAATACCTCCCCAAAATGTCAGATGTGCATCGTTTTCTTTGTCCGAACAGTAATCGAATTATTTAAAACTTGGCAAAAATTGCAACGATGTTGATTATGGTCGAGGATAAGTCTTTAAGAATAGGTTAGCAAATGAATAAAATATTACATAAATTGAAATTAATGATATCTTGCATTCATACCGAATTTATATGAAGTCTTGTTCTTTCTTTTTGCTTATGTTTAGCAGTTTCCGGGTGGAAAAGATAAGGAATTATTTATGATTGCGTGCGGACTTTATAAAATGCTGGATTAGCGCCCATGTTAGTACATTTATTAGAATTGTTTCTTGTTACTAAAATTGCATATGTTAATATAGGATATGGAATTGTTGTAATTAATGTGCGACATATATTTCTAAGATCAATACTGTCCTGAAAAAGATAATAAAATTATAAACTCCGGTGGAGTAATTACTACACCTAGAAATTTCACAGTGCAGAGAAAGGGGCTATGAGAACTCAGTTAATCCTGTGAAAATGTTCAACAAAAGCTGTTAAATCCTCCAGGACATTTGAAAGCTTCTTTTGTTGAAGAAGTGTTAAAAATCCCACTTGCGCCAATAATATGTTTGAGTTTTTACAACTGATATGCATTCAGCTTAAAAAGCACAGGATCTCATTTTTCTCAAGTTGTCTATCGATGTAATTAATGAAAAATTATTGCATACGACCTGTGAAGTTCAGAGGTTAAAGAGAATTTGATGAAGTTAAACTTGGCATGTTTTGATTAATAGCATAAATGAAAACTTCTAAGACACGGTGATATTAATCACCAATGATTTAGTCAGTTTTAATTAAGTATTTATCTTTTGTTTTTTAACTTTGATAATAATTATTTCTCGCATTGCAAAGACATAATTCTCATTACGAATTTTTACTTTTTTCGAAGTGAAATTTTCAGAGAATTCTGAAAAAACACAAGATACGTTTGAGAGTTAGAAAAAGGGAAAAACAATCGCGTTCTTGCTTAAAATCATTTTAAATGCAGTAAGTCGGGAAACATCTCACCATTATACTGTACATATTGGTTTCCAAATATTTTATGAAGTTATTTTGAATTCATCCAACGTAATGAAATGGTTATCTAAATATTCGAGATTTTCTGGCATATTTCTTGTCTGCAGACTATTCAAAACGTCTGTTATGTAGAATAAAATATTTCCTCACAGACGAGAAGTATCATTATCGTTCTTTCTTTTTTTTCTTTTCCTTCCTGTTTATATGCTTGATTAATCATAAATATTTTAAATGACTTGACTTCAGTCATAAATACACGGATAATGTCTTATAGTGAAACTACTATCGTTTTCTTTCCTTAGTATATTACAGTTTCTTAGAGAAATTCTTCAGATTCCGGTTTTTCGCGTGCCCAGTTCGACCGCTACAGCTAATCTTCATTGATCGTTAATACAGCTGACACGCAAGTCCTTGACCCACGTGTAGCCAACGAGTAAGTCTCTCCGATGCAGTGCAGCTAATGAGCAACCGGCATCCAACAGTCCCTTTATAGTTCCCTTTGCTTTCATTCCACATTTGCTTCCTTGTTAATTAGTGTGTTATCACTTTATGTTGTTTAAGTGCTTTTCTTAATGTCAGTGTGATTAATTTAAACTGTTTCACAGTTCTTCACTCATGCATTTAGAAGCAAAACTGCTGTAATTTAAGAAACGATATTTTTAATCGATGAAATTGCGTTTTGTTTTAAGTTCCGAGAAAATCAGACTTCGTTTGAAGCATATGCGAGATGCCACTTTTTTCTTTTCCTTTTCATCTGGCGGTTGTTGATGGGGGGGGCTGCGATTTTCTTTGCCTTCCAAGCTTATTTCTTTCTGTCTTAATAATGCATTGACTGCAGACTAGACAAAGGCCTTCTAGAATCGATTTCGAAAGTACACCTACATTGCAAAAGTTAGCGCGTTGCAACTTACTTGAGAAGGAAAATAGTCTTTGCGCCACTGTAAAACTACGAAATAAATAAATAGTTTTATTATTTTACCTCTCACAATAGACAGTCCTTGACAGACAAGTCTTACTGAGTGCGTCCTTTGTATGTCATTGTTATTTTAGACTACCAACAGTCTCCACTGTTGGATGTCTATGTTGTTCGTTTGACATCACGCGATATGTTGCTTTTATATTCTTTATTGCCTTCCTTGGTAGAACGACTGCTTTTCTCCAGTTTCCTTGCGACCTTTATCCTTTTGTTTATAACGTATCTGCTCTTCTTTGCTTTCTCTTTGGATGATCTGTCTAGTATTATCAGCTATTTGTGATACATGATTAAAGTCCATAAAAACGAAAAGTCTGTGAAATAAGAGGTTTAAAAGTAAAGTTGTAGAAACAGGTGAAAAATGAATCCTGGAAAAGATTATTATCGCCAAATTCATTTGATAATTCTCTCTATATATAATAGTAGTAATAATAATATATTTATTTGTTTAATTATAAAAATACATTTGCTCCCGGTATACATTAGTTCAAATCCAATTAGCATCTAGACCCGAATTATTGGAGTCATGAAGTTACTTAAAATGTTTTCGGATTAGGTAAAAAAACAAATAAAAAATACCAAAAATATATTAAAAATCATTAAAAACGCAAAAAAAAAAATACTCCACCTACCGCACTAATGTACCAAACGTTTGCAACCTTTTGTGAAAGGAATCGACATTTAAAAAAAAAAGTCCATTATACTGTTCATTATTGGTCAAGCCTACTAACTCGTATATTAAAACTTGAATTATAATCCCCATTTATGCTTGTGGCTGTGATTTATTCTTATTAGCTAAGAGACATACCATTTATTTATTTTATGTGGTTATGAGTTATTCCCGTTAGTTACCGAATCGTTCCAGGCTCTTCTCGTCATTTCATTTTATGTCATTCATAAAAAATCGAAAATATTTCCAGGTTTTCAAGTTACCTTTTTATATTCATATATAAAGTGGAAAATGTATGATTTTTCGCCATTTGATCGATAGAGAGCGCTAGCTGAGTTTTATTTGCCGGATACTATTTTTATATTGCAGAGAGAAGAGGCTGCCATCTATGCTATTGCACAAAGAAGACAGTGATATTGTTCGTTAATGTTATAGCATAATTTACGTAGTTTCTATAGCTTATGTAATAACAGTAATCTTCTTTGTTGTGCTTTTCCATTTTCATTTGTCCTTTTTCTTTTCGTTCCTCATTTGTTTTTATTTTTTATTTTCATTTTCCATTCTTGTTTACTTTTTTTGTTTTCGTTCTGTCTATTTTCATTTGTAATCTCGCTCGGTTGCTTTTGGTTTACCTTATTTATTTGTCTTGCCTACGTGAATGAGAAACATTTGAAAATAGTTTTAATAATTACAGGATCTAGAAAATTCTAAGAATCTTACGACATATTTCTCCAACAACTTTGTTTCGCTTTTCTGTTGCGATGTAATTTATGCACATTTAATGAATTTTCAGTGTAACAATCAAGAAACTCCTTTCTCGCTTTTCTATTCAACCGCGCACATATGAGCCACGATGTCGTAGCCTGCATTTAAACATCATAGTGAGTACATTTGAATCAGCTGTCTCTAGATAGTGCTGTCTTTTGTGTGAGAATGAATTTAACTCATTAGGAGGTTTTAACATTTAGCAATCTACAGGCCCATTTCTAGGCGCCTCAACAATATCCAGGGTTCTGCTAATAACATTGTCCGTTGCTTAAAGGTATGGCTTGGTATTTAATTACTGCACAGATGTCTTGATTTACCTTAGTAACTTTCTTATCGTGACAAGTTTGTCACATCGCTTGACATGTGAAGAGACCGCTTGTGGAGATCATAATATATATTTAACTACTGGCAGGAGAAGACAACGATAGATTAGAGAAAACAAGGAACAAGTGACACGTGGATTGTATTAAGATTTCTCTTGTGCTTCGGATAGTTTGTTACTCAAGGCACCAAGAAGGATAATTATAAAATTAGCAGCAAACATCGGGTTATTATAATTTAACCGCAAATGCTGTTTGTTCTAAGATATTTAGAGAAGTAATATAATCTCAAATTGCAATGTGGTAGAACATCAGAGTGCATTTCTCTCTCTCTCTCTGCTTCTTGAAATCAAAATCTTACACTACAGAATTCATATTGCCTTACTTTTCTTGAATCTCATAATCAAATTTCTGTCCACTTTCATCACAAAACCTGCCTTTAATAACACCAGGTGAAAATAAACACATCGCGTACCCTGTCAGCTTGTGATTTACGATCCCTATAAGTAATGACGCTACAAGATCACTTTCCAAAATTGCCACTCGGGTTTCTATTGGATTTCCAGTTCGGTGTGGTTAAGTTCACTAAAACTATGTGATAAGATGTGGAAAATTTTATTAATGTTGAGTGAATGAACCAAACGGAAATGAGATTATATTTCGTTTTTTAAAACTCCATATTAAGCATATCGTTTGTTGTGTACTACAATGAAATATTTATCTGCTTTCTTAGCGTATTTTTGTCTAAGAGACGCATGGAGTAATGAAGTTAAACTGATGTTCTTCCTGATCAGTAAAATAAATGAACAACAACAGTAATAATAACAAAATCGCTCACATTTTCAAATTTAAAGTTCATTGTTGGCTTATCATAAGTGGTAGAGTTAATCCTCTACCACTTATGATAAGCCAACAATGAACTGAATATGTGAAGAATGCATTTCATTGGACAAATCGGATTCCTCTAACATGCAGCACGACTTGAATTTGGTATGAAAGGGAGGCTGTTACATGAACGTGTTTGTTTAGCATCGAGTATGAGATCAGCTAACTGACTTTCATTTGAAAATCCCTTACAAAGGTAGCTGGTTCTTCGTCTGACGCGGGATTCGAACCCAGTTATTTTCAACCAAAGGGTATTTTCATTATCGAGTAAGCTATATTACATTGACCCTTCCAACGAACTCTTATTTTGTCGATGACCATCTTGTTTGCCTCGCGGAAGGGGAAAAAAAAAGCTCTGATTTTCTTTGTTTTGTATTAGACAGAGATAAAACTTTGCCTTGAGCGAGATTCGTATTAAGAGCGAGAGGAACATTTGACGTTAATGAAATACACGTGTCACTGAAGGGCAATAATCGATGGCAAGTAGACCCAAAGCAATCGAGCGAGATTACAAATGAAAATAGACAGAACGAAAAAAAAAAAAAAAACTGTGCGATAATGTGATCTGTTCTGTACTTACTACTGAATAAAATTGTATTCGCAAAAATGGCATTCGAGTTTCTGCGAACAGAAACCCTACCAAAAACTTACCTATCATCACCTTCTGTTGAAAGCCCGTATAAAGGTTCCTCGCATTTTAGATGGGATTCGAACCCAAACTTTTCTGAGTGATTTAAATGATTTTAATAAAGCCTTATATTATATCAACTGCTTTAACACGTTATGTGGAAATTTATTTCTAAAAAAGCCTGGATTTAGCCGTTTTGTTAAACATCGTCCGTAAGGTATTATTATCCTTGTTCATCTTTTCTGTTATCATGCGGACTTTTAGAATATCTTCTACTAAGGAAATGTTTGTCTTAGTAAGAAGAGTTAAAGTCAACTGCTTCGAATTAATGAATGTAATCTATTAACCACTGTGTTAATAAAGTCTTAACTTTCATGGTTTATACTACCTTTATAGCTTTCGTTACAAAACTTAATGTTTCTTGCTTCATTTTTTAGATCTGCGATAGCATGCCTGATTGATTTTATTTGATTTGGTGGTTATTGTTTTAGAGAATTACTGTCACGTGTCAGCTACACGTTTTTGTTCATTGTTGCTATTGATGCTGACAAGGAAGCACAATACAAAATAGTGAAGCTGGGAGAGTAAAGAAAAATGTAAAAACTCGCAAAAAATAATGAAAAAAAAACGCTGTAACTCTTTTTAATAAACTACAAGAAACCACGTCACACTACTACTTATCATTTTGGCAGTCATTCCACCACTTGACGGGTCACACCCTTCAGGGCAATCGTTGAAATGGTATCCAGGGATACCGCCCTCAACTACATCATAACATGTCACGATGATGAAATGTATCGCTGAATATTCTCAGGAGATAATTCAGTGTTCAGAAACCCAATACGATTATTCATTATAATCTTGGCCACTGCGTAGGAAATAAAATAAGCTACTGAACAAAAATTGATGTTTTGTAGCTGCCAAGCCAAAGGGAATTTTGTAGTTTCACGCAAAAATGTGCACCATTCGTATTACCACATAAAAGACTTACTCAGCCGTTAAGAGTCTTTTTCCTGAAATACATGCGCACGCACACACGCGTGTGTAGAGAGAGAGAGAGAGAGAGAGAGAGAGAGAGAGAGAGAGAGAGAGACGGATTGAGTCTGTAGTCATGAAATTAAACTGTTCAAGAAAATTTCAATCTGATCGATTTCCTATTCGATGTGCGGTTATGACAAGAAGTGAGAATGTGAGAATAGCTGATAGAAAGAATCACGCTCTTCCAATTCACTTTAGATGATACTCTGCCGGTGACTTTACCTTTCTCCACATCTGCAAGGTTTAAGATGTGGATAAAAACTTCATCGTTCGTAAAACCGAGTCTGCGAGAAGGCTCAGTCGTTATGGTGTGGGAGACAAGCAATCAATCTTTTCCTGACAAGTCGAATAAAAGCACGCACGATCACTTCCTTCCCTCCCTACCCCCTACACATATATATACGTGCGTGCGTACTATAGCTTACAGACATAAAAATCCATTAAAATAATCACTCATTTGTTTCACGTACAGAACGACACGAATTTTAGTGTTTAAATTTACTAATCTTTCTTTGATAGCAGCACGAGGCGGTCTAAAGGAAGCTATAACAGCGAATGATAAAAGAAGAAAAAAAAATACATTTTAGACTAAGGGATTTTTTATTATTTTTTTTTTTTTAAAAAGGAGATACCGTAACATGTGCAGCTTTCTTCCATACTAAATGCATTTTCTATGACGTTCTGTTATGCAGACAAATTCAAGTTATGTCTTCTTTTAGAGTATGGATGAAATAAAACGTAAGATGAGCAAACCACTATAAAAAATGTCTGTCATTCAACGTTTCCCGTTGTTATTTTGTTCAATGTTGGCTTCGTGTAAGGAATCAGAAAGTCGATTTGGTAACTTTAGAACGATTTTCTTGAATGAAGTAGCTAAACTAGCAAAATTTGTCCTTTACTGATTTTACAAAACTGTTTAAAAATGATCAAACTAAGTTAGCAGCTGCCAAAGCTATTTGTTCTCGATGCATATTATTCGTTCGCGTTGGACTCGGTTAACTAATCGGTTCTTGTTCGTTTACTGAACAACCACTTTGCACGCGATTACAGGATTTGTCCATTTAATAGATCTCCAGGAAGTTTTCGCCTTCAGAATTTCCTTTTATTTCCTCTCCCACACCATCAAATGACCCTTAAGCACACGCAATATACAATGTACTTAAAGGTCGTTTATTTATCTGTGGTTTAAGCCACGAGAGCGATATCCGACCATAAAAACTACATCGCGTAAAATCCCTCGAGTACTTTGGAAACGGCTTTGGCTTAAGAAACAAATATATATATATATATATATATATTTTTTTTTTTTTTTCATTTAATAGGAATATTTTAGGTATAGTATATTAAAGTGTATATCTTTTAGTATCTTATTCAAATATTTATGGTAACGGTATTCAATTAGTTATTTTCGTATTTCTAATAAAGGCAATGTATGTAATGACTTCCCATCGGACGTATCCTTGTAACCTGACATAATCTGCTTGTAAAGAAGAAAAATTCGGAAACAGCTGTGGCGTGTGTCATCATCTTTTCTGTGTTAGTAACATCTCTAAAGAAATTAGAAGAACCAGACCTTCGTGATGCACTCAGCTGCAGGACACTACCATGTTCGCTACAGTTCGGAAATAATGATTAGTTCGTAAATCATGTGGCGTAGTGATGTAGTAATGCACATTGAACAGGTTGGAAATGAAAACGTATTAGAAAATTTATTTTAAAACTACTGGTTCAGATCCCATATGAATCACAGACATGAATATATTGTTGTGTATGGTTATCAGTATAATATTTATACTATGCTGATAATACACTTGTGAAACATGCCACTAACAATGTGTGTGTTATCTAATTTTATACACGTTTACTTTTTTATTACTGATAAATAATCAAGCAGTGTTAATCCATTTTAATCTCAAAAACTGCAGAACAAGACCCGAAACTTGATAACATGGCCAAAAAAAAAAAGGAAAAGCTTCCTCTTTGTGAAGAAACTTCGACCAATATCGCCACATGATGAGAATATAAATAAATAATGTAATAAAATATAGTTTATTTAGATGTTTTAAAATAAAGTATGACAACTTAAATTAATATCAGCTACATTTTTATTTCCTTTTTTTTTTTTTTCACTACGCATTCTTCTAAATAAATGGCGAAACCTTCATATCGAATTTTGTTAAAGATGACGGAGACATCCTGCGAACGCATAAGGTAGAAGGTGTAGCCCGGTTATTTGTTTGTGTTTAATATCATCACTGGTTCATAGGCGTCTGACTTAAACCAGAGTAGCAGGGTGGTCACTAGTGTCAAGATCAAGATAATGCTATTTTTTTTCCCATTCCAACAATTTCGGACATCCGCAAATGGCGAGATCGTTCATCTCATTGGTTATCAGTTTGAGGTGACATCACTAAAAGATGTCTACAAATGGGTAGCTCGCTCATCTTCCTTTGGATGAATTCGAGCCACAGAGATAACGTTTGTACCGTAATGTCACAAAGTAAGATAAACGCACATCAACATCAAATCCACCAGCATGCGAAAACATGTCTGTGAGTCATCTGCGCGAAAGTTTCATTTTGGAAGGAACGGTCAGGGTAAAGGGTCAGGTAAACAGTACTATAAGGAAAAACAATCGAGTGGAGTGTCTTTTCAGTTACTGCAATTCGTTCATCCAGTGCAGCTATCGTATTGTGTTGGGTTGTGGTGTTTGTGTCCAGTAAAGTAAAATAATGAGTGAACCACAAAAGTCTTTGAATTTTTCTTTCTTCAGGAAAATAGTGTAAACTAAATATTGTGAAATATTTTTAGGTAATTACAACTTTCGATTTTTTTTCTTTGTAAGTAATATTTCAGCAAAATAAAATAAGCATTTGTAAAACTTAAATGAACAAAGATGTGTGTTGTTGTGTTTTCCACAGTGAAATTTTTACTCAGTCATTCAGTTTAGAATTTGATAATTAAATCCATAACTTTATACTTAATGCAATTCTGTTTAATTATTGAAAAAAAATCACTACTGTGAAATTAATGCCAGGAACATGGGAAACCTGATATCCTGTAATTAATTATTTAGAAATTTGTCTAATGCTACCTATTGACATTGTTTGAGTTATCTGTAAACATTTCGTTTGCATAGTCGAAAATCCTGCCTGTTAGAATTTGGTGATTTTACAGAGAGACAGCAGGTAATTTTACCCAAAACGTGACTTAAACTCTCAAAGTTTGGTATAGAAAAAAAGGTTTGTACTCTCCAGATAATACAAATTTTACTTTTCCCCACACAAAGTAAGATAAGAATTTGGTTATTTTTCAGAGAGAGTGCAGATATTTTAACTCATCGCGTTACCAAACTCTTAAAAAAGCTTGATGTAAAAAGAAAAGAAGGTACATTTTTCTTTTCTTTTCAAATATTTGTACATGATAAAAGTTTAAAAACATATCACTGGCAGTCGAAACTTTTTTTCTTTTTTTTTTCAAAACTTGACAACACATAGTTGTAGTTTGGTGAATAAAGTACAAATGAACTGAAAAGTGACAATTTTGTTACTACATCTGTAGATACCTTCACCAGACTAGAAAAAACAGTCGTTTATTGTAGAAAATAAAAATGGTATTGTAGAATGCAGATAACAAATGAATCAACACGTATATATCAAATAATACTCGCCTTTGGAAGAGAAAAATCAAAAACATTAACAAATTTAATAGCCATACCCGTTCTTCATTGAAATGATACCAAATGATGAAAACAATATGGGTATGAATTTCCAAACTTTGAAAAGCTGATGAATTTCTTGTTTACTGTGATCATAAATAGTTATTTAAAGGTAAACATTTTATTTTTCTTGCGAGTCGAAACTTATTTCAAAACTTTACCACCCGTACATTCTAGTAATGGGGGAATTAAAAACAGAGACCATACCAAATAACGGATTTGTAGTTTTGTTAATAAAGTAAAAATGAACTGAAAAGTGACAATTTGTTACTACATCTGTAGATACCTTCACCAGACTAGAAAAAACAGACAGTCGTACCAAATTCTAACAATACAACTGTTGGAATCTGATTATTTTACAGAGACAAACAGGTGATATTTTAGCCAATCACGTTACTTAAACTCTTAAAGTTTGTTGTAGAAAATAAAAAAGGTATCGTAGCCTGCAGATAACAAGGAATCAGCATGAATGTATCAAAAAAAAAAGATTGCCATTGGAAGAGAAAAATCAATAACATTAACAAACTTTATAGCCAGAACCGTTCTTCATTTAAATGATACCAAATGATGAAAATAATATGGGTAGGAATTTCAAAACTTTGAAAAGGTGATGAATTTCTAGCTTGCTGTGATTCCAAAATAGTTATTTGAAGGTAAACATTTTTTTTTCTTTACAATTTTCTTTCTTTCTTTCTTTTCTTTCTGAGCTAATATTCATTTGAAATAAGAATACATAATTATTTATTTGTGTTGGAAAGAATATCTAATATAATAATTGTGCTAAAATATATAAATATCCCTACTGTGAAAAAAAAAAAAGAGTCGGGCTGAGAGGACAACAGTCAAAATACAAATTTAAGTAAGACCATAACATTTTTTTTTCTCCTTGTAAAATTTCATACCACAAACTAACCAGATTTTTTTTTTTGACTCAGTGAATTAAAAGTCTCATTTGTTCATGCAAGCCCTCAAATATATCAAGAAACTGTCAACTCTTGGAATCAAAAGAAATCGGGTATATTAAATTAATAACCAGAATTTTAGTGGAGAAGATTTCACCTGAAATGTTACAATACTGCTAGAATTTGGTTATTTTATAGAGCCATTAGATATTTTAAACCAACACACACTTTTTTTTCCTTGTGAAATTTCATGCCACAAAGTAACCAGAGACTTTTTTTTTTTTGATTCATTGAATTAAAAGTCTTATTTGTTCATGCAAGCCCTCAAATATTTCAAGAACTATCAAATCTTGGAAGTAAAAGGAATAACCGGGTATTAAATTAATAGCCAGAATTTTAGTGGAGAAGATTTCACCTGAAAAGTTACAATAATGTAAGAATTTGGCTATTTTACAGAGCCATTTGTTAATAATATTACAGTCAAATAAAAGGTAACATAGAAATTAACAAAGTATATATTACAGAGCTAATATTCATTTGAAATAATAAGAAATAACTATTTATTTGTTGTGCTGGCAAAAGAAATTTCTAAAAGAAAACACAAGGGCAAGTTCAAAACCTTGATTGCCACAAATATCCGTTACTTAAATTACTAATGCTCAAGAAAAAAAATAAATAAAATAAATAAATTTCAGTTACAGAAATAGGTTAAGAGCACAAGGAATCGCAGGTAAAATTAATAGTCAATATTGGTTTTAAAAAAATAAATGTAAGCATTAATTTACTACAGCAATAATTTCCCACGGGAACGAAGAATGAATAATTTTTTGATATGTGTCATCACAATCATGTGAATGCTAATCACTTAGTCATATGTAAGTATTTGAGAAACATCCAAACTTGAGAAAATGCTACCTTTTGAACAATACCGCAATTTACGGATGTGACTCATGTCATCTTCATGAAAGACCCCTTTGAAGAAAACCGCTCACTGGGGGAATGCTCATGATGATAACATAGCATCTACGGACAGAAATCCAAAGGAAGAAGTACTCGACTATTTCAGGTTAGAGTATTTACAGAAATTTCGTTCTTTGTTGTTTTTGTTTGTGGTGTGGATATAAAATTCAACTATTTTGGAATATTATTATTATTATTTTTTTTTTGGAATATTCATATTTAGAAGAGTCATTCTGGAAAGCTGTAAGTAATTTTAAATTATCATTAGAATTTCTAGAATATATACAAAAGATTTTGTAATCCATTTAAGTGTCCGTTTATTTTAATTTATTTATTTTTAAATACCGCAGAGACACCAGCATATAATTAATTATTCAGAAAAGCATAGTACCAAGATGTTCCCATTCTGGAAAGAAATGTAAGTTAATTTTTTTTAACTTAAACATAACAATTGATAATTGTAATTTCAATAATCAATGCTCGTATGTTTTGGTAAGCATAATTCTAATACTGAATAGTTTTTTTTTCATAAGAATAATCATAGGGTACATATTAGAGTATCAACATGGATACATTAGCGAGTTTTCATGTCTGATATGTATGTGTGTTTGAGGGACACCAGCATATAATAAAATTATTCAGAAAATCTCGAAACAGGGCCGCCACTAGACTCTACTCTACTCTAAGAATTCCCACCCTTTAACAGGAAAGAAATACCCCATAATGTATTGGAAATTAGTACACCCATCTATAGACAACCAAATAAAACATGACGACAAGTGTCACCTTGGGAAAATTCCAAGATATCTTATCTCAAAAACATCGCCCATAATTCCATAGCCAAACCAAAATACCATGTGATATCACAGAGAGACATACCTTCCCCAGAAATTTCCAAACACATAACGTCACGATTCTTATCTCTAAATATCACCCAAAAGGCAATAAACGAACCAAAAACACCACGTGATGTTTCTGACAGAGGGGGGGGGCAACGAAATACCAAACATCAATAATCAATAACAACAAACATCCACGTCACGATTTCTTATCTTATCTTCATCTTGTCACTGGTGTCCCACCAATCACAACACGATTCCTTATACACTAATATTCCATTTCCATTCAAAACAACAATGTCACTTATTTACAACTAACAATGACGTCACTTATCTAGATCTCATAGCAACACACACTCATCACGATTCCTTATCTTATCTTGATCTTGTCACTAGTGTCCCACCAATCCCGACACGCTTCCTTATATACTAATATATCTCCCTTTTCCATTCAAAACAATAACGTCACTTATTTACAAATGACGTCACTCATCTATATCTCATAACAACACACACCCACGTCACGATTCCTTATCTTGATCTTGATATTGTCACTAGTGCACCACCAATCACAACACGAATCCTTATCTCTACCATCACCCATAATTCCATATGCGAACCAAAACACAAGAACTGCAGCCATTGACAGATATGCCCCCAGGGAAATTCCTAACATTCCGATCTCATGACGTCACGCCCACAATGACATCATCAAACAAACACGTTACGATTCCTTATCTTATCTTGATCTTGTCACTAGTGACCACCCTACTACTAACCAGTTATCAAACTCAAGCCATATCTCTTATCCGTACAGCGGACTTTTGATATATGTTTTCCATTTATTCATTTCTCATCCATCCAAGACGGATTGAGTCCCTGATCAGGGGATTTTAGGCAATTCAATGCAGCTGTCCTCCCATTCGTCTAGAGGTATTTTATGTCTATAAAACTGTGTGTGTGTGTGTGTGTGTGTGTGTGTGTGTGTGTGTGTGTGTGTGTGTGTGTGTGTGTGTGTGTGTGTGTGTGTGTGTGTGTGTTCACGGAGCCAATTTGCCTGTTTTAAGGACGAAAAATCTGAGTTTCTGGGGAAAACCTTCTATGAGATAGACTAGCTCACCATTTGATTGAAAACATCTGGGTCTTTCTAATCAACCTATACCAACTGAACTACAGTGGCTCAGCATGTTTTTATTCAGATAAAAAAAATTCAAATCTCTAGCATTCAGGTCTCATTATCAAGTGAAAAAGAATTATGCTCATATTTACTGTTTTATTATTTTTTTTTTTTTATATCAGGGCCAGCACACGAGAGATTGGGAAATCTCTCTAGCACATTAATATCCTGTATAGGCAAGTAGTCAAGAAGAAAGAAGCTACTTTCTATGCCACCGTTTTTGTTATGCTCTCGGGAAAGTTGTAAAATATAGCGGTTAGATCGCTACTAGCGGCATGATATGTAAACAAAATTACTGGGTTTGAAAGTTATTGGGAAAGATAAGAAGAAACAAACTTGTTAATCGGAACATGACATCGAGATGGCTTCTCTTTTCGACAGTTATTCGGAGAACATACACACCAGAAAACTCTGTGTGTGTGTGTGTGTGTGTGTGTGTGTGTGTGTGTGTGTGTGTGTGTGTGTGTGTGTGTGTGTGTGTGTGTGTATTCTAATAATACCCTATATGAAATTTTTGAAACAGTGATTTGTGAGAGTCAAACATTTGTGGACCACATGCCCAAGCTATTTTTGTGCCCCAATTTCGGAGCCTTTGGGACGCCTTTTAAAGGTTACAGAGATTTAATATTAAATTTACATACATTTTCACAAGGCGTTTTTCATGCTTTCACTAATGAAAAACTTTACATTTTGATTGTTCTGATTTTTCATGTATTTAGTAATCTAAAAGTTTGAAAAATTAATACACATCATAATAAGATTAAAATGTCACTAATAATAGAATTGAATATAGTTACGTTGAATTATGTAAAAGTCATATATATTTACAAGAATTTGTTTTCGAGCTTTTGCAGATGTAAAGTAGAATATTCAAATTTGATTTTTTTAAGAACATCGTGCTCTATAGAGATAGTTGCCAGTCCTGTCAGTCGCTCTTGACACATAGTTGATCTGAAATAATTTTTAATAAGTTTTAATTTTGAGAAACTTCTTTCACACGACGCTACAGTTACTGCGAGAGTTAACATGATTCTCAATGCAACGGCCATATTTGGAGCAAAATCATTTGGCAAGACGAATTGCAACACATCTAATGGTGTCCAATCTTATTTTATTAAAGGGGACAGTGCTGCTATTTCCTCTAACATTTCCGAGCCATCCAAGTCAGTCTCATCGATGTCATTTGAGTTTGTTAGTGCTGCTTGCAGATCCAAACATTTTTTTAAAAGTTCATCTTCAGAAAGTTTTTTTTTTTTTTAATTTATTTACATCATATAGAAAACCGAATAGATTACTGGGGTTATGTAATTGCATAACTCTTTCTTCTACGGAAATGATTACTACGTCCTAGACATAGAAATAAAAATCTACTTTAAATTGCATCTTCAAATCAATTAGGGATTCATCAGGAGCAGAGTTAAAAGTTTCTCGTCGGGGACGTATACGATTCTTTACGGAGAAAAATGGTTGGACCTCTAGACCAACGCCAATTTTTTGGCCTCTTCTAGACATTCATCAAATGCAATGTCCGATCGACATTTCTTTAGGGTTTCTAGGGTTGATTTTAATATATCAACAACTTTGAGAAATGCATATTCTGTCAATACTTATTGGCTATGTTAATGGTCTTTAAAATATTATACCAGACAACGATACAGCAAATAAAACGGAAATCTTTCATTTGATTTGCCATTGTTTCGGCTTCATGTCGAGAAATTGGATCAAAGGACTCATAAATTTCACCGGAATGAAACCTGAAAGGTTTGATCGCCTCTATTCTAGTTTCACTCAATGGCTTTAAAGTTATTTTCAATTAAAATAGACCAGCGTCTTGTAGATCCACTCATAAAAACATAGATACCTTGTATTAATCTAAAAAATGAAACGGTGATATGAGATGATTTAGCAATATCATTGATGACAAGATTCAACGAGTGAGCATGGCAAGGAACAAAAAACGCTGGATTATTTTCACCAAGTATCCTTTTTTGAACACCCGAATGTCTTCTTTTCATGTTTGAAACATTGTTGTAACCTTGACCGCGCATATATTACTTATGGGAATACCTGATTTTTCAAGTTCCATAAAAATTGCATCGGTAAGTTCTGATAAAGTTGTTTTCTCTACCGGAATGAAATTTAGGAAGTTCTCACAAATTTCTATGTTGACAAAACGTTTTATTATTGACATCTGTTCAATATTCCTTACGTCTGGTGTACAGTCAACAATTATTGAATAATATTTCGCCTTCTTCAAATCTTCTAATATCTTATTTCGCACTGCCAAAGACATTAGCTGTATTAATTCATTTTGATCAGTTTTCCCCTGAATAGTGATTATGGAGTTCATTTGATTTCATTCTTTGCAGATGCTCTGCCATGACCGAATCAAATTTTGCCAGAAGCTCTACTAATTATAGATAATTACTATTGTTGCTTTTATGCAATTTGTCTGATGAGCCCCTAAATGGAGACATTGATGGCCGAGAAATTCGACTATAACGAAAAGTCTTTCTAATACTCCCTGCCAATGACGAGTTTCAGCACTCAAATTGGTTTGCAAATAGGAATCTAATTTTTATTACTAAAAACCTTTTTCTTGAGTTCTATCCATTTTTATGTGATTCAAAGTGAATTGATGAGGTTTCATGTTCTTGAAGGGCTTGACTCAAATTTCTCCAGTCATTATAACCATCCTCGGTAATGGAATTTTTTCTATTACTGAGGATGGTTATAATTCTATTACTTTCTATTATTCTGTGGAGCTAAAGAGTTTACAAAAAAAAGCAAAATACTCCGTTTTTTAATGGGTGAATAAACAGGCTATATTCTACTAATCTCCTCTCCATTTCTCAGCTTCCTTTTTCGTTTGCAACTGTAAATCGGTTATTTTTATCTTTAGGGTAATTAATATCTGCTCTTGGCTTTGTTGGTCCTTTTAAAACTGCCTCTAATCTAAATGAATCTGTGATAACAGATGACCAGGTTGCAGGATCCGACATATTACCAACGAATTCATCATCTCCAAGAACAGAATTGATCACACTATCCGCCTCTCCCGTAGACATATTCAAAGAAGATTCATTTTTCTTGTCTTCGAGGACCCACATTTTCACTTACTACGGATTCTCTCAAAGCTGGATCTTCTTTTAAGAATTTTTGTAAAGACCCCGATTGCTTTTTCATTTCTAATTGAATCTGAGCTTTTCTCTTGCCATATTGGACACCCGATATTTTTTTTTACGACGAAGCATCTTTTGTTTAATTGTAAAGAAGAAATAGTATAATATTTTAATTTTTTATGATAATTAAATCAAAATATAATATCTTCTTCTTCCTAACATGGAAATTTAGGCCATGTGGCCTGTTCCAGTCTCATGCCATCTCTTTCTTGGTCTTCCGATTCTTCTTTTTCCACTTATTTTGTATCTGTATAATATTTTTGGTAGTCTGCTGTTATCCATTCGATTTAAATGTTCTAGCCATTTTTGTTTATACTGTCTTATGTAGTAATTAATTGGTTTTATTTTCAGGGATTGTAAGATTTCTTCATTTGTTTTGTGGTCCCACTTGGTATATCCAGCTGTTTTTCTGAGGAACTTCATTTCTGCTGTTTGAATTCGTTTTTCATCTTTCCTTTTCATGGTCCATGTTTCGCTTCCGTATAGTAGAGTTGGTTTTGACAAGACATTATATAGTCTGATTCTAGTGTGTTTTTGTACCAGGGATGGCTTAAATATATTATATATTATGCCATTTACTTAGACACTAAAATATCAAACTTTGTCAATGTCTTTTTCTTCTTTGTATGATAGATCACATCCCAAGTATCTGAAAGTGTTTACTTGTTCTAGTATTTTATTATCTATCACTATTTTACTTCTTATTGGGTTTTCTCCTTCGAATGCCTTTATTTTTGTTTTTTCTTTGGATATCGTCATATTATATTGCTTTGAGATATCATTTAATGATTTTAATGATCTTTGTAAGTCATCTTCTGATGTAGCTAATACTATTTGATCATCTGCAAATAGTAGTGTATCTATCTTCATTTGTGGGATCATTTGTATACCAAATGGGTTATGCTGTTTCCAGATTGTTAATATTTCATTTATATATATTTAAAAGCAGAGGTGAGAGGGTACATCCTTGTCGTACTCCTCTTGATATATCTTTCCATTCTGAGGTGTGTTCTAATTTAACTGCTATTTTATTTCCTGTATATATTTCTTGAATAGATTGTAAAAGTTGGTTTGGTATGTTTAAATCGGTTAATATTTTAAACAATTTTGTCAAAGGCTTTTTCATAATCAATAAAGGCCACGTGTGTTTCTTTTTGAAATTCTCTTCTCTTTTCTATTAATAATTTTAAAGTAAAAATTGGATCTATGCAGGATCGGCCTTTTCGGAAACCATTTTGTTCTTCTAGTATAGTTCGCCCACCGATTAGATCCTTCGACACTTCTGCGCATCTCAGAAAAAGGAGAATCCATTCCGATAATAGGGTAATCAGTCCGTATTGTGGGATGAGTTGTTTATTATTACCGGTCGGAAAATTAACTTCTCTTTTATGATTATTGTAGTTAACTATGTTGCTTGTATAACAGTTGGAAAATTTAACCTATAAAGCACGTGATTTCGCGTGTTGTTGGCGACCAATTCGGACGTCCTTCATTTCTTTCTCCCCTTCAGCATGAATCGACTATTCTTGGAAAGACGAGAAGCAGGCACCTACAAACGGTGGGCGAACTATAATTTGTTTTCTACAATGCTGCTTAGTTTCTCTTTTAATATTCATGCATATATTTTATATCCTGTATTCAGCAGGCTAATTCCCCAATAATTATTACAATTGTCCTTATTTCCTTTTTTATAGATTGGGATAACCAGTGCTTTTTTCCAAGAGTTAGGGGTTTTTTCCGGACATCCAAACCATATTAAAAAATTTCATAAGTCTTTCGTTAAATTTTTCACCTGCATTTTTGTATAGTTCTATATTTATATTGTCTTCTCCTGTCGTTTTCCTATTTTTCATCTTCTTTATAAAGCTGAATATTATAATAATATTATTAGATATTTTTAGGCAGTAATATTTAAAATAAAATTGTAAATATCAATCATCGTCATCTTAACGATCAAATACTTTAATCTCCATTAATTTCATTCCTCTAAGTTTATTTTTAACGAGTTGCGCAATGAATTCATTAAAAAGAAAACATAAATCTATTATAAATTATATGCAATGAATTTAAATTAATTGAGGTCGCTGATAACCTTATATATTTCAGAAAAACATTATTAATAGGATCCGAAATACAGCAAGAACAATTCCATACCATGAAATAATTAACTTTACTTACCAAATACAGTCTTGATGATATCGTCGAAACCGACAGCTTTGGAACATTAACTTTTTAACAACTAGTTAACGTAAAATCACAAAAGTTAATTATCAGATGATTTGATTCCTCTTGAAATTAACACACGAATTATGCAATCACAAATAACTAGAGACGAACTCCCACTACCGATGCTGTGAGAACGACAGGTCAAATGAGAATAATCTCCTAAAAATGCTTCCCTTTTGAAGGAAAGGCTTGGAAACATTCTTAGAAAAACATTTCCACGAAGAACCTCACACTTTGCATCCCTTCCCTCTATTGTTCTCTACATCTGGAAGCTATTAAAAGCAGTGTTTCGTTTTGCCCTTTAACCGGAGAAAAGGGAAAGGTTGTCCGAGACCCGAACCCTCGTCTATGGTCACCGTTCGGTCACTTTGTTAAGAGGTCAGTAAAAAAATCAGAGGATGTGAGAGAAATTATTTCAAGAAAAGAATGAGCGAGAATGTTAAGACACGGAAAAGGAAACGCTCAGTTTTCTTTTCGATTTTTAGACCAATGTCTCCAAACGTCATATCTTCATCCCCTTACCAACTGAATATCTTTGCTGATTTTCCTTAGCTACCAACACAACGACATTTTCTAAATATTTTCAAATCAATCTGTGCCTCCCCCCCTCCAATATTTTGACTCCCAAGCGATGCTTGATTCGCTTGTATGGTAGGGCCGGCCGTGCATATTCAAGAAGCTTAATATGCTGTGTGTGTGTGTGTGTGTGTGTGTGTGTGTGTGTGTGTGTGTGTGTGTGTGTGTGTGTGTGTGTGTGTGTGTGTGTGTGTGTGTGTGTGTGTGTGTGTGTGTGTGTGTGTGTGTGTGTGTGTGTGTGTGTGTGTGTGTGTGTGTGTGTGTGTGTATATATATATAAGTAAATAAATACGAAAAAAAAAACGCTAACTAGTCATGCACTCCCGCATCATGCGGGAGAGCCACCATTACATGGCATCATCTAACTATAATGAAGTATGGATGTGCACACAGTTCAGGAGGATGGAGCTTGAAATTAAGATAATGTTGCGAGGTAAAATCCCGAAATCTAACCCCGTGTCGATCTGTTGTAATGAATGGTTTCGTTAGAATCCCATTTTTTTCAGTAGGCGGCTGATGAATAATTCGTTATAGTGTTGTAAATGTGATATTTCTTCGACTATAACATATGCATCTTTGGGCGTGATTTATTTCTATATATTTCTGTATCTATACATAATTATTGAATCGTTCTAGAATTCTAATTTATCTGATACTTCATGGTGATGACTCGCTCTTTATTTAATTAATTATAAATGAACCACTTCAAACGGAAGTAATAGAGGGGGGGGAAGGGCGGGATCATTTGACATGGATCCCCAGCCCCAAGGTTTGCAATTCTTTGTAGCACAAGGGTGTTTCAAAAAATAAGCCAATAGCATGTGAAAAACGCATTGTTTCAGTGGAGTTAACATGAATAATTGAAGAGAGGCTTGCTTCATCCCCTTAGTCATTAGATCACCAGACGGAACCACACGAATGTCGTACACCTGCACCATTTAGTTGCAAGATGGTAAAGCAATTAAAAACATGATTACGCGTAGAGATGCCCACCATAATCCGATTTCTGCATGTTAAGGGTGCTACAATGGTAGAAATATATGGAAAAAACGTCCTGGAATTATATATATATATTTATATATAAAGAGAGAGAGAAGGAGGGAGGGAGAGAGAGAATCGTTTTCGAAATCTAAAAGTTTTTCGGAAATAAGAATTTAAATACATTTAGTGGAGGCGGCATATGAAGCGAGCAAGAGTTCAAACAACCTTCATAATACTTTCGAGAAAATATTTGTTTAAATTTTAAGCTTCTGTTATAATTTACAGTTCTTTATTCGTAATCTCATACCAATTTTATGTCAATTCTGTATCAGTGCGGTATGTTTGAATTATATAAACGAATGATCATCTTCACAAAATCCAAATTTGATCGCGAATATTATTTGTTTGCATCTCTGAAAATTATGACAAGAATAATTATTACTGTCTTTTCGTGTGGACCTTGTTTTGCTATTGTTCTGTTTGTTGTCACACGTATGTTAGTTCTTATCCCAGAATTACCTAGTGCGAGCCTTAATAACTTATCTTTGTTGACAACGTAATTAATTAATATCTCCATGGGGTGCAGTTTCGGAGCCGCCACATTTTAACAACTTACATATGAATGTATTGTAAAACTGCAAAAACATTTGTTCAGAACAAATTATCTCCGGTCTAGATCACTAATTCTTTTATTGTCAGAGGCAACACGTTGGCTGAATAATACACATAGACCACTGAATGAGCTTTTCATCCATTTAAATTTCAATGGATTTCACTATAAGACAGTTCCTAATTCCTTTGTAATGCGAACGAATAGAAAAATTGTTTAAGCTAATGCACTTGTAGTTTAAAATTTTATACAGATTTTATACAAGCAAAAATACCTTGCAGATTTTATTATTCATATAAATACTTCTAGCCCAGCAGCTGAGTTCATCTCTCATGGCTCTTCTTTAGCTTATAGGCAAAATTTTAATTCTGTAAAATTATTAAGTGCACCGAACCCGAGAAAATTTATATGTGAAAAATTATCTATGTAATATATTTAAATTTCACAGAAAAGATTCTTAATCAATCAAGTAAATACCCTCTGTTTATTAACAACGCACTTGTATTGGCATGTACATTTATTTGTACAGTTAATCAAGTATGGCTGAAAACGAAGAACTGCAACAGAAAAGATGGAACATTAATTATATAACGTAGTTATGTCAGAGAAAGTTACGTAAATTGTAGTAGTATGCATAGATCTATGTGTTGTTATAGGTTCATGCAGCACTAATCATGGTAATTAATTAAGTCAGAACACTCGCAAGTCCGTCTTCCCATTAATGCATTAAAGCCTGCAGCTGTTATACTGAATTTTGTGTAATCATCACATCAAAATCTACAACATATGCTTCTCATCTGTGATGGTTACTATATATTTAATCAACTTCCTGACATAAACTGATACTTAATTACTGAAACGTTCGCCGATATTATAAACAATCGTTCGTTTTCCTAGTTGCATCAAAACTCAGGAGTAAATTACAAAATATAAGCACTAATCCATTGTTAACAATTATCTACAGACAAACAGATTTGTGGAAATCTGATGGAAACTTTCATCATCGCTTCTGGCAACGAATAGTGTGGGAATAGAACTATATAATAGGAGAAAAATGAAGGTTAAAATAGAGGATGTAATATAAATATTAGTAAGCTAACTTGATGACATTTATTAGTAATTTTGTAATATATTTTTTTATTCCTAAACGCTTACTTTTTCGACTCTGATAATATTGATAATAAAAGTCTGTTTCTTTCAAAGGAGAATTGATATGACGTCCTCTCATCATATAGAATCCTAATTTATAAAAACTTACGTACGTTTCAGCTTCCTTATGATCTGTATGATTAAAAGGAATCTATTACAATTCCATGGAGCGTTCTGATTTATGATGGTTGATACATTTTGTCATCTGCCTTCGATATTCATTATTTTATGACAAATTTTATCTGTTATTTCTTACGTTATGTAAAACAGACAGATCCATTCTAGAAAATATAAATGCATACAGTACAAAAAATATCACAGAGAGTTTACCCGAGGCCAAAATAATAAAAATATTACCTATAAAATAAGTATTACTCTACTTAGAGTGCAACGAATAGTTAATACGTTTATTAATAGTGAATGATTTTGAAAAGGTTGTGGCGAAATATATTTTGACTTTGAAATCAAATAAGTAAATATTTTCCAGTTAAATGGAATCTTGATGATAAATAATTCAATGAAAAATAAAATTAAAAAAAAAAAACTTGAAGTGAAGAACGTTTTGGCCAGTTGTATCCGTTCTATTTTTATTGTACATATTTTTCTCTTCTGTTTATCTTGTATGCAAATATATAATGAATGCAATGTTTTATAAGTAAATTCTGGTGATACGTAGATCGTTGGGATAAAACTGGAACTTATCTGTTTCTACTTTTTTAGTATAAGCTACATTAACAGAAACAAATCTGGTATGTTAAGATTCAAAGGTGGTAGTCAGAGTAGATACGAATCAGTCCGCTAACTTAAACCGAATCATGCATAAATAAAATAAGAATTAGTTGGTTTCAGTTCAGGTTCTGTCAAGTATTCTACATTTTGAGAAGTGCTGTTTGTTTTGAAAGCCATGCATGATCGTTTTAAATTGTTTTTGCGATCATTCTCTCAGCGCTGAAAAGTACTGGACTATTCTTAGTATTCCACTCGTTGTATTCCATTTGGTTTATTCCACAGTAGTGTGATAATGATAACCGTTTACTTTTAATGAAATTCATTAAAAGTAAACGGTTTGGTCTAAATAGTTTTAAAGTATTGATATTGTGCTGTAATATTCATTAAAGGCAGTTCAAAAGCTGTATGGGTGTTTCGAGAAGTCACTTCTAGTTGCTTTAAAACGTTTTGGTGGTTTATCACCTCCAAAATATGTCGTAATAAATCATGACATATTTTGGAGGTGAATTCTTATGGCGGATAAGAATATACACATTAGAAAGTTATGTTGTCATAATTAATAACATAATATCAAATTTATACCGCAATAATTGACGATCATTACGAAGTGGTGGTTTCATGAGAACATCTGGTCGCTTTCATATCCAGTCGTGATTGCGTGATAAAGTGCATTATTGAGAAATCTTAACAGTTTAATATGACATTAATCAGAACAGACATTCAACAAGAAGTTCTGTTGGTATTTTAAGAGTTAAAATACGCGAATCAAACTTCAGTTCTTGAAGCACAACTACGTTGCACGAGTTGTTGTGAGTTAAAAAATGATATATGTCACCGTCTGCCATGCATCATGGTAGACTTCTAAGATTCTAATTTAGTTTACTGCAATATGCTGGCCTATCTGCATCATGTATAAAACTGACTTTTTGATAGACGATTTTTTTAAGGCGTTATTAAAAAGGCTTTCATTGCCATTTGCAGATTTCAAAATATAGAAAAAATGAACGAAACTAGTGGTCTGCATTCAACTTTTTTTTCGGACACTAAACATTTAAATTAAAAAGCCAGTAAAGGGCGGCTCATTTTTTTGGATATATTTGTTTTAAATTGTCAAGTTGTGTCCTCAGATTTTTTATATAAGTTTGAACCTTTACCGATAAACACAAGTTTTTGTTATTGTTGTATAATACACGCGTTCACTTGATTCAGTTACCATGGCTATAGGATATCATGATTTTATCTGAACACCATTGCCACTGTAAACTGACTTGTACTTGACATGCCAAGAAACCTTTGAAGAGAAACACGTGTAGCTCCATGAGATAATGATCACGGTGCTATAAAAGATGCAGGTATGTGATCTGCAGACTAATAGCATAAAAAAGAGCAAATACAAAGAAGTACTGTCGAGTAGTGAAGAATTTTAATATGTAAAATTCTTCATTTTAATAGGTAAAGGGATAGAAGTGTTTTAAGTGTAAAATTATTAATGTCGATTATTTAAAAGCACTCGTACTTTGATCATAAAATAAAGAAATCTCTGTCGTGTAAGGAATCGTACAAACCACTGCTCAAATAAACTGATGTTAGGCTGCTACGAACATCAAAGGGACGTGTCCTCAAAGTGAAAGTCATTAATAAAAGATATGTTCTGTACTACTTCTAAAACATTTTATATCATTCGATATGTAGCTTTCGTATTCTTTATGCAATATATAATCATTTTTCATAAATTAAATAGCATTTAATTTATGCAAATATTCTGGTACTTAAGGGTCAAAGCCGTATAACTGAGAGGAGACTTGCACACAGCCTTTAAAAGAATGCGGAGAGCCGACCAGGGATTCTCACCTGATGTCCAGTCCTCACCTTCTGTTGGTGCTTTCTGTTGGGTATCTATCTACCTGGATACTGAACGAACAAGGATGGGCTGGCAGTTTGGGATTTACTCGGCCAAAGTGTATTCTTATTGGCTTAACCACAAATAAAATGATGGTATAATATGATAGAATTTCATGCCTGCTGGGTCGTCGCTAGGTTAAACAAGGCCCCCGCTGTTTTCTCCAGGGAACCAGGGCGAACAGCGAAAAGTCAGCTACTGGAACAAATCCTGAAACAAGCCCCAAACAAAAAAGACAAAAACTGGTGAGATCTTTCTAAGCAATAAATGCAAAATGCTGTGTTCAGGTAATAGCAATCAGAGAAAAGAAATAGTAGCTATAGTATTCAACTAAATACAAGGCTAATCTTCTTGAACGGTAGCAATATCAAGTAGAGTGATGTTGGCAAATATCGGAATGGGGAACTGCACAGCGAGATTTATTTGTGCCTATGGTCCCACAAAAGGCTTTACTAAGGTAGAAGTGACGAAATGTTTGAAGCTTTAGAGATAGAAACTGGCACAATGAAAAAGGAAAAGTTGGTCCTTGTTGGGGATCTAAATAGCAGAGTATGAAATGATTGTCAGACATACAGAAATATTTGGGGAAAATTTGGAGAAAAGAGCAAAGCCAATAATTGCAAATACCTGTTGGATTCTGCTTATGGCATGGACTGGTTATTACTAACACCATGTTCCAACATAAAAATGTGCACAAATTCACATGGAGAGAAGAGGCTAGGAATAAGAAAAGTCTCATTGACTATGTTATTGCTGATAGTGATCTTTTCTCCCTGGTGCAGAACACCAAAGTGTACAGAGGATTTGAAATTGGAAGTGATCACTATTTAGTCTTGAGCAGGATAAAATTGAACTTCATATTGAAAAGAATAACATATAAGAAAGTTTTAAAGCGAATAAAAGTTGAGCAGCTCTCAGATGTGAACTATAGACTAAAACACACAAACTTTATTCACGAAATAATGAAATAGTTTGAGAATTAACAGCAACCAAACCTTGGAGAACCAGTGGCAAACCCTAAAGAAAACATTGATCGATTCAACTAGAGAGGTATGTGGTGAAGTTTTCTGCAAGGATAGAAAAATCAGAACTCCATGGTGGATACAGGACATTAAAGAAGCAGTTAAGGAAAACAAGAAAGCATATCGAAAGTTCCTGGCGAATAAGTCAGCTTGTGTTCTTCGAGAATACAAAGACAAATGTAAGAATGCGAAACACTGTGTAAAACTAGCTAAACATTGTTATGGGAAGACTTTGGTAAGAACACAGAAAATAAATATCAGCAAGGAAACAAAATATTCTGGGGTTGAAGAAGCTCTGGTATTAGAGATCATAAAGGTGACATGAAAACTGGAGAAAAAGATATCCTTGATGTATGGAGTAATTACTTTGAAAAATTGCTAAATGAAACAAGCAGTGACAGCACACTGGTAAGAAACAATGACAGGCATGTAATCAGGAATATATATCTATATATTCCTGATTACATGCCTGTCATTGTTTCTTATATCTATACTTGAAGTAGAAAAAGCCATCAAAAGCCTGAAATATGAAAAGGCAGAAAGAGTAGATGATATTCGACCAGAAATTCTCAAGTATGGAGGGATAAAAGTCGTACAGTGGCTGCACTGCATAGTTCAGAAGGCCTGGACAGAGGGACGAATTCCTGATGATTGGAGTAGAGCTCTCATAGTACCCATATATAAAAAGGGAAATAAAACTGCATGTGAGAATTACAGAGGTATTTCCATACTGAGTGTTCCTGGTAAGATTACTTGAGAAACGGCTGTGAAGGATTGTGGAAGGTAAGTTTTTTGAAGAACAAGCTAGATTCAGGCCAAATAGAGGCTGTCAAGATCAGATATTCACTTTACGACAAATAGTTAAAAAGTCATAGGAATATAACAAAGATCTGTATTTTAGTTTTGTAGATCTGGAAAAAGCATATGACAAGTTGCCAAGAGAGAAGCTATTCAAAACGCTATAGTTATATGGTGTCAATGCAGCATTATATCAAGCAATACGTCTTTATTTGAGTTTCAAGTTAGCAGTTAGAATTGAAGGAAGTATAGGGAGATGGTTTAATGTTAAATCTGGTGTCATACAAGGATGTATATTATCCCCTCTGTTATTCATTATCTATATGGATCACATTATGAAGGAAAGTGGTATTAAACATGATATCAGAATTGGAGATGTTAATGTCAGCTCTTTGCTTTATGTAGGTGATGTTATACTTCTAAATAAATTCAGTACAAGTCTGCAAGATTCCCTGACTAACTTGAATAATTGTTGTAATAAATTTGGTACGAAAATCAGCAATAACAAGACGAAGACAACGAAATTAGGCAAAAAAGATTAAATATCAACTTATTATGAATAGAGAACCTATAGAACAAGTAAAACATTTCAGCTACTTATGCACAATTTTTAGTGAATATGGAAATAGACAAAAGAATCAACAAAACCGGTATCATAGAAAGTCAACTGAATAAATTTATATGGAAGAAAAGAGAAATTAGTCAAAACGCTAAATTAGCAGTGTATAAGACAGTGTTCAAACCAACTGAGAGCTTGGTTAGAAATAAAACACTTGACCAAAGACTAGACACCGTAGATACAAGGATCCTGAGAAAGATTAGGGGCATGAACAGATGGCATGAATGGCAATATCATATTAAAAACGAGGATATTAGGAAAGAACTTGACATTGTTAGCATCCAGGAATGTGTTAGCAGAGTTAATTTCAGATGGTATGGGAGAGGAAAGATTAGCAAAACATGTGTTCGCTGCCAGGTTGGCAGGAAAAAGACCCAGAGAAAGATCAAGATATAAGTGGATTGATACACTAAAAAGTGCCTTAAAAGATAGAAATATAAGATCTGATAATGTTAGAGTCTTGGCAGGTAATAGATTGATTTGGAGGAAAATTGTTGATGGGAAGTTAGTAATGATGCAAGTTCTTCATGTATTACTATTAATATCCTGTACACTCCGTGAAGGTACATGTCAGGAATTTTTTTGTTAATGATGATCAATGCTATTTTAATTTGTTTACTTTTACGATTGTGGAAAAATATAAATAAGTGAAATCATTTAAGAAAATATAAATTAATTTATTAAAATTATTGATAATTAAATAAATAATTTAATAAATAAATAAAGATTGCACACACACAGACACACACACACACACACACATATACCGGCCTGGTTGGCCGAGTAATTAACGTATCCGCTCTCCACGGATGTTCGTGTCGTCCTTCATGCATACAATATATTCATTCTTCCGATGGACTGGATCACCATGGGAAAAGTAAATCCAATGCTCCCTTCCATTAGAGGGAACGAGGCCCTTCGCTCAACAATGACTAAGATTAGAGGCACCTCTGATCTCAATCATATATGAAGTTTCTGACCGCACAGAGAATGTATTTTTCCCCCAATAATTCTTTATTCAAAATGCAAGCTGAAAATCAGAGAGAGTACCAAATACTACTCTTCAGTGTCGTTGAAGATTAGTTTAAACTCCATCACGAGCGTATTATTTGCAAGATTTAATTGACGGATGTTTATTTGTATTACCTGTATTTTGTGTTTGATTTGCAGTTGAATATTTATCAGAAACATGGCAGTTCAAATTCTAGTTGAACATTGTCCTGACTACGCCAAATGTAATTTATGCATAGTCAGGACAATCGAATTCCCCCCCCCCCCCCTCTATACTTGAGTTAAAATTTCTCTCATAAAATTTAGCTTTACCGGTGGACAGCGGCTGTTGCACTTCAACCTGACAGGTTAGCGAAACAAGCCTTCTCAGTAATGTGAGTTGACCTTCATATCGTAGACAGACCGAGACGCCATTTTACTCCCATCAGGGCTTAATAGTTTCTCATCAAACATGGGTGTCTCTGTTGGCCTCATTGCTCACCCTTTATCTTCTTGCACCTGCATTGGACGCACTTACGTACAGTGATTCGCAGCTCCGAAGCCGTCACTATTGGCAACCGGCTGTATACGAACGTCCTTGATGGGCGGCAAGGGGTTGTAACTGCAGCGCGTGTCACCTTGAGTTGTAATTACCAGCTGGAACAGTTTACAGCCGTGTCATTTAACTTTCTAATTAGTAGTCTGACCTGAGTGACTGATATACTCCGTCTCTAGTGTCTAAAAGAGCGTCCCCCTTTCGCGTTTCGCATGCGCACCTATCCAGATGTGCCGAGCGACCATTAACACTTTGGACACACACGCAGTGATTGTGTGATCTTGAGAAAGCAACAACACAAGAAAGATTTATTTCTCTCTTAGCAGTACGTCTATTACATCATTCTTCTGTTGTCTTCTTGTTCAAGGTTTAGACTACGAAAATGGAGTCGGAAGTTCTCTTCTGGGTTCAGAGAGAGAGAGAGAGAGATCGTTTCCTCCTGAAGAAATGAAACATGGCTGAAAAAAACTCTACCAAGCGATCCCTTATTTTAGAAGATTGATAATAAAAGAAGTCTCGTCACCCGCTCATTTCTCTTTCTTTCTCAAGGAGGCGCACTGTGATCTATCACGATTAGTCAGATTATTGGATTATCAAAGGATTAATTGACCAACATCTGCTTCTTGATTAGATAACCGACTGTGATAGGTAGGTCTCTCCTCCTGCATCGATGGACTATCGGACCCACGACATTATTCAACATCAATGTATAGTGCTTTTAGTTCTTTTCGTGTTTTTTATTATTTTTTTTATTTAAGATTAAAAAGGTTGCAATTTTTTTGGTATTCCACGCTTACTAACTACTGTGCAATGCGGATGTCAGTTGAAACAGCCGCATGCTCGTAACAAAATAACGTTTCTGACAGTTATAAATAAGAACGGGTTGTCAGTGAAGAAATCGAAACAACAAACGCCTAAAGTGAAAGGAAATAATTTTTCGAAGATGAGAAAATATAAATCATCCTATCAGGAACGGAGTAGTTTATATTTAATTTATTGCTGCTCTGTGAATTCTTCGCGTCCACACACACAGATTTCATGCAACAACGAGCAAATTCACAAATAGTTAATATTTATTTATTTATTTTCATTAAAATAAATGTTTTGTTTTCTAGAAAGGTTTCTGAACATCATATGATTTCTGATGATCACTCGCTATGTGAAAACAAACAAACAAACACGAATAAAATATATCATGTTTCTTACTTTGAAAACATATGATGCAACTTGACATCACTGTATAGCATAACAACCGGATCCTGAAACCCAACTCTCTAGTCTGTCTACACGTTTCTATCAGAGCTGCATTCTTTAGCAGAAATATTTTAAATAAAAATAAAAACGAGAATCGCTTTAAACACACACAAAAAAACATGTTTTGTGCGTGTTTTAAAGTGTTTAAATTTTTTAGTGACCAGTGGAATTTCAAACTACGCAAAAGAACTTCCGGTAAACCTGCATTTTTAATTTACTAATCTTGTTGAAAGCTTTCGTATTGAATTCCTGTCTTAGCTGTCTCCTGATGGCAGATGCAATAAATGCCTTCGACTCTTGACATATAAACCTGTATTCTTTAAGTGCAGAAAAGAATCAAGACGAAAAAAAAAAAAGAAAGAAAAAACTCAGAAATGAAGAGAATTCTTTCGTACAATTGAGAGAATGTTCGATACTGTAGAGTAGAAGTCGGCTGTCGTCGTGATTTTGTGCAGGAAACACGAACTGACGTGTAAACCCGTCGCACGTTCTCTGAGTATCACGAATGCCTGAAAAGACCACTCGTCCACAATGGCAAAAAAGAACCTTCGAGTGCAAGGCGTAGCCCGACTTGTTTCGGTGCACGTGCAGTCTAGACGGCAGATTCAGCGACTTTGTGTCCTCGGGGCCCCTTGCGACAATACCGCCATCGCTAGAGAAAGAGCCGGTGAGCTTTCTAAGGTGTTCCTCTATTTCCTCCTGCAGTCCGTATGACAGCTGTATAATGACGGTGGGTCTCTTTACATTTCGGTCGCCATACCATCCTTCATAAGGAATTCCCAGCAGATATATTTAGGACTGCACGTCATATATGTTTTCATATCCGTCATTGTATTCACTACTTTGTGTGAATCCTTGGATTAGAAAGAAAAAAAAAAGCTTTTCCTTTCTGAAGAGGGCTTTGAATTTAAATGAACTTCAGAGTTACTGTCATGAAAGGGTACTTAAGCGTTTCATTTTATATCAGAAATAGAAATCCTAATGTCTCTTAGGAATTATGATAGTACTGAGCATTATTTTTTCGTCTTGCTCCTTTAGAAGTTTGGTTTTTCTCTTTTAAAAAATTAAGTGAAAACATTTTGGGATGTTCACGCTGATCTCAAAGCATGTTTCGTGCGTATGCTTGATCACATAGAAAAATATGCGCTGTCGTCGAAAGGTAGCAACTATTCAATGACATGCAATTAGGCATATTAAGTCTGAACATTTCAAGGCCGTCCGTCCCACCTGCATACATGCATCTGATTCTGACGATCTTTGAATGTTCACTGCAATATAAAGCGCAGATTATTTACCTAACGAAGAGGAAACATCTGCTGAATTGAAGTGTGTTTTAGCAAGAAAATCTGTACAATATTGTTACTCCACGTTATCGGTGGAGTAACAATAGTAACTTATTTCATTTTCTTTTCTTTCATTCATTCGTTCTTTTTTTTTTTTTGTAATTTTTGAATTGATAAAGAAAAGACGCACAAAAACAGTAGCTTATTTTCAAAATCCAGTTATAAAAACTTAACATTTTTCCATAAAATTTTCCAACTTATAGGAAAAAAAAACTGAAATTATTTACATTTGAAAATTTAGACCGAGACAGGCTTATACTACAACGTTCGTAACCTATGGCGATCACAGGAATTCATTTTATTCATATATACTGAAATGCTGGTGCCTGATTCGTCGAGGAGTTAGCGTAACCAACAGGTCGCGAGCTCAAATCCCGCGGTGGGCATGGATTTGGACACTCTACCGTCTTTGGGTGATGAATTTCATCTTCCGGTGTGAGGCCACTTCTCAGCTTTACTGGAGGTCAGAAGTGCCTTGAAAAAGTTCCCACGGAACGAAGTGCCATAGGTTCACAAATGAACCTTTCGTGGGTAGGGGCCAGATTCCGAATAGGGGAATAAACGTCATTTCAAAGGGAATGACATCAGATTGTTGTTCCTTTATATGGATCCCTCGATTTCTACAACAACATTCTAACTCGGATTGGAATTCCACATAACGGCATTTTCATCTGAAGGTGAGTTAGCTGGCCTTCATATGGTAGCGGCAGCGTCTTTTTTCTCCCGAAAACATCGGACTTCATTCCGCAGAACAGGTATGCAAACCAGAGAATACACAATTGACGGACGTAAATCCACTGTTCGCATAGCCAGAGATGATTCAACCATCTCCCTCTAACTAAACCAAACCGAATTAGTCTGGGAAAAAATATTTCCCAGAATATGAATTCTCACTTTACGTTTTGATTTTTGTTATTAATTATTATTATAACTTCTTAAGTTCATTGTTGGTTATTTTTACTTTATTTATTTTTATTTGGACGTATTTTAGTTTATTCATTTATCAGTTTTACTTTGTTATAAGTCTACGTGAAGTTTTTTAAGTCAATTCCTTAGTTAGGTTGACCTTTGACACATGCATGTAGGATTTTTTAAACACCGGAAACTTAGGTTTTTAGTCCCTCAACTCAGAAAAATGATCAGATGTTCAAACTATTTTAGACAATACGAATTAAGGTTTAGGATTAAGCAAGAATATTACCTGGTGATATTCTTGCTTAATCTCTCGCCTCGATGCCTTTAAAATCATTGGTAACCATAAGTTCAGCTATAAATGAAAAAGGGAACCTCTGCTTACTGATTTCCAAAACTTAGTTAGGACTAAGGAGCTATGCCTACCCAGGGAATAAAAGGCGTGAGCGGATTTATTTGTTTTTAGAGTTTATTCATTAATGTTGGTAGTTAGTAATGTTAACTTTAGTGTGCTATAATGTAAAACCAATTATTTTATTTTGAAACCAATTATTATCTTTTTAAAGTTTGGCCATTCAAAAGTATTAACTTTAGTGTGCTGTGTGTACCGAAACATAAAAGGGCTTGAATGCAAAGCGTGTAAATTGAAGTAACGCGATGAAAATGAGAAAACAGACTACAGTACAGGTAAACATTTAATCTTATTTTAAAACCAAAGCATCTTTTGCACAACCAGTTAATGTTCCTTCGTCTGTCAATAAATTGCGCGAATTTGTTATACTTGCATTTAAATGTTATTTTTTGTTTACAAGCAGAGTTTTCAATTTTACGATTTCATTTTATAATTAAAATTTAATACAGTTTATATTAATAAATTGTATTGATGATCACGAAAGGTGAACACCGACTACCTACCGATTTCCAAAAGTTAAGACTAAAAAAATTCTTCATACTCTCTTTAGGAAATGAAAAAGGCTTCAAAGTATAGATTTACTTTAGTTATTTTTCTGGTTTTCCTTTCCCAATGACCCTATTCTCTCTCTCTCTCTCTCTTTCTCCCATTTCCCTTTTCATTCTTTATAATTCATTTTCCAAGTTTTTTTTTCTAAAAATCGCTTTTGCGGTTAATCCTTCTGGAAATATGCCGCTATCTCTGGTATTTGCATCAGTAGTGTCAGCAACGAGTTTTTGTAAGATTTGCAGATTCTACTGACACTTAATAATAAATACTTATTTTAAAGTATGTCACGTCCATTTAAAAAAAAAAATTATCCATGGCGTTTCAGTCTCTGATCCGGCAACCTTAATATCCTGCTTACACCGCTGATTTTAATAATTTGGTATTATCCATTCATCGAAATTTCTTGATACACAGTTAGTGTCGAAATAGAAATATGTCAGGAAATCCATTAGGTATCTGGACATGTTGAGCCTGCGTACGTCAGCTGGTGTAGTTGGAAAGATGCAAATCACGTCTATGATGTGAGGAACCTCTTTCAGGTCTTTCTAAACAAATCGTGAGTTAGCCGGTCCCTTCAAAACATTTAAACTGGTCCCCTAAACACACACACAGGTTTACACGCATGATTACTTTTCCTTATGGGTGCAGCAGAGGAGGGGCATGCTGCTGAATTAAGTCGCTGTGACCTTTAATAAAGGGGAAATCTACCGTCCTTAGGGTCAGATGGGTTGAAGAAGATCTGAACGTGTGTGTGTCGTTATTATTTGGCATTATGGCCGAAACGAAGAATTAAGACTATGAGGCCAGTATATTATGTCTGTTCTTCTGGCGAGTTTTATATGTTTAGCGGAATGAAACCCTTCCACCTCCGTATGAGACTGGTTAACTCATTTTCAGTGTATATGTGTCGCGTGTCAAAATGTTTCGATTGAGCTTTCCTATAATATAGAAAGCTATAAGCGATTTCTAATTATATTAGGTCATTGCTTTTGTGAAAAGTTTTTTGCTATTTAAAATATTATCGCTGTCTCTATGTATGCATTTATTTGTGTGGAGCGTTAGGACTATCATCATGAAAAATCAACTTTACCTGAAATGTGCTCAAAATGTCTTTGATTTATTTCACGATTCTAAGTGAGATGATACTAAATTTGGGCGGAAAACGATAGTCGATTTACATACATTGGCGAAACTTATTTATTTCAAAGTTTGATTTGAAGGAAAAGAAATATCAGATACTCGGCAAAAATCAATGGGATGCAGGAAATAATTGCGAAATCCTATACGGACGAGAACTTTTTTTTTCTCTTGTTCTTCTTCTCCTGTGTGCGTTTTTCTCAAAACCCTAAGAGTGCTATTAGCGGCGTCTCTTGTTACGTCAAATAGACTTGTATCTTCGATGCTAGTTCCCTTTATCCGATTTGCGTGCGCTCTGAGTTCTCTCATTAAAACTCGCCGATCACATGACATGTTTAAATCTTATTACAGATCTCCTTCCTAGAAGTATTGGAATTACTTTGTTCTTGCAGCAGCTCTGGAAAACAGAAAATATTCTCAGTATTTAGAATGCGAAAACTTGTTAGAATCATTAGCTTTAACTCTACGAATATAAACAAAAAAAAAAAAAACATTGGTATAGATCAGCTTAGTTGTACACGTACAGATGTTCCACGAATGCTAGCTACAGAAGACAGGAATAATCGAAGTCTTCTACTTGGTTTTAATTTTACTCTAGAAAAAGCTCACTATTAGTGTTAAATTTCGGCAAAGACGAACTCGGAAAATCTCGCTGTATAATTGAATAAAATAATAAGAACAGAAATGAAGAGGGTTGGGTTACCATAATATTAGCATCATTACTTGGTAGAAATGACATCTAGAATTACACACAAACGAAGTAGTCTGATAACTTAAAACATATTTATTTTCTGCTATTGGCCAACAACAGTGTCATTTGTAGAAATGAAGCCTTTCTGTCGATTCAAACTTTCAAAACCGATACAGCACAATACGTTTAGGTAATTAGATGAAGTGTAATAAATTCCAATAACAAACACGACGCTGTGTGCAAATGAGAAATATGCCAATACAGTGTGATGTCAATTCATTCCACTGCAAAGAATAACAACCTTCCAGTAACAGCCGTCACCCCGGAAAAGTAAAGAAAAAAAATATCACAATATTAATCAGCTTGGAAACGATTTCATTCTGTTTACTTTCTTCCAGTGCTAAACACCAACCCTTGTATTTCTCTCGTTGTCCAATTAAATGTGAGATTAACGTTATTCTGGATAATTAAAGGAAATAAGATCAAATTAGGGAAAATAATTAATAATTAAAGGGATCAATAAATAAATTTGTCGAGATATTTAATTATGTTTAAGGTGCTGTGTAATCTCTCTCTCTCTCCACTCAGCATTCCAACTTTTTTATCTTTGTGAGGAAACAGTCACTAAAATTTCTTAAAATCATAAAGAATTCATGTCACTTCTCTTTTCATCTCTTCTACTTAACGCGAGAAATGAGACATCCCTGTTTCCATTTCCAAAATTTATCATAACTGACAGTATCTGTTTACCTTTAATCTCATCGCAAAGGAAAATGCCGACATCATAACAGTTTCATCTGGCGAATGTCAGCGTGGATGCTCACAAATAAACTTAATCATCATCACCAATTGATCTTCTCGTCGTATAACTACCGCTGACTTTAACTTTCATTAACATCAAAGTTAAAACCGACGAGTCTTAAAATTTGATCCAACAAAGTAGAGTATTACGATTTGGTTTGCTTAAGGATCTTTCCGTAGTTTATATCAACAGTAATATACGATTAGGTGATCTTGGAGTTTGTGTGGATAGTAATATAGTTCTTCGATTCATATTATTATTAAGAGAGACCTCCAGGGAGTCAGGGACTCATCGAGGGAGGCCACATACTACACGCACCATCTATCATACTTATTCTTGAATTCATTCACACTGCTTGCACTCACAACATCCAATGGCAAACCATTCTAATCACGCACCATTCTATGAGAGAAAAATCTAGCCCTCACCTCCTTCTTAGCGGAATTCATTCTCAGCTTACAAGGATGTCCTCTTGTCTTTTCTCCACACTCCATAAACTGAAAATTTTCATCAATTGAAATCCTGTATGACCCTTTCAGAAGTTTGTAAGTCTCAATCACATCATCGATCTTTCTCCTGTTTACTAGTGTCTGCAATCTACAAATTCTCAATCGGTCTTCATAATCAGTATTCCATACCCCTGATATCTATTCATATAATATCATATATATTTCATATTTAGGTATGTCTTTATATGTAGAACGAGATCGTATATTTGTAGATTAAAACAGATGTGGTGTCATGCTTCCATGTTTTCATGTAAAGACATTGAGTCCCTGCGTAGGTTAACGCCCGAGTTCAATCACATCATGATTACTAAAAATTGGACTTTTTTTTTTCAATTAGAATATAAAATATAATTGAGTGTATGATATATCATTTTTAAGAAATAAACTTCTATAACTGTATTTTGAATATTCATGTTTATGGAAACTAAAATTAATATTAGAATCCGGCATCCGAGCACTTGGCTCAGAAATGGTGAAACCCCCTCTTGATGCCTCTGTTTCCAAGGTAACAATAAGTTTATATGCGCTCAGTAATTCATGGTCCTGGAGATATTATCAGAAAATGTTCTTTTTATGTAGTTAGTTGTTTGATATTGAAAGTTTGCTAATTGCAAGTATAGAAAGTATTTCCTTATTGTTTGTACTATTGGATGACAATGTTTGTAACTCTCAACGTTTCAGGTAACAAATGTAAGTATCCTTGTCTTCTTTTAACTAGATGAACTCCTCATTCTGAATGGACTGTGGTTAACCTGTTTATTTATTACTCAAGTGTTGTAGTGCAAATATAAAAATAAAATAAATGAAGTAAATAAATAATACTGACGGGCAAGCTTTAATCAAAAATCAACCCAAATAAATTAAGAATTTATCTGAAAAATTATATATCAGCTCTATTATATTTAATTCTTTCATGTTAAATTATTTTAATGTTTTTTTCGCCTTCTTCTTTTTCGTAGGCGCTTGTATAGTCATGTAGCAACGCAAGTAATCGCAGAACGTTAGAAAAGATGTTTAAATTTGTTTTTTTTTTAATTTAATTCCTGTAAATTTGGGTTTTTTAATTTCACAACTCAGAAAAATCGCCTTCAGAACTTACACAGTTTCACACAGTAATACTAGTAAGTATTAGGAACACGAGATGACAATGGTTTCCCACCTTATCCCGCGTTGTTTTCATCTGTGCATCATAGCTGGAGGTCACAACTAATCTTCCAGAGATGGTGACAGGCAGAGTCTGGCTGACTACTGACTTCGAAAAAAAAATTATTATTAAAGAGTGTCACTTATTTTCAAAAAACATAGAAAGAAAAAAACTTTGATTATTAAACATTTCTGCGCAAAGAATGTTATGATCTCAAAAGAAAGACGATGATAATAGGGGTTATGTATTTAACTGAAATTCTTAAACGCTTAAATTATATATATTTTTATTTCATTGCATAAAATTTCATCAATAAAATACTAATATTACAACCTATTACTATATATGAGATCTCTCTCTCTCTCGTCCATCCCCGAAAAAACTGGTAGAGAATTTATTTCTATGTGCATTTCCCCATCTGGATCTGCTCCTGTCCATCACTTACTCCTCCTCCCTTCAGAATAAATGAACTAATAATAAATCTGACTTCCAGCTAATCAGATGGGTTTTTTTTTTTTTCATTTTTATGTTGGAAGTGGTTCGATTTAACAGTGTTAACACTTATTACCTTTTTTCGGAACATCTCTAAACAGGATAAATTTTAATTTTTACTTGTTTGTCATCTCATTTTCGGATTTAGGATCAGTAGATTTATGATTGGGAATTTGAAAATTCGTGACACTTCTATAAAACGAATAGAAATGAAGGATGCCATTGCCAGATATACAGAATATATCACTTATTTTGTCATCTGTTTATAGGGATGGCAAATTTCGCAGTCTCTAAATCAGGACAAAATGCATAACCTCACAAACACCTTCTGATCAAAAAGATCCGTACACCTGCTCATCCCAACTCTCAGTCTAATGCGAAAGGCATTAATATGAAGTTCGTCTACCGTTTGCTGCTATAACACCTTTCAGTCTTCTGGGAAGGCTTTTCCCACTATATGTTAGTTGGTTGCTGGGGTAATTCCTTTATATTCTTCCAGAGGAACATTAGCGAGATCGGTCACTGATGCCGGGCAAGTCTGCCTAGCTCGCAATCGCCGTTCTAATAGGTTGATGGGGGTTGAGATCAGAGCTGTGTGTGTGTAGGCCAGTCAAGTTCTTCAACATCCCATCACAAACCCTTCATCAAACCATTCCTGCAGAGACCTTTTTGAGAATGGGGCATTGTCGTGTGTATATGAAAAGAGCCGTCGTCAAATTGTTGCCATACAATTGGAAGCTCAAATGCTAATATAGTCAGCTAAGTTACGCTTCACCGACACTGATCATGCCCCAGATCATGATGCCTCCTTCTCGTCCACCAAGTTTCTCATTTGGCATTACACATTCGGGCATGAAGGATTCGTTAAACCCAGGCTCGTCCATCGGACTGCGAGATGGTGAAGCGTGATTCATCAATCCAGAGAATTTGTTTCCACTGCTCCAGAGTCTAATGGCACTCAACCGGGCGCCTGGCGTTAACGTTGCTGATGTTAAGCTGGAGAAACCATGGAAACTCTGTTCTTCAGCTCCTGAAGAATAGTTGTGATGCTGACGCTGCATGTGGAAGCATTTCGGAACTCGGTGACGAATGTTTCAACAGAGGGCAGACAATTTTTTCGCGCCACTTGATTTGCTGTCCCGCTCTATGAATTTATGTGACCTGCCACTCGCATTTGTGCTGTTGTGGCTCCTACGTTTCCACTTCGCAGTAACATTACTTATATACAGTAGTTGATCACGGAAGATGCAGCAGGGTAGGAAATTTCCAAACGGAGTTGTAGCAAATGTGGCATCTGGATTGGTCCGTGTATATATATATATATATATATATATATATATATATATATATATATATATATATATATATATATATATATATATATATATATATATATATATATATATATATATATATATATATTATAAGTCATTGGAAGACTTCGGTAATAGTATGGAAATAAATAACAAGAAGGAGGCAAAATGTTCTGGAGACTATTGAAGAAGCTTAGAAATATAGGAAAGAGACTGTAAATGAAATCAAAGATGATAAAGGTGACATGAAAACTGAAGATAAGGATATCCTAGATGTCTGGAGTAATTACTTTGAAAGAGACTACTAAACGAACCAAACAGTGACAGAACCGTACTAGAAAATGTTCAAGATGAATGTAAAGATATATATCAATACTTGAGATAGAAAAAGCCTTCAAAAACTTGAAATGTGGAAAGGCAGCAGGAGTAGATGATATTCGACCAGAAATGCTTTAGTATGAGGTATAAAAGTTTTTCAGTGGCTGCATTGCATAGTTCAGAGGGCCTGGACAGAAGGTTGATTTCCCAATGACTGGAATAGAGCTCTCATAGTAGCCATCTATAAATATGCTGAATGGGAAAATTACAGAGGAATTTTTCAGCTGAGTGTTCCAGGTAAGATTTATGCAAGTATACTTGAAGAGCTATTGAGAAAAATTGTGAGAGAGAGAGACTTGGAGAAGAACAAGCTTGGTTCAGGCCAAATAGAGTTTGTCAAGATCAGATTTTTGCTTTAAGACAAAGTTGAGAAATCGTGGGAATATGACAGGGATCATTACGAACCAAGTAGTGACAGAACGGTACTAGAAAATTTTCAAGAGGAATGCAAAGTGGAGTACATACCAATGCTTGAGGTAGAAAAAGCCGTCTGTTTTGTAGATTTGGAAAAGGCATATCGAACAGTGCCCAGAGAAAAGCTTCTCAAAACACTACAATTGCATGGGAGTGGATAGAACATTATACAGAGCAATACATAGCCTATATTTAAGTTGTCAGTCAGCAGTCAGAATTGAAGGAAATACAGGAAGATGGTTTGATGTAAAATTAGGGGGAAGACAAGGATGCAAATTATCTCAACTGTTATTCGTTATCTATATGGATCACATTATGAAAGAAAGTGGCATAAGGCCTGATATTAGAATTGAACATGTCAAACTTAGCACTTTGCTTTATGCAGATGATGTTGTACTTCTAAATGCATCTAGTGTAAGTCTCCGAGATTCTCGGAGACTTACACTAGATTAATTATTAAATAATAATTTAATATTAAAATATTAAATAATAGCTATAACAAATTTGGCATAAAATTCAACAATAAAAAGTCCACACTATGAAAATAGGCAGGAACATTGAACTTTCAGCTGCATTCTGAATGGAGATCCTATATTTTGCTATTTATGCATAGTTTTTGGTGAAGATGGCAGGTTAAATCTGGAAATAGACGACAGAATAAGCAAAGCTGATATGGTGGGTAGCTAGCGGAAACATTTATATGAAATAAGAGAGAAATTAGCCAAAACACCAAACTAGCAGTATAGAAGACAGTATTCGAACCAATTTTACGTTATGGATCTGAGAGTAGAGTTACAATGTAGAAATAAAGCACTTGATCAGACTACATGGATATGAGAATTCTGAGAAAAATTAGGAGGGTGAATTGATAGCATCAATGGCAGAATCGTATTAAAAATGAATATATTAGAAAGGAACTTGACATTATTAGCATTCAAGAATGTGTAAGCAGAACTAATCTAAGGTGGTTTGGCCACTTAAACAGAATGGGTGAAGAAAGGTTAGCAAACAAGTGTTTGATGCCAAGATGATAGGAAAGAGACCCAAAGGAAGACCAGGGTCTAGGTGGATTGATTCATTCAGAACTGCCTTAGTAGAACGAAATGTTAGACATGACAATATTGTAGTGGTCACAAGTAATAGACTAATTTGGAGGAAAATTAGGGATCATCATCATCTTCTTCTTCTTCTTGCTCAGTCTTTTCATGTCTGAGGATTCGTGACTCTAGCCATAATGTCTCTACATTTCTTTCTGTCTTTTGTTGCAGCAGTGGCCAACTCCAAAGTAAGTGCGGTGATCTTTTTAATCTAGTGCAACCATCTTGGTCTCGGGCGTCCTCTTTTTCTTTGTCCTTCCACTTTGCCCTGGATGAGTTTTACCAGGATGTCATTTTCACTTCTTGAAATGTGACCGAAATATTTGAGAATTATTTCATTTACAATGTCACATATCCTCCTCTTCATTTTTAGTTGACATATTATACTTTCATTAGACCTTTTGTCCATCCAGGAGACTCTTAACATGCTTCTCCAGCATCACATATCTAAGCTGTTTATCTTGTCCAAGATTCAGCACCATAAATGAATATCAAAAACACCAAGCTGTTGACCAGTCTTGATATAGTGGCAATAGAAATGTTTCTGTCTTTCCAAATTTTTGCAATTGTACAATTGCTGACTTCGCAGTGGTAATTCTTCTTTTAATTTCTGGTTGACATCTACTTTTGGTGATTATTAGAGATTCGGGTAAATGAATTGATCCACCTTCTCGAAGTCAATGTTGTGGGCGAAATTGTCATCTTCATCTAAGGCCATATATTTTGTTTTATCACAATTAATTCTTAAACTATATTTCAAGCTTTTCCATTCAACACATTTAATGAAGGACTCCGGCTCTCTTTTGCTGCTGGCAATAAGAACAGTATCATTAGCGTACCTAAGATGATTTATCCCCCCAACTAAGAAACCACTATTGTGTCCGTTAAATGCCTTTCTCATAATGCATTTTCCGCAAAGATTGTATAGATCGGGGATGAATATATATTCTTGTCTCACACCTTTCTCAATGTTAAACAACTAATGTCCATCTTCACCGCAGTCCGATTCCTCTCATAGAGTTGTTTTAAAATGTGTTTCAAGTGTTCTGGGATGCGCATTTCACTTAGAATTTTCCACAGGTCCTCCCACCTGACACAGTGAAATACTTTGCCGTAATAAACGATGCACACATACAAGGGAATATTAAATTCTTGAGTGTTTTCAACCAAGTGCCTTAGATTAAAAATCGATCTCTGGTTCTACGTCCTTTTCTAAAACCTGCCTGTTCTACAGGAAGTTATTGTTCGACATATTGCTAGTCTTTCTTTAATAATATAAAGAAGAATTTTGCTTGCATTTGAGATCCAGGCTATAGTTCTATAAATATAGAATTCGTTGACATTTCCTTTTTGTGTATTGGGATAAAAATGGATTTTAGCCAATCATCAGGCCAATCTCCTGTCTCCCAGATTTTATTACAATGTAGCCTCTTAATCATGTAGTGCTGTCATAGTAATCTGAACACCTCTTGGGAATACATATCAGGAAATTGATGATGATGATATATATCTGTAAAGGGTAATATCAGGATACAATTTTAATACATATTTATCAGGAAAGTTATTCAAATGATAAATTAATTTTGCTCATAATGATATTTTATGATATCGTTATGAGCATTATAATATCAGTTTGTCATAATGATATCGTTTGCACTTTCAGTTTGGTTCTGCTGTAAGTTTAAGATATATTCGAAGAAGATCTCATAATAATTTTCATGGTGATATTCACATGCTTGTATATAGATTTCGGTAACAGATATCCCCCCCCCATTACCTCTTACGTGCTAGATTCATGGCCAAAAATGGTTTCATTGAAATAATCGATACCACGACAGGTCGGTTAATTCTACCTGAAAAAATTCCATATATCTATGAATTGCATGTATTTGGAAAATATGATTTCTAATGTCCATCGTAAAAATTGGGGATTTATCAATTATGTTTCCGGACGCAGATTCCTACCTTTTCAGAACGAATGACAACCCTCTCTGTCTGTCTATTTGTTCAAAACAATCGTGTTTCGTATATGCTTAAGAATGTCAGCAAGCAACATACTGTTTTCTCGTGTGTGTGTAAAGCAAATACCACGAGAACAGTAATTCTCTTGGGTTTTAGTACCTGCATAACTACAAAGAAGGGAAGCATCATCCAATTTATATGTGAGAAGTAAATGGAACTTTATGAGATCTCATATCCAGTTACTGGTTGCATTTGTGAAACGCTGTTACATTTGAGAAGGAGATACTCTCAATATTACTTGTACCCTCAATATCCTATTCTGTTCTTTTCGTAGTCAACAAGAATTGATTTGAATTAAAACTATCCACAAAGCCTCTGTAGAATATGTCCTTTAGTTGGAAGAAACATTTCTAAGGGCTTTTAAATTGAAGCTGGTTAAATAAGAAGGTGTAGTGTTTTCCTCTAGAAAATTCTGAGTTCCGTTGCACACTGGCTTCTAGAGAATACATGTATTGTCTGTGACTATGTAGATTAAATTAACGACTCTCTTATTACTGAAATTCCTATCATATTATCTATTATTATTTAGAACAATAGTGCATGCAAAATTTTAAAAATGTTGATGTTGGTCAAAGATATTCATAAACCTCCCTGTTTCTTTTCCAGTTTTTTTTTATTAATTTTCATTGATTTTTTGATAAAAACTGATATTATACTTTTATCACGACAGAAGTAGGTTACACTCGCCTGGCTATCCATGTTAAGCTTGTAATTATCACCTCTCATCCGGTTCACTTCATTAAAAGTACATATATTTAACTTGCAACTAAATACAGACCATTGATGTCGGCTATGCATCATGCAAACCTTGAATTATTTTAACACACGATAAATGTTTGGTTCTTGTTTGTCTGTAAACTGATGTTATAAATGAAACACTGATAATGTTATCTTCTACTTATTCACTTTGTAAAGTGAATAAATAAAAAAAAAAAGAAATCGAAAGAAAAAATAAAGAAAAAACGCAGCAAGTGAATATTTCCTGTGTTTATGAACTTCATTAGGAGAAAGGAAAAAAGTTCCTGAATCTAGCATGCGACATAGAATGATCGCTTCTATTAATATTTTTGTGTTCTTTAAATATATTCCTCATTCACTTCTCTTCCTCGTATGAACAAACATCAACAAATAAAGCTTATCTTTTCTGTTTTATTTTTTCTTTATTCATTCATATGGTATCCATCTAGATTTCTCTTTTAATTTGTTGTGCATATCGATTTGAACCACTGAGGTTATGAAAAAGAAAAAAGAATGCAAAGGTATAATAGCGTAAGGAAAAAGAAGAAGAAGAATCAAGTGGATCCTGTTTGCTATACTATATTTTTATTATTCTTCCAATCTCTGTGGCATGAGAGAATTAGGATAAAGAGGGAATGTGACGGAAGAAGACGAATCCATGCTTACCCTACATCCAAATGGCACATTAAGAGAATAACAACTTCAGCACTAATCATAAATACCATGAATCCTTATCACGTGAATTCAGTCGCGTCGAAGGTGTTTGAGTTTGTTACCTTAGAATTTACACTGAGACACATAAGCTTATGAGGATTCAGTGTGTTCTATGACTAGAAAGACAAAACGGTGTCTTGCAATTATAACTCAGCTATTTAATTCGAATATTAACTACCTTCCATCTGTGCAATCTCTACCTTATCTGCGATTCTGCTAGTGTTGTCATTATATTAGTAATAAACAAAAAACTTTGGTACATATGTTTTCAGTCGTTTGAATCAACACAGCATCCAATAAAATAATATCACTTTAAATCAAATATCATATTTAATGTTCACGTACTTCTGTTCTTTTCCAATAAAAGGGAGAGGAAACATAAACAGGTTGTTTATCAATATACTCGTCCATAAAGTATCTGGTGCCATGCGAACTGTGAAAACAGATCATTGATGCCCTATTAAATGCGTTTCATGTGATGGTTGCTGCCATTATTTCAAGACGTTGTTCGTTTTTCATATAGAACCATAAGTACGTGCTTTTATCACCTCTCTCTGCATCCATCACTTCAAGGAAGCTCTCTCTCTCTCTCTCTCTCTCTCTCTCTCTCTCTCTCTCTCTCTCTCTCTCTCTCTCTCTCTCTCTCTCTCTCTCCCCTTCCATGTTATGGCTTTCGGTTATGGATCATAAGTACTAAGTGAAGGTACAGTGATGGATTCGCTCTAGGAACGTGATGAGGCATAGGTAGCAGTTATATGACATCATTCGCTGTCCTGAATACATTACACGACTATACGATCCCATTGTTTCCTTTCCATCATCGCTTCGCCCACAGCCCCATAATGAGTAATAATATTTCCTGGTTGACTGTCTGCGTAGTTTTGTATAGACGACGTTATCGTCAGACTGAAATGATCATCGAACAGCAAGTCGACGTACTGCTGTGTGTTTGGAAATATGTTATACGTAAAGAGAACATGGAAAGTGTGATAAAACCTTTCAAGGATATAAGGTAGAGTATAATTAATCATTTGCCTACTTAAATGACGTTAAATGAGTAAATGGATAGTTATGCAAATAAATAATTATAGATCTCTGGTAGCGCATTTTTTCTAGATGTTGCGAACAAAAGAATGATTTCAAAGTCCGAGAGAGAGATCAAGCTTTTGATTTCTGTTAGCAGTTGTTTTTATTTTATAAGTATATCTGGGAGCTAAAATGGTTTCACCCATTCTATCAGGTGTTATTGTTTGTAAATACCTTTGTCCTTCCATTGTTACGACAAATCACTGCATTCAGTTATCAAAAGGCTTTCAGATCCATTTTACACTGAGTGGTCATCTTATTAGCGCTATCTACCTAACAGTAGATAGGACCACTGCTTTCAAAACAACCTCTATACACAGCGGTATCAACTCCCCAAGATTTAAGAAACACAACAAATATCCTACCTCATGCAGTCATAAATTCTTTCATTTCATCATATTTGTTGGACTAATAAGGATATCTCTCGGACATTATATTTGAATAAGAAATACAACTCCTTGAAAAACAGCAGAATTTGAATCCAACCTTGTTCCTTTAAAAATTAGGTGGAAGAAAATCTTACTAAATTTGTAGGAAAAAAAACAGCCAACCATGCTTCATAGAACAAGTGAACTTTTTAAAAAGTGGCAACCAATAAACAGAATAAAGAAAAAAAATCGACAATGCATAAAATCATGGAAAATTAAATTCCCTTGGATTGTCCAATTAAAATAGCCAACTACCCAGAATTTCCTCCAAATCAAGACAGGAAAAATATAGTTATTAATTTTGAAATAGGGAAATATGAGGAAAAAAACTAGAAAACCCTGAAATCTTGAGATCATTAGTTCTTTCAAAAATAATGAAATATGGACCTGACTCAATAAAGATCTACATAGATGGCTCATCTATGTCTCTCAAAATATAGAACTAAAAACAACTAGCAGTATTGGATGCAACTCATACCATGCGAAATTAATAGCCATTAACATAGCACTGCAACATTTGGATAAACAAAACCCAAAGGAATTTATATTTTTCACATATTCCTTTGCAGCCCTTCAAGCTATTAAGAACTGCTACACTAGCCATTAAGAAATACTTGGAGACATATCAAAAAGCATAAACTACATAAGGATTCCAAAAGAATTTTCCAATGGATTCCATCCTATATGCGATTAAAGGGAAATGAAACTGCAAATGAAGTAACAAAAATGGCTGCAACATCAACTGATACCACAGATTTTGATCTTTTTAAAACCCCTCAAAAATAAAACGTAAAAAAGAATGATTCTCCAGGACATGACTCAACACCGGTATTCAGCAGAAATACCAGGAGCTACCATCAACTCCAAATTTAATCGCTGTGCCACTACCACCATCTCTCACCTCAAGACCGGCCACACAAGACCAATTAAGTTTAGCAATGGCATAAAAGTCTTCCCCGTCTGCAAAATCTGTAACATTGAGGATGCATCACCACGGTATTTACTAACTTGTATGAATATTTCTAAATGTGAACTTTATAACAACCCAGAAAAGGTGCTAATGAAATACATGAATTTGATCTCTATGATCCAGTGTAATAATAACATGGGATAATAAAAAAATCATATTTGTTGGTGGCGGGTTCCCTGTCATGAACATCGTATTCTGCATTCCAAAGATGCTCAGTGTGATTGAGATCAAGTGACTGAAGGAAATGGGCCCCATTAAGTTAATGGAGAGTGTTCGTACAATCATTCCCAGAGGATTAGGCTCTTTGATACACATAGAAAAGGATGAGATGGTGTGCCTAACCTGAACAGCGTTGTCCTCCATGTACACCCATTCATGCTGCCCATTGAGCCAGCGTGATGGATACTTCCAACAGGATAACGCAGGATAATGTAATAGAGCATGCGTTGTCAAAGAGCCTAATCACGGCTTGAAACCATTTCCAGACCATCGTTTCACCATCATATTCTTGTACTATTATAAACAAACATGACGATTCCTTGATTTCAGGTTCTTGTAATCATGTTTTTTTTTTTTTTTTCATCGGCATGAAATAATAGGAACCAGGTTTTATCATCAGTCCATGCAAACTTTATTCTGTCCTCGAGTGTCTACCTTAGCATAAGTTGGACACTCGAGGCTACTTATTTTTGTTGCATATACACGATATCTTCCGTCGCTAAACTCTTTCGGGATAGTATTTGAGTCACGATGACTTCAGATACACTCGTTAGTGATCCCTGTTTGCATACAGCGCAGTCATTATGACCAATTGTAACTCATCTGTTGTACTACAATCCTCTCTATCATTCGTCTGTCTCACAGATCGATTGGCCCTGTCGGATCACTACCTAACGTTCACTCGATGTTTTCCATTTATCATATCAAGAATGGTAAGATGATCGGATGGTCATGTGCAATAGCGCCGAGACACTGTTGCGTGTGGCCATCTTAACAACTGTTTACGACATACTCTTACGACTTGTATAATTCTCCACTGTAATCCTCCATTCAAAGGCACCGAGGTTAATGCCTCTATCCTTTATCGCGCACACTTAAAGCAGATCTTTCCATCTATTTATAGTAGTTGTTTGCCACATGTCGTTACTCGCATATTATTAGTGATTCGCATTTAGTATGGGAATCGATGGCGCTAGTATTTTGACCATTTAGTGTATTTGATTTGATTTGCATTTCTGACCAATATGCCACTTAGTGCATCTATTAAATTTATGGAACCCACACAACACCGTAGTCTGTGACCAGTGGCGGCTCGTGGCTTGAAATCGTGGGGGTGCTGCAACTTTCGAAATATACATACACAGTGTAAGCACAGTGTATACGTGTTTGGATAAAATATCAAAATTATGGAAAATTAAAAAAAAAATTAAACATGAAAAAATATTGTTTATTATCGATAAAATTATACAGTTTGGTATAATTCAAAATTACTTAAAAATTCTGAGGTCATAATTGTCAATAACTCCAATAATGCTAATATAATATAATATAATATAATATAATATAATATAATATAATATAATATAATATAATATAATATAATATAATATAATATAATATAATAATGTTAATACTATAACAAATGTTATGTCTTTAACTGTAATGTCCAAATATTTAAAGAGACGGAGTAAACACGATAAGCACTACGAACACTCTACTACTGGCGCAAACTGCATATAAACAACAGTGGAACTGTGCGACGGACAGTGCCGCATTAAGCTAATAGCTCGCATCTCACTATGACGCGCATGCTTGCCCGCGTAGCAATATGACACTGTGGTAAACACAGTGCTGCTAGCGTCCTTCGCCCTCCTAAGTGCTACAAGATGGATTGTTATTATTTTTTATACAAAATAAGAGAATTGTATAGGATTGTTGATGATAAAATTAAACATTACAAGCAAATATAAATAAATGAATAAATATATTTATATATCAAGAAAAATTGGGGGTGCTGCAGTTCCGTAGTGCCTATGCACGAGCCGCTCCTGTCTGTGACTAACTTTTGAAAACAAAATCTACCTTTTCGAGTTGAAAATTTCTGTCGTGAAATGAACGTCGAGGCACTTTGCACTTCGAGACGATTTTGTAGGTGTGTAGCGCACACTTTACGTGAATTCCTGTATTTGTCAAATGGACGCTAATGGAGTTAAGTCTTCATTCGCTTCCCCTACAGTAATTAACGTTTAGTGTGAGGCTTTTGGCAAAAGTTAATTAACAGACTGTTAATTGTCTTTGCCTTGCTCTATCGGTAGTTAGTTTTCATTGGTGTGGTGACGATGCTAATTACGAAATGTTAATTATTCGAGAAATGGAATAGAAAATTAACAGACGAGCTTATTGGCATATCTTAAAATTTATTCACACGCGAATTTAGCTAAATTGGCTTGTAGAGTATTTTTAACGATATAAAAATAATGCTTTTAATGGCGAAATAATTTCTTAAGACACTGAGATTCCTTAACACTACTGATTAAAAAATTTTTGCATTAAAGCACTAAAAAACCATTGACGTTAATCTGCTACTCATTCGCATACAAATAAATGTTGGCATTTCTTAATATTTGAGACTAATAGGGACGAATGTGTGTTCATATATGTAGTTGCTGGACTAGTTAAGTCTAAATGAAGCACTCCATAAGAAAATGAAAGCTTTTAATATCAAGAATATACTTCCATGATTAGATAGAAACAACTGCCGGTTATTCCACAATATTCTGTAAAACATTACTGGCATGTAGCTAACGCGAAATAATTGTGCTGACAACAGATAATTTCCACGCCAAACATATTCATTAATAGCAAATAACGTTGAACACATTGGATACATTAGATTCCCATCGGATTAACAAAATTTCCATCTATGAATAATTAATATAATTTGAAAATTACGAATAACATGTTTTTCTTTATTTCTCAACATGCAGCTTTACCGATCAATACAATTGTAGAATGCAATACATAAATGCCAGCCATACAAACAACGGACACTAATACTCGCAACTAGAGCCATCTGTTGGGATTTTGATCTTATTTAATTGTTTGTAAAATACTCAAGCTACCGATCTAAATAGCTTTATTTTCTTTTTATGATTGTCCCCGACGATGACAAGTATTATATTATATATAAGTACAGTATTTATTAATTTATTGACATTTATTAATTAAAATAAACAGCAATCCACGTATGAAGTGCAGCTAAAATACTTGTTATACATCCGGAAACGATTTTAACCGTATTTCGATTCGCTTCAGAGGAGTTGCTCAGTTGGACTTATACCCAGCGTTTGAGCAAGCTGGCGAAGAATGGTAAAGTGACCTGTCATGCTCCGTGGACATTCTAGAACGTTATGTATCCGAGGAAGGAATTGCTACCAGCTTTTTTTATTATTTTTATTTATTTTTTTTATGATAATCTCACCTATGAAACGTTACAAGTCCATAAGACATTGGTTACTATACATGAAATAAGGTTTACTTAATTCGCAAACCCTCTTTTAGAGATCAGACATGATTCTTTATCAAACCGCTTTAGAGTTCCCATAAGCAGGATAACGATTCTTGGTAAATGAATTGTTAGCATAGAGGGATGCACCTGGTAGGCAGCAATGTTCATGTAGGGAGTGGCATTCAGACATTGTTTTAGCGGTAACAGGACACCTAACATGTGGTGAAAAATAATAATAAAAACTCCTTACACCAACAGCTAAGTGTTACCAGCTAGTTTGGGTCCATTGATTCGTGTTACTGTCGTACTATCCTACTAGTCCTTACGTAAGTGTGGAAGAACTGGAACAGAGATTCATTTGTAACCATTATCCATTCAAACTGCAGTGTCCTGTCTCTACGGTACTTGCAGTTACTTGTATTTATGCAGTTACTCTTGGTACTTTTGTACGCGAACCAGTTGAGATTCAGTTTCCATAATACCTGCAGCAGCGTGGAATCAAAGTTGGTCCGCTATCGTGTTTAAATGCACTGTTCCTCGGTACTGTCTATCTGCGTCATATAGCTGAAAAGAACGTATAACACCGTTTTTGGCGAAGTATTCCATGGATAACGAGTGTATCTAATAAAGTGAATACTCAGTGTGTATACCTTGTTAGTTATCGCAGCTAAAATATTTCGAAACATCTGAAAGGAGATTTTCTTAAAATCTAGACCAGTATGGAATGTGAAATCTAAATAATTATTCAGAAAATATCCTTATTTGTCTCTGTAGTGATCATTCCCTTCTCATCCCCCCCCCCCCATATATTAGAGGTTTCCAATAATTGCACGTGGGATTCATTGAGCAACTTGGATGTTGTGATTGTTCTTTCAGCTACTCATGCTCTGTGATTTTGTTTTCACTTCGTTATCAGTTAGTCTACACTAATGACCAAAAGTAAATGTTGACTAAATTAGTTCCATGATCATTTTATAGATTTTGCATTTTGTACACATACCATGCTGTGCTGCAATTCAAAACTATATTTGCATTTCTTGTACAACTGATCTGATTTATTAACTAAAATGCATTAATTTTGAATATGAAGATGTATTTCTTTCTACTTGAATGGTGAGAAATTCTTACTTTAAGATGCATTTAGGTTTCAGACGACTGATTGACATGAACACCAGAATCAATAAATGGAGAGAGAGAGAGAGAGAGAGAGAGAGAGAGAGAGAGAGAGAGAGAGAGAGAGAGAGAGAGAGAGAGAGAGAGAGAGAGAGAGAGTTTAATTGAATGCGCGCAAGAATTTAAAGAGAGTATATTCAAAAGATCATTCTGATGAATACAGGATATAAGCAAAAAGAGAGAAAATGCAAGAGAATTAAAATTCTTAGTAACTATAGCGGGTACCGCCCTTTCTCTGAAAAACAAGACGGAACACCTAAGAACTAGTTGTATGCCTTTAGGGAATAAAACCAAACTCAAAAAAAGTCTAAAGAATCGAAGTTGGTGAACCATGAGGCACACGAATGGCAAGTGAGTTTATACAATTGAATAGAACTAAAACTGAGTGTGCAAGGAGTGTAACCGCGTGCTCGCGCGCACACAGTCCATTACTAAACTCTTTGATCATGTACTGAAGACAAATAAATATCTGCTTCTCTATAGTAGACAATACAGGCGCTCTACATCCCTGGCCCTTTCCCTTCTACCCTCGGGATTTAACCTCGTTCAGTGCAGACACCTTATTTATCCTGCGCCCGACTAACTGGGAACAAGTACTTGTACGTGAGGAAGGACCAAAGTAGATTCGATTGCATGACCACTGGGATTATGTTTAGCAGGTGGAGATGCGAATGCAGGTGAAGCTGACCGCTAGGCGACGTAGTGGTGGTACACACCCCTGGCGACCGTCTAAAATTGAGGGTACCGCACTAGCAGTTGTCTCTATTTGTGCACGCGACTGGAAGACAACCAGAGTACATTGCGAACCGCGTTGTCTGTGTGCTTGTTGGCGCCAGGTGTTGAACGAGAAATGTGCCCCAACAGACCACCCTAGTGCACCTCACAGTTTCGCCTGTACCAGCGCTTCCTGTCAGACTCGAGAGAGAGAGAGAGAGACGAATAGTCTCCGTCTGGACGGGTCACCTAGATAACCGTGCAGCTGGTCGACACCTGCTGGCCCAGCAGCTGGTGAGACACGAAATCGGTTTTTTTCTTCACGAAGCGACCTCAGGGTTGGTTAAATCATTTCTAGGGAACTACAAGAAACCAGTTCTGTAGCTGTATACTGTTATTAAGAACACTACAAGGTCTAAAAACTCATCGGGGTAACAGAGATGACCTTTTCTTTGTTGCCCACACAACGGAATTGATGAAAGAACGGAAGGTACAGTTTTAGCTACGCTCTAAGCCACACACACACACACACACACACACGCACACCCTCTTGCTACGTGGGCAGTACAGAGAGTAGACACCCAGCAACGCATGTGTTTCAATCCCTTCATTTACTCATCTTAAAGACATTCTCGTAAAGGGTAATAAACAGTAATCCAAGACGTATAACTTCATATTTGCAGAGATGACAAAAGAGGAGACTCTCAAAAAATCGCTGTCTGAAACATTTTTTCTTGTTCAATAACAGTTTTTTTTTTTTTTTAGTTAATGTGTTAATATATATACAGTATGCAAACAAATTAGGAAGTTGCTAAACAAACACGGTGAGAAGAGATCGTAATTTTCTTCCGCAATTTCGACTTTTCCCTCATATACCGTATTGGCAGTGCGCAACTTTATGGGGTCATAACCTCCCTGAAAAGATCGCACTGTTTTTGAGAGCCCTTGAGAAAAATTATGAAAGGAAATTTAATTAAGAAGTAAAATAATAGATAGACGCGGAATGCCTAGGGGTTATCAGTCATTAACTGGTATTTCGTAGCAACTACATAAATTACGACATTCCTCTTTTTTATTTCTGTTTCGACGGAGCAAAAAAAAAGTGCATTTTTCTCAAAGATGAAGAACTTGACGAACCAGTAATTGCGACGGGTGTTGTCAGGGAGTAAAAGGTTGCTTTGTATTGTTCTACAAAATGCGCAGACATGTTGTATGCTTCGTGTTTGCGTGTATTCATCCTTTAAGAATAAAAGATCTCGTACCCCAGAAGATAATTGGTATTTGAGATTCAGAATCCATTAAAATGTTCAGCAATTCTTTAGCAGAGAGTATTAGAACAGAGAAATGATTTAATCAGTTAAGCCGTTTAAGATATAATAGATATAGATATTGCTATGCGAACATGAGTGTATGTGTGTGTGAAAGAGAGAGAAAGAGATCTGTTTTCCTATTTTCATCTGGCAGATGATTCTACCAGACAGATCAGTCTGTTCAAACTAATCTATGTGAATGGGCATTTCTTCTTAGCACCCGTAAATTAGTACAGTCGTAACAACCAACATTAATACGTCCAAACAGCATATCCACTGGTCGGGAACAGCTTGCCGACTGTTTCATCATTAGTTTGCTATTCTCACCGAAAAAATGCAAGTCTATAAATGCCGTGTTTGTGTAACACCAGCTATAATTCGTCCTATAATTGCGATTGAGGTTACAGCTTGCAGGAGAATGTCTTTAGCGCCACGTGGTTAAGATAGGAAAGCCAGCAGAATATTGCCAGATAATTCTGCATGAATCGTAGCCTTTCTGATTGCTTTCTGAAGTCACCAAAGAAATGGCCCTGCAAATGACTGCAATTCTATAAGATGGGAGGGAATTGGGCAACCACGCAAAACGAGATATAACCTTAACTGTGGTCTGGTGACATTATCCACACGATCCTCTTATAGCAGTCTGGTGATTCGAGTCTTATTACCAAGCCCTCTAGTGGGTTGTTATGAAAGCTGGAGGTGATGAGTCGTAGACACTGCCATTCAGATCAGTGACGGTTTTCACTTAAGATTTATACGGTTATGTGCTTTCTGTATATGTGTGCGCATATATAAAATTAAAATTGCATTTTAAACTACATTATAATTATTTTCTCAAATTTTTTTGAAAAAGATCTGGTCAATAAGTTTTTAAGCATTTTTCTCTCATTTTTATGCACGGCTCAGAAATTTAAGGCAGAAACTTTTCCTCTGTACTAAAATCATTTTTCATATTCAGACCGCTGGGATTTAAAATATTTTCCTGATCACCAAGGCGTTCCTCGTGTGAATCATCTCTCTCTCTCTCTCTCTCTCTCTCTCTCTGTGTGTGTGTGCGTGTTGTTTATGCTTGCTTCTGTGGCCAAACGAAACCAGTCCAGTGTTCCATATGTCGCGATAAATCTTTTCTTATCTGGCGCGTAACACCTAGATAAAACGATAGACGCCTTATCAGTTTCTGTTAGGTGAACGATTTGACATCATTAACGTTAGTTTGAGGAAATTGATTATATAAAGTCTGCAATTTCTTCTTCGTTTGTCTTTTGCGATCACTAATGTTATATTGATTGTTATGTTAAATACAACAGTTTATTTATATGTAAGTTAGGGCGTTATTTACTCCTGTAGAAAGAATATCGAGTGCTCAAAATTGCGTTGCATTTTACCTCTCAACAAAAGGTTAAAATTAAACTGGTTTGTTTTAATTTTTCTAGCTCTAATCTTGTAAGCACGAGATATTCCCTAAATTGCAAATATTCGTTATTATTTATTACACCCATTTTTTCAGTTGTTGAAGCATCACATTCCAAACTTTAAGGCTACAAGTCACTTCTAATCTTTTTTGTACCTCAAAGATTTAGAAAAACAAAATAAAAAATAAGAAAATAAAAATAACTAAATCCGATTGGAAAACTGAATGCAAATACTTTAATTTTAACTATATTAACTCGTATATAAATAGTTATAGTATAGTAATCAGTCAGCGAATTAAAATATTTCCTGTTAAGATGTCGTTCAAAATTCATAGCTAAAACCGGAGTTCAACGCTTAGCGTTTAGAAATGGGAACGATCATACTTCATTCTTGACGATGTAAACTACTCTGCTGCACCACCTGGTAGAGGCAAGCACAACCTTTTGTTGCCATGGAAACACGGAAGTATAATGACCGCCTTAATAAGATCAAGTATCAAACGCAATTATAAATAAATAAATAACATTTATAATTAAACAACATTTTATACATATCTAGCATGATTAGATGAATAATAGATGAGGTAAACATACGTCTCACTTCCGGATCATATGTCTTTCTGTCCGGAAAGATATCAATTTTGTTCCGGTTTTTCAATATATATAGTAAAAAGTGAGGTGTTCTTGAATATCTTTTACAATAATGAAATTTTATCAAACAGAATAAATAAATAATAAACAGGAAAGTAGCAGTATTTACATGTCAGTTGACGGTATTTAATTAAACAGCCGTTCGTTCAAGCTTATAGTCATGCGCGACAATCTACGAACCGGATCAGACTAAATAATGAGTTTGTTACTTATTGGCGATAATTTTGAGTGTTTTTATGATAAAAAAAAAATACTTTTATAAATTTTCACCACACACGATATAACTTCTAAAAGAAAAAAAATCCAATAAAGACTTACAAAAGAAATTCAGTTTTATTAAAAAAAATATTAAAAAACAAAAATAAATTTTAAAAATGCATATATTTATTTATTTATTTATAAAGTCACTTCAGGCCTCCAAGTCAGTCCACGGTCTTATTTTATAGTTCTATACCGCGTTATTCATAATCAGTATTCTGTTAAAGGTAATGTAGTTGAATTATGCGGCTCATAGTTTTATCTGCTGAGTGATTATTATTATTATTATTATTTTTATATTAATTCAAACGGTCACCATAGCTTTAATGTTGCCCTTACAACTCGTATATGAGAATAGAAAAACAAAGAATAGACAGATGGAGGGAGGGAGGGAGGGAAGGAAGAGCTAAAACTATTAAATGCTACTTGCATGATGCCTAGTTATTAAAGTGAAGACCAAGGACACAAACGGAAGTGAAGGAATATTTTTCGCTGTGTAGAGGGAACAAAGACCTGCCTATCGATTGCTTCTATGGGCCTTTGTACGGCAAGGGAGAGAACTTTTTATTCGTCCCACTAATTTAACTAACAATCACTGCCTCGTGACACACAATGAAAGAGAGTGGCTCGTGCCTTAGCTACACACTGATAGTAAGATAAGTTGATGAGAAGGAAGCCGAAGTAATTCCAGCACGACACTGTGTATGCACGTGTGTGTGTGTGAGAGAGAGAGAGAGAGAGAGAGAGAGAGAGAGAGAGAGAGAGAGAGAGAGAGAGAGAGAGAGAGGGAAGGGAGTGGTGTGCGTGCGGGAATTGCGACTGGAGGAAAGCACGTTTGGCGCAAGATACACATCAGCACCCACCATAGGCACCATGTAGAAGTGTCGCACAGACGAATGGCAATCATTTAATCAATAATATGAGCCTCGTCTCTTTCTGCACCAACACACACACAGACACAGAATGCATGTACTACAGAGAGAGAGAGAGACAGAGAGAGCACGTGATTAGATTTGTAAACTTGTGCATGAATGTAGAGCTCCCTCTCTCTATGGACGGATAAACACAGACGCATCGCCTTAGATGCTGTCGCGGGCTGAATAATGTACGCCAGAGACGGTCGTGTTGGGTGCTGTGACAATAAGAATTTTCACTATTTGCGGTTGGCTAGCAAACCAGCAAAGTACGAATTAATCAGGGAATTTAATTTGACGCAAAACACTTGCTACATAGTTTGGCCTTTTGTCGTAGTGGTGAGTGATGAAAATTCAGCTCAAGGTACACGAAATTGTAGCACGTTCAGTTCCTGTCATACTGATCTTTACCACTAGCAACCTACTTATTTGCTGCACCCTAAAATTTTAAATTTAAATGCGGAAGAAAATAGGAATCACACACACACACACACACACACACACACACACACACACACACACACACACACACACACACACACACACACACACACACACACACACACACACACACACACACACACACACACACACACACAGTAATCACGTCATTCAACAAATTCGGGATCGAGGATATCAACGAATGAATACTTCATTCATACTGGATAATCTGTTTTCATCCCTTTAGAAATCGGTAGAGATAAAAAAAAAAAGAAAGAAAGAAATCTCTCTGCAGTATGTAATGTGCATTTTATGCAGTACTCTGTTTACAGCTTATTTTATGAACCATGAAATGCGGAAAGAACAGAGATTAGATATTTATTATGATTAACATATTTAGTTCCAGTCGAGAATTTACATCTTTTATTTTCGTTAATTATAAAATTACTCGCATGCTTTTTTCATTCCCTAAAATAAACATTAACTAGCATTTACTCGTATGAATTCTTATGGTACATTTTTTAAGGTGTGGGATTAAAACCCGACGTTCTACCTTGAGGAAAAAATCTACTGCCCATGTCTAAAGATCCACAAACTGGAATCAACAGAAATTCCTCTAGTTGGTGACTTGAATGAAACCCATAATGATCTTTTCTCGGCAAATTTTATAGTAACGGAAGTGACTTTGACACCAGACAGGCCTCGCTAATTATTAATTATAAGTTAAATTTCGTTTCAAATTTATTGTCATTAATTCCAATACATTATATTCTGCAATTTGTTACTCTATATATACTCTATACTATATATATGTAGAAAGTTTTTTACCTTGGGTATGATATACGTTAAAGATACCAAGCTATTTTAATTATAAACCTGGCTTTAATCCATTTCCCAAGTAAGCAAACAGACAAGTAAGTCAAGTTAGCGCCTGCGTGTAGTGCAAGTTTGGGTAACCCACACGTAGTGCAAGTCTTAGGCAACTCGTGGTAATGGTGGAATAAGCTCGGATCACTATTCTTAGTATTTATAAGCTCTGTATTACTTAAACCTTGGTATTTCTAAGTCTGGCTCCCACTGATGAGACCTCAATAAAGGTCGAAACCGGTCTGGGTAGTGGCCCCTTGCCTTTAATGCATAGCATCATACATCTCCTCATGGAGATGTGCTTTGCATTAAGAGTAAATACTAAGAATAGTGATCAGAGCTTATTCTACCTTTACCACGAGTTGCCTAAGACTTGCACTACGTGCGGGTTACTCAGACTTGCACTACTTGCAGGTGCAAACTTGACTTACTTGTCTGTTTGCTTACTTGGGAAATGGATTAAAACCAGGTTTATAATGAAAATAGCGGTATCTTTAACATATAATATATATATATATATATTATGAGAGAAATTATGAGAGAAAGTTATGAGAGAAACTTATGAGTTACTAAAGGGATTCTATAAGACTGACACCAAAGAAATTTTTCAATGCATGAGGAGTAGGGAGGGGGGACAAGAGTGTCACACTTGGAAGTTGTCTAAGAGTGTGGTTAGTAGGGCGGGGGTGGGGAACTAGGTTCTTTATTTGGAGAGTGGTGAACGAGTGGTATAGATAGATTATGCTTATCTAATCCTGGGTCCATATCTGTGATACTTATTATACGTTTTAAGCCTTGCGTCAGCGTGATTTTTATAAAATAAAATAAATTAGTATTTAATTACTTTGTTTATATCACACTTGAAAAGTGAAACTATACGTTGCATTGATGGAACACTAGTACTTCTTTTTAAAATGAATATTTTCGAGGTACACCCTTTTTATTTTTTGAAAGGTGATATTCTCAAAATGCACACTATCCACCTACTGCCACATGTCGTTATGGATAGATAATTTCTGGATTCCAAGGCTCTACAGCGTCTAAACTTTTCCTATAAAATCATCTTGGAATACTGGTGATTTTGTACATTTGATCTGAATCATGCGAACTCCAGTTATTCCGACAGTGCGAATTTTTCGCGACCTATGCTGCCATGCTTCCATCACATGAAGTGATACCGAACTTCAAAGTAACAGAAAGTATCAAATATTTCTCCACTTCCATTCAATAAAACTACTTAAGCAGCTTATATGTTTCCATCATATCCTTCTCTTCCATCTAGCAACCTTTTTTTTTTGTAATTCACAGTTCTTCAATCTATTCTCATACGAAGCATTCCACAGACTTGAAACCATCTTGGTTGCCTGCCTCTGAATCATCCACTTCTACATTCCCAAAAATCCCAGACGTCCAAATCGGAGCACAGTAATCCAGATGCAAACGTATTAAAGCCTTATAAAAAGAGATAATGACTTCTTCTTCTTCTTCTTTTTTTTTTTTTTTTGTCCATTGGATAGCGTGGTGTTTTTTCGCTGTGTTCTTTTGCCAATTTTTGCAATATGGCCACCGAACTTCATTTTCCTGCCAACCATGGCAGAAAAGTATTCATCTAGAAAGCATAACACAAATTAAGGTCTCGTTTTTGTTGTCTCAATAATAATCTAAACAACTAGCAGAGAACGATAAAACTTCTCTGCAGCTTATTTATTTTGAGAAAGTTGAAACATATCGCGCTTTTAAGTTATACAAGTTTTTAAGTGTTGACATCTATGGTCGAGGCCGAGAACTTTTCAGACCACTCTCCTATGTTAATTTCGAAAATTCTAAAAACTTTATCATCAGTTCTGAACTACAAGTAAAAATTTTCTTCCCGTGCATGATAAAACTAGACTTTTATGAGACAGTCATGCACACAAAAGTGTCAGAAGAACATCACATTCAATGGTAATATTTAAGACAAAGAAGTGAACCAAGGAAGTGTGAATTTTATTACAGTTCAATTACTTCATCTTCATGTATTCAGGGAAGATTGAAAAGGAAAATCCGGAGGCGGACAAAAATTGAAATTCGAAGAAGTAAAGACTTCAAATTTTGAGGTTCCAAATATCGTTTCACTTTATTAAAAAATCTTTTACTGGAAAATCTCTAAATCATACATTCAACCACTGATAAAGTTAACTTAAAATAATCTAATGTTTCACAAATAGAAACAGACTTGGTTGTGTGCAAGTAAAAGCCGTCTGGTTGGTAGATTGGTTAGCGTTTCCGCTGATCCCGCCATGGGCATGGTATGTAGAAAACTTACCGAAAACAATTCATTGAAAGACAATTTAATGTTCGTTAAATTGTTTTTCGAGTGCCTCCATACCTCAGTCGGTCTAGTCCTTTGGCAGGAAAGACCCGGGTTCGATTCTCGTCCATTACGTGAGGAACTTTTATCTGGTCTCTTTCGACTAAAGGTAAGTTAGCCGATCCATACGTAGGCAGAGGGTTTCCCCATTCGGAAACTCGGGTTTTTCATCCCTCAGAATACGCAAACCGGCCCCGTGAACACATACACGGAGCTATGAATATTTGACAATATGTGGAAGAGATAAGGTCCTCCCCACATGTCGTTACGCCCATAGTTAACCATGAGTCACATCATGATAGTCAACCTCCTAGATAGGAGATGACACATGAATGGGATGGGAAATTCTTGTTCGATATATTGTTTAGTCGACGAATTGCCTTTTCCATGAATTGTCGTTCGATGAATTGAAATTCGGTAAACTGTCTTTCGATTACCTGTTTTCGATTAATTTTTATGGAACTCGTGGGCATGGATGTTTTGATTATCTTGAGGTGGGAGATGAATTTCATCGTCCGGTGTGAGACCACCTCTCCGTTCACTGCATTCTTGAAGTGGTTTGAAAAAGTTCCAAGTTTGGTTTCTCAGATTATGTAAAGAATTTTAAAAAATGAAGAAATATAGAAAAAAAATTAACCCAGTCACTGTACTGAAGATGTTTACAACTTTTCGTGAATAGCAGTCACATAAAAAATGCATTCCTGTTACGAACTTCATGACAGCAATTGGAGAGATTCTACAGCGACTGATACTTTTGAACGCGCGTCCACACACACACACACACACACACACACACACACACACACACACACACACACACACACACACACACACACACACACACACACACACACACACGCCAACGCTTCGAGTATAACGTAATAGTTGCTGCTTTGAGCAATACAACTTTGAAAAATAATGATAGGGCACCAATAACAAGTTGTATTTAGCGATAAAGGAAACGTTTTTCTTTCTTTTGGCATGTAAAACTAATTAGCACGATTCGATTATTAGCACATCAGTGGTGGATGAATATGGCGGGTGAATATTTCGCTTTCCATCCAGTGATGTCACCGTCTAGTGTAGAGAAATTTGAGTAGATAATCATACACGAGTCGCCATCTGGTAATAGGAATAGCAACAATTCTTAAAATTAATAATTTAATTGGACATAAATATTCTAGTCACAGTTAATAAGAATCAGAGCCGGCGCTAGGGTCTTTGTCGCCCGCATGCAATTTCTATCTAAGCGTCCCTGTAACAATTCGGGTGTGTGTGTGTGTGGTTCTTTTATGATAATAAAAATTTAAATTATTTGAAATTTCTTACATAAATTTTGACAGAACAGCCACACGTTGGTTCGCTAAATGTAACGAACCGGGGGATGTTGACTAGGCAGGATAATCGTTAAAAACCCGAATATTCAAAAAATTCTCAAAAATTAAAGTAAATTTTGATAAAGCCACTTCACTTTAATCGTTGAATATAATGATACAGGGATTATAGCCTTCTCACCGACCCGAATCGCTAACAAAATTAAAATGAATTTTAATTTAAGTTAAAATTTATTTGAACTAAAATTTAAAAAATTCTTGCATTTTACTAAATTCTTAGTAAGTTGTAAAAAATTTTTAAAAATTTTTATAAGTGGAACAATCTTTTAGGAAAATAAAAGAAACTCAAGAGAGATGAGAAAATAAGAAAAGAATTCAGAAATAATTAGACCATTTAATATAAGTATTCAAAAAATAACATCTTTACAGAATGACAGAAAATAAATTAAATTACATAAATATGCTTGAAATTTTTTTAAATTAAAATTTTAGGGTTTTTGATTTCATATTCACAAAATTAGAAATAATGGTCTTAACATCTAATTCCGCACATATATCATTTTCAATAGCTATTAACGCCAAACTAACAAGCCTTTTTTATGACATACTTGTTCTTAAGCAGGTTTTAATCAATTTCAACTTGGAAAAGGAACGTTCGCCGCTCGCTACACTAACAGGTACGGTTAATAGTATTCTTAAAGCAATTGAAAAGTTAGGGAAAGATAAATTATTGGACACCATAAATTAAGAATATCGAAAGGGTTTTGAATATTTAAATTATCCTTCCGAAAAATATCCCGGAAAGCGCATAACTCGTCATATATAATAGTTCTATTGCATTTACGTCTTTATTGTTGCCGTCCTTAAAGAGAATCTCTAAATTGTCACAATTTTTTCATAAATCTTCGTTATTAATTTGTAGTAATCTATACTAGAAATTGAAATTATCATATCTTTTAGTTGTTCAAAACGTTCTATTAACGAACACATTGCAACGTCTAGAAGTGTATAAAACACATTCACTCTAAATTTATCTTCTGGTGATAGTGGCGTTTCGTCGTAATGCTCGTAGTCAAATTGTCGTGTCTTCTTTCGTCGTCGAACTTCCGTACCAGTTTTAAATTCTTGTTCTCCATCCACCTCTTCACTCAGTTCTTTTGCCGTTTTTAGAACTTCTTTAAAATTTGTATCTGATCGATACTCTTGTAAGAATATTTTTAAGTTGCGATAGATTCTAAAGCAAGTGTAATGTTCATATTTTTGTCTTCAAGCATTTTACTCACAGGGTTTTTTCTGTTAAATCATGCCGAGTTATAAGAGAGCAAATAAATTTGTAGTCCTAATGTTTGTGCTTCATGCTGTTTCTTTATTGATTGCCCAACGTTTGTAAGAGAATAAAAAGAAATTGTATATTTCTTGAATAATTGCAAAGAAACTAATTGTATCTGCATTCGCTTTGGCTGCATCGTTAATGATTAAATTTAGAGTATGAGCAGCACATGGCAAAAAAGCTCGAGGATTTTTGTTCAAAAGAAAATTTTGGAGCCCATATTTTATCCCTTTCATATTTGCCCCTCATACTCTTGACCTCGCATGTCTTCAATGGGAATGTTCCATGAATGTTCCATTATTGTTGCACATAAACCAAGTCCTGTGGAATCTGATATATCTGCAAAACCTAAAAAGTTTTCCCTGATCTGGACAATTTCATTGTCACAGGAAACAAAGCGAATAATAATGGTCATTTGTTGTTTTACTTGCATAAGGTGTGCAGTCTAAAATTATGGAATAATATTTAGATTTTCGAATTGATAATAAAATTGTATCTCTGATAGCGTTACTTAAAGTTTCCAATATTTCATTTTGACTGTCTTTACTCAAACAGTGTACTCTATTGTTTCGTTGCAGGGCCCTTTCAACATGATTTTCCATAACGGGATCAAACTTCGCAAACAGTTCGACTAATTTTAAAAAATTGCCGTTATTCCTTTCATATAATTTATCAGATGATCCGCGAAAAGCTAAATTTTGGCTACCAAGGAATTTTATAATTTCAATCAAGCGTTCTAAAACACTCGTCCAATGTTTCTTTTCCATTTCATGATTGCCAGACTCAAACATGCTTTGAGTCTGGCAATCAGTAGTAGTTTTGTTTTTTAAATTTTTATCAAGTTCCTTCCATTTTCAGAAATTTTTCATGTGAGCTAAACTAGTCTCATGTCTATGCAAAGTTGTACTTACATTTCTCCACTCGTTATAACCTTCTACAAGACTACTCGATTCAGTAGGTGAGAAAAGTTTGCAACAAAAGCAAAAAACAGAATTTAAAGTTTCGGAATAAATGAGCCATGTTTTTAGCACGAGCTGCCCGTTTTCCATTTTTCTATTATAATACGTGTCGCTAAATTTACGACCATATGTATCTCTGGGATATATTATATTTTTCTTTTGAACAGGCCCCATTTCAATTAAACCAACTCGTAATTTTTCATCAATATTTCCCCATTCACTTGGATCTTCTAAATTTACAGAGACTAACAACGTGTTGATTTCATGGTCAACTACAACTAAATTTTCTCTTAACTATTTTTCACTTAAATCTTTCGTCTTGTTATCTTGCTCAGTAGTTGCAATAGTACTTTCATGAAAACTGGATGATGTGCGCGGTTCGTCAACTCTGATTTCTGATGTATCGAGTTGGTTACAATCTGCATCAGAATATTTTAATAAATTTATTAAGAGCCCCAGTTTGTTTCTTAATATCTGCTTCTTTCGCAGCATGACGCTCACGATTTTGTGCACCGGATAACTTTTGTTTAATTTTTGATTTCATTTCTATTTTATACTCACAAGAAATTATTACACAACACGGCACAGAGAAGAAATAATAGTCCGCACTGCGCTACTGTCAGTAGCCTGAGATGCGTACCATATGACTGGTTAACTAGCAACAAATGTTTTGTACGAAAATTCGTTTCTGTGCATAAAAACCGTTCACCGTTTCACTTTAAATAGACTGCAGTAGACACAACATTCTGCAGACATTCTCGCTGCAAAATTGTAAACAGCGGGCTGATCAAAGAGGTGGCAATATACAATTTATTTTAATTTTTATTCGGTGTATCCGGTGCCCCAGCGGCGGTGCCCCCTTCGTAGCGGCGCTCGCATGCTCTGCATACCCGCTTCCGTCGGCCCTGATAAGAATTACGTTTGGTTGTGAAATAATGCTTAAATTATTTGGTTGGAAAATTCCATGAACTCACTGACTATTACCGTCCTAATCAAATAGTCGTAAACAGTCTTAAATGTAGTCAAAAAATCGACAAGTCTAATTTGTTGAAGCTCATCTCTCCTGGCCCACAGTGAGAGATTATTATTATTATTTTAATATGTTATATAAATTCAAGCTATAAAAGGTTGAAATCCTGTCGTACATTCAGAACCGTAGATGGGCTAAGCATTCGATAATCTGGAAGCAGTTGTATTCTATAAACCAGCGTTTCTCAAACTTTTCCTTCGACGGAACACTTCACAATCCTGAAATTTTAATGGAACACCTTGGTTAGAGTCGAGTATCATCGGTCTCGTATTCAATGTAAAGCTAAGCGCACACTATTGCCGCAGCAGGCTGTATCGCATCGCAAAAATGCGACAGCGCACAGGTGTGCCGGTCTGCATCGCATCGCATTGACCTTGCTTGTGACCGCACAAGCAAGGTCAATCCTAGAATAGATACCACCATACTTCACTCGGCTCGGAGGTTCCGACAACCGCGGGCGGATGAGTCAAGACCACCGCGCGCTGGCCTTAATAGTACAATCGACACTCAAAGTGAGGAGCGCCCGATTTTCAAACATGTTTGAACTTGTCGCAGCATTAAAAACCATTACAGGCTCATATTAATTTTGATAACTTTTCACAGAACACTTATTTCACTTTTCACGGAACATAATTTGGGAAACTCGGATATAGACCAAGTATGGCGTTTATTTATTTATTTATTTTTCAAGCAACTTCAGGTCTACAGTAAGCAAGGCGGTGGGAACCAATCCCCACACGTTCGAACCTACACTTGAAAAGCGGAGATACTACTCACTCGACCTAGCGGGCCTTCGAATACGCAATTTACTCTAGTCCCTAGTCTTGATTGACGAAGACCGACCACAACAAAGCTCATAGCTGTCTTATTTCTATTAGGATTAGAATTAAGTGATAATGGTAATATTTTAAATATATTTATTCTAGATGTATTTCACATATAGTTTAGAATCTAAAGACTGAAATGAACAAAGGATTTTTAAGAAACAAAATCATTTTACTGAATTTGTCGTTTAAGAAATTTTATCTATTATGATTTGAAAACCAAAACAGGATATATTCCGTCTTGCAACTGCTCGCTTTACATTCCCTTTTGTGACTGATATAGATTTTCTATTATGACAGTATGAAATACAACTGAGAAGAAAACATTTTTAATTAGTATGATTTCTAATAACTGAAATCGACATGGTTTATTCTTTAAATATATATTTTTATACATATTTATATTTATACAATATGTTTAAATAAGTATGCAATATTTTGTATGCTATGTAAAATATTGTATACATATCTGTGGTGAAGTGGTACTTGCATCCTTCGTGTTAGGCTGCCCGAAGATAGACTTAAGTTCATGGTCGCTGATTGGAGGAACTTTTTCTTAGCCTTTCTTCGAGCGGTTCTTGCCCATACCAGAGATCCCGGAAATTTGAGTTTTTCGTTCTGTAAACTCAAGGAAATCGACCTCAGAACCAACACTACTTGGGACAACAATATATCGTGTTAGGCCTAGGTACACAGAGAAATAGCAGCACTTGTTTGCCAGTCTCTTCATTGGTTGCGTCTTGGGCCGACTACCTCTGATAAGCTACCAGTAGAGATTCATCTGCCCACTCAGTCTTCAAAAGCTAGATAGGGTTTATAAAAAAAAAAGGCCTCGCCTATTCTCCATAAGAGAATAAAAAGAATTGGGTGATTTATATATATATATATTAACTATCATTGTGTCTGAATCACTTCACAGGCGGAGAGAGGAATTAGTCTACAACTTAGTTTGAAGAAACTGTTATAAATTGCTGAAATGAACTGTTCTTAATTTATTGTTAGCTAAATTCAAAGTTATTTTCAGTACAGATTTGTGCCCTCGAGAATCGTTATAGACGAGGAAAACAGTAACATTATAAAAGAAACATGAAATTTGAAGACTTTATGAATCTGGAATGAAGTGATGGACATGCCTTCAATTTTCAACTCTCATTCTACGATAAGCATCACCTTCAAGAAAGGAAATTTATTCCAAATTTGCTTTATTTATAAAAAAATGAAGGTTTTCAACTGCGGTTCCCCCCCCCCCCTTTCTTTTCTATTCTTTAGAAAAGACAACGACAATTGTGGTTTCGAAACAAAAAAAAACTGAAGAACCTAATCTTATTCCTACCTTTGTATTACAAAGATTTACAGAGGCTTTTGGAGATAGAAAAAAAAAAAAAAAAAACTTAATCAGTCACAGTATTCTTATTTCTAACTTCTTGACCAATTTGTTCATCATTGATCTACTTCGACCTTTCCTGGAATCAACGTCCAACAAAAATGGTGTTGTCTTTGCACTTAGAACAGTCTATAGTTAAGAGTATGTATTCAGTCTTGTCAAACAGTTGATTCTGGATGTGTCCACTTGGCATGCAATGCATTGTTCCCAAATCGACGTGATAATTAACGACAAACTATTTTGTGTAATATGCATATGGAAAAATATAAGTAATGACGTTTTTTTTTTTTGTTTTTTTTTTCGTATTGTTCCAGTGTTACCAATCAATTCTAAATTTGTCTTTCCTACTCGTAGTTGTAGGTAAATTTTCTCATTCATTTGAGAGGATAAATTTATCAACACCACTTTCCGATTGTACCACTGACGAATAGTTTGGTAATCAGCATAGTTTCGTGGTCAGAATGAATCGAACCAACCCGGAATGACAGAATAATATTAGCACCAAAAAAAAAAAAAAAAAAAAGCGTACAAGTCAAAGTCAGAAATGCACGAATGTGTGTGGAAAGGTTCAAAAATGGTTTAAAAAAGCTTCATAAATTAAATTATTATTAATTTTTTTAATTTTAATCTGGCACCATCAGGTTGCAAAGAAGAAAAACAGTGAGCTAATACTGTATTTCTTTTTAAAGACGTTTTAAATCACTTACGGTTAAGAATGTATACAAGAGTGATTCGGCGGAAGAAGATGATTCTTTTCAATACTACTGCTAATTTATTCGGCATGTAATGCAAATATTTCAAAGGAGTATGAAACTACGATAAAGTGAATATTATTACAAGTATTAAACGGCATGGTTTTATGGTTGATTTTCGTCAAATATCAATGAATAAAAACATGGACAAATATTATGAACAAATGACGAGGAATCTAGAAGAAAGTAATAGTAAGAAATTCAATGCTGAATCTGCTTTTTTTTTTTCTTTTTTTTTAGAAAGATATATTTCATACTTCGATAAATCGTACGGAGTGCAAGCTTCTGATTTTAAAGACATGGCTTTTTTTGGCATCAAAAGAAAAGCAACTGAAATCAAATGTTATTTATAAAAAAAAAACTTTGCACGAAGTTTAATATTGACATTAATCAGCATATCTTGTTACTTTGTTATTATTAAGAGAGACCTTTAATGAAAAAGGGAGGCCACATACTACACGCACCAGCTATCATACTTATTCTTGAATTCATTCACACTGTTCGCACTCACAAACCATCCAATGGCAATCCTTTCCAATCACGCACCACCTTCTGAGAGAAAAATCTAGCCCTCACGTCTTTCTGACCGCATCCATTCTCAGCTTACAAGGATGCCCTCTTGTCCTTCCCCACCTTACATAAAATGAAAAATTCTATCAATTGAAATCCTGTATGACCCTTTCAGAAGTTTGTAAGTCTCAATCATACCCCCCCTTTTTTTTTTCTCCTGTTTGCTGGTGGCTGCAATCCACTAATTCTCAATCTGTCTTTAAAATCAGTGTCCCACAATCCTGATATCATTTTTAACTCTTCTTTGCACTCTTTCTCCTCAGTATCAGAATCACCACGGACATCACAGTATCAGAATCACCAGACCTGCGCACAATAGTCTAAGTGAAGTCTTATCAAGGTCTTGACAATATGAAGATTTCTGCATTCTGACGTCTCTAACAGAAGAAATATCAATAAACATAGATACAGTGGAAGTGATGATGATGATGTTGTTGGGTGCTTCAAATAAACCACTGCATCAAATAGCAGTGGACACGAAATAAAGTAAAAAAAATATATATATATATCAAAAAAAAAAAAATCAGCTAACGCCTTTTTATTCCCGTATATACGGGAGTAGGCGAGGCCATTTAGCCCTATCTAACTTTTGGAGACTGAGTGGGCAGTTCAATCTCCACTGGTACCCAATCAGAGACAGATGGCCCAAGGCTATCACTAATTAAGCGGTACGCAGTGAAGAGAGACGGCTCAAATGTGCCGCCATCTCGTGGTCTCTAACCCTAACACAATATATTTAATGTCTGAAATAATGTGGGTTCTACGGTCGATTTTCTTGAGTTTACAGGACGAAAAACCCGAGTTTCCGGGAGGAAAAACCTGCTTGCCCGTGCCAGAGATCGACTAACTCGGGAACCGGTCGAAAAAAGGCCTACACATTTTACCGCTTCCGCGGAATAGGTGCGTTGCTCCTTATTCCCGGTGGTATCCCATGTCTGTCGAAGAGTGTGTTCACGGGGGCGGTTTGCCTGTTTGCGGAATGAAAAACCCAAGAATAAACTGGGTGAAAAACCCTACTGTCCACGCCCAAGACCTGAGGAAGATCCTTAAGCTCCTCACATCACCGACGGGAATCGAACCTAGGACACTGCTTTCCCACGCATATGGTTGCGAAGCGCACAGCCATTAGGCTAACCGCGCGGACAAATAAATAAATAAATAAAATAATATAAATATTTTTTTCTTCAATACCTGTGTCCAACACCTTCTGTGATTCTGTGAAAGAATGTTCAGTATCATGGAATAACAGTGAACTAATGAACGAATTAAATTTGACTACGAGTTATTTGGACTGAATCCCAGATATCTACAATTATCATTTCGAATTCAAAGAAGTTGATGAATTTTTATTGAGGAATACAAAAAATAATTCAAGCTGTTCGAAGTATTAAAAAAAAAAAATACAAATTTAAGAATAGCTATGATATTTATTGATTACCTTGTGTGTATGTAATATTTTGTTAAGAATTTTTATTGTTGAGTAATTATTTATCATGGAATTTACTTTTATTATACATCTATTATTATTATGTGTGTGTGTGTGTGTGTGTGTGTGTGTGTGTGTGTGTGTGTGTGTGTGTGTGTGTGTGTGTGTGTGTGTGTGTGTGTGTGTGTGTGTGTTAATTTAAATAAAAAGTCGTACGTTTTAATTTACATTTAGACTTTTATGGCTACTTTTCTTCACAAATATAAGTTAAAAAGAATTCCACCATCCAGAAATCACAGTTTTGATACCTAAACTGAAACCTGTCTTCTTCTACTGATGGGTACTTGCTCAGCAAGGCAACTGTGATGTTACGCAAACAAACAAGAACTCCAGTTCTTGTTTGTTTGCGTTACTGGGATAAGTTCCGTGGTGGCAGATTGTATGGCCATTCACACTTTAAATTATTGAAAAAAAAAATGGATTAGTAGAGTAGATGAAGCAAGCCATGAATGTCCTGACTATAGGAACATCTGGATTAGTTCACATCGCAGGAGTTTTAATCACACTATCATGACAAGGGGACCGTCTGCCCCTTAAATTTCAGGCGCCAATATAGATAGCAGACTGCAGGAGCGTGTTATCTACAAATGAAGGCTAACTGATATTTCTCTTTCGATTTCTATCGATGCAGAAGGTAGAGATCGAGCCAAAAGATAAAGTAGGTGACTCACATTAACGCACCCTTCCCATTAACCACTGAATTATTTACGGCAATATTCCTCCTCTATCCTGTCGTGCTCGGCCATTACAAAACCCCGACGGTGACCATCTGCCACTTTATCATTCTGTCGACTGTCCTGGTGACAACCCGGGGCGACAGAAAACTAGTGATTTTACTTGATGACGTTTTCTAAGCGCAGAAAGCCCCATCTAGCGTCACTGGAACATATTCGTTTTCTTTTCGTAGTACTAATAGTAATAGAAGTACTGAGTAACTTTGATTTAAATGCAGCATCCTAAAACCTGAATATTTCTGATAATATATTCAACGTACATAGTTTTTACTACTATTTCTTTAACTGCGTTCCCATTCTCTCTCCTTGTTTAAAAAAAATACAAAAAAACTCTTAATTGTTACAGTTCATAAATTTATTTTAGATGTATTAAATATTATTAATTTTTTAATTAGATCAAGTGTCTGTAAAGTAAGTTTTCTCTAGAAGTTCTATTTGCTGATAATGATTTTCCTAAACTTTTAATAACTTCTATTTCCACCATTCTATCAGGTAATCCTGATTCATTCATACTTCCTTCCTTCCATTTACTGAAATTTTTCGTTATGGTTTATTATGTCTTCACGTTTAAGTATGCTTTTTCATTACCAATTTCAATCTCAACTCTTTGATGTTTATTTTTATCCTTGCTCTCACTAGTCTATGATCACTATCCTACTTAAACTGGCTGATAAGATATATATCTTCTAGTAGACCTGGTTGGCTGAGTGGTTAGCGTATCCGCTCTCCAGCCAGAAGGCTGCGGGTTCAAATTCCACCGTAGGCATGGATGTTTGTAATTGTCCGTGAAAATACTAGTGGTGGTAGTGGGCAGTAGATGGCGTTAGTATAGATGATGCGAACCGATCCACCAGCGTTAGTATAGATGATGCGAACCGCATCATCTATACTAACGCTGGTGGATTGGACAGTGGAGACGGAGAGTTGTAGAGTAGGTGCCCTCCCTTGGAGGTGTCACGTAATAATAATTTCCATACTGTTCATCATAATATAATCCATTTCATTAAAAACCTCATTTGGTGAGCCCCAGGTCCATTATTGTTTAGTTCACTTTTTAAAGAGAGTACAGTGGAACCTCGGTTGTCGAACTTAATTCGTTCCCAAAGGCTGTTCGGAAACCGAATTGTTCGAAAACTGAAACCATTTTCCCATAAGAATTAATGTAAAATGGATTAATCCGTTTCCAAACCCCCAGATGATTGTTTATTTAAACCTTTACAATAGTACTTCATGCAGAAGATCGTATACAAACATAATGAAAATGCATAAAATCTTACATAAAAAGAATAAATATAATAAATACCGGTAGATAAAATATAGACGAAAATTGATCCCCTCTTTGTTTTTGGTATTGTACAGATCGTTGATTTCGCCATACCGAACTGCATAGCAAGATCCGAGACACGAACGCCATTTTCATGTTTGGATATGATTTCTTTTTTCATCTCTATCGTGGTTCTAACAACTTTTCTTTTCGCTTTGCTGCTATCACTATTCTTCTGCGGTCCCATGGTGGCTTAATTAATAATAATTTATGAAAAAAAAAAAACATAAAGCAAATGAAGAAAACTCTCTACAAATTCGAGCAGGTGTCTGCACTGTACCTATACTTTCCCGCCTTACAGCGGAGCACGTGGTTGCCGTTTGTCTGTTCGGAAACCGGGGCGTTTTTTGTTCCGAAAATATGTTCGGGAACCGAATTGTTCGAAAACAGAGGCGTTCGACAACCAAGGTTCCACTGTATTTCCCATATATAATCTGTAGCTTTCTGCAAATTCCTTTTCAAAATTCAGCTGCAATGTAGATTGATAGATGAGAGAGAGAGTGAAATAAACAAGTTCCTCTTGTCATTTGCAACTAGTAATTGGTTACCAAGCAGTGGTAAAAAATATATTAGTGGCAAAATTAAAGAGAGACATGCCAGATCTTACAGATTATCGCACATCATTTGAATTTGGCTGTTTTAGCCAGAATGCATATATCACCTATTTAAGGGTGTGTTTGTGCATGCAGTAACGCACGCACACACACACACACACACACACAATTTTATCACAATTCATACTATGAGCAATTAAAACTTTTTATGACCAATAGATATGCGTGATATTTCTGGAGCCCTGATAATGGGCAACTTTTATTATCATAACATCGATGGGAAGCAGTAAAATCTCATGAAAAAAATATGATGCCGAATTTATTGAGCTGTTGTGTGACACTTTTCTTAAGCAGCATGTGAGAGAAAGAACTAAAAGAGTATCGGACCTAATTATAGTTTCAGTAAAAGACCTGACTATTCTGTTGCCAGTTGCTGCCAAAGATCATGCTGTATTGACCTGTTAAGTGGCTAAGTACAGGGTAATCAAAATTAAAGTTTTTGATCCAGTAATTCAAATGCTGTGAAACTTTGCAAGGAATACATAGTGCATCATGCAGAACTGATATCTGAGGAAACAAAAAGTTCCAAAATTCACCTACCTGTGGCATTATAAGCACCAAATGCATGGAATTTGCATATCTTGCAGCTCAGCAGGTTCCAGGAGGGCTTAAAAAGATGAACATCAGATTTTTCCCTTCATTATGGTTGTTGATACCATCCACAGTGATGGTGCTGATCTTGCTCCAACATGCTTTGCTCATGAAGCTCTACTACCTAAACAACTGCAATGCTGTTACTGTACTCCGCGAATTTCGTCAACTGATGAAATGTCGCCGGAGTTCCACTATCTCCATGTGCTCTATGACGAATTTGCAGAGGTTGCAAAGTAATCAGTTCACAAATAAAGGAAGTTCCTTTGCATTCACTCAAAGTTACTGTATGATGCAGGTTTACAGCTCTGTGAATGATGTTTTGAATAGATGAGGCTCACTTTCACCTGAACAGAACTGTGAACCCTCACAATTTCAGGGTATGATCTACACAAAACCCACATGCAATCTACAAATTCCTTTGCATTGACCCAAAGTCACTGTGTGGTATGGGTTTACAGCTTCGTTTATCATTGGGCTATTCTTCTTTGAGGAAAATTGTCAGTTGGGTCTTGTGACCTGCTCAGTTATTGCCGAGAGGTATCACGATATAATAAACAAAAATTGTTGTGCCACAGCTACAGCAGTGTCTATGCATAGATTCAGTCATTTTCATGAAGGATTGGGCTCTTCCACACATCAGTTGATCCATACAGGAGGTTCTTTGAGAACATTTCAGGGAAGGCAGAGTGATCAGCCTTGCGTTTCCCACTGCACAGCTGCCTCATTCACCTGATATCTGACCCCCTGTAACTTCTGGCTCTGGAGATTTCTCGAAGCTGGAGTTTATTGAGATATCACCTGAGGACTTTCCAGCTCTGAAAAAAACAACACAACACAGCATGTATGCAACATCAGTCCCTACCAACTGTATTCTGCCATTGAACACACTGCGCAAACAATTCAGTTGGTAGTATACTGGGAAGGGCAGCACATTGAACAGTGCAGACCGTAAGTGCATAATGCAAGTAAATAAAACAGAAACATACAGAAAAATTTCTACATCATACAACGCTCCTTGTGGTGATTTTTGGGTACTTTTTTTTTCCCCCCTCAGACATCGCTTCTGCATGACACACACTATATTCCTGCAAAGTTCTGTAGCATGTTGGTCACTGGCTGGTGCTTCACAAGGCCTTAAACGGGGATAGTTTAATTTTTATCATCCTGTACATAAGGATCATGTGAGCAAAGGAGGGATAAAGTAGATTTTATTTTTGCAAAGAGAGACAAATGGGTAATTGAATCTATTTCTCAGGTATGATGCACCAATATGGAATGAGTTCAAAACAAGTTATAATAAGTATTGTAGTTTGTAGAATTACCTAATTGCAATGAGACTTGTGACTTCATGAAAGCTTAGAATGATGTTTATCAGTACTCACTTTTTTAAATTTCAGTAACTATAGCATTATTTTAAACACATTTATCTATTTGTCTATTTATCTGTTCTTTTTATCTATGAAAATATTTTCTTAGAATAGAGAGAAAGAAATGCAGGATATAGAACAATCCCTTCTTATCAATCATCCCTAGAAGATTGATAAGAAGGGATGAACTGTTTTCTTCTTGAGAGTGAAGTGCATTGCCTAAGAGTGGCAAGTGTGGAAACATTGAAACAATTTGAGAATGTGATGAGTATGTTTGATAGTGTGGACCTTCCATAAAGTCTTTGACTCCATGGAGATCTGATTTTATTTATTTATTCATGTGGGATTCCCCCCGACCCTTTCTCCACCATCCCTTAGGACTGGTTGAGCCCTCCTAATGAGGGATTAAGTATGCATATTATCACATACTTAATCATGTGATAATATGCAGTTACACACACACACACACACACACACAGATTAGATCTGTGTGTGTGTGTGTGTGTTCAAGGGCTGATTTGTCTGTTTTAAGGGATGAAAAACCTGAGTTTCAGGGTGAAAAATCCTCTACCTCTGTATGAGACTGGCTAACTCACCTTTAGTCAAAACCAGATACAGGTTTTTCACATCATGGGCAGGAATCGAACCCAGGTCTTTCTAATTCAAAGGGTTTGTCTATACTGACCTGAGCTATGGAGATCTGAGGATAATGATAATCATCATTATCATGTGCCTCAAGGATCAGTCCTTGGTTCCATTAATATTCAATCTGTACATTAATGACATCGGAAAGGATTTGATATGCAATATACAGTTATTTGCTGATGATGCAAAGATAAATAAAGAATCAGGAGTGCTGCTGATATGCAGTACTTGCAGAGTGATTTAAATAGGATGGAATTTGTGGGCATGTGAAAATGGCTATCAGTTCAATGTTAATAAACGTAAGGTCATGCACTTTGGTATGATTAGATATCCACTGTCATATTATATTGGTGGTTTTTGCTAGAAGAAACTGATCAGGATAGGGATCTTGGAGTTTTAGTAGATATGAAGTTGAAGTTCAAGGGTCATATAAGGTATTAGAGCTGTTGCAAAAACTGAATAAGAATTCAGCAATAGGGATTGATGGGATATCAGCATGTGTGCTTAAAGAGTGTTCAGCTGAACTGGCTATTCCTTTGACCAGGCTCTTTAATATGAGTCTCAAAACAGGGAAAATTCTGCAGGAATGGAAAGAATGTATGGTAATTCCATTGCATAAGGGCAGTGCAAAGATTGATGTATCCAACTATCGACCAATTAGTATCTCAGGAGTGGTGGTAAGATTTTAGAAAAATTGATTAGGGCCCACATTCAGAAATGGGATGACAGTGAATCTCTACTTTGCAATGAGCAACATGGATTGACTAAAAGAAGGTCATGTTTTAGCAACTTATTCACATTCTATAAAAATGTTTCCATTGGACTAGACAAGGGGAACGGATACACCATGATACTTTTGGATTTTTCGAAGGCTTTTGACAGAATACAGCAAAGAAGACTGTTGCATAAATTGGAGAATATGGGTTTGAATTATAAAATATTAGCATGGAAAGAGGATGGATGACTGACAGATATCAATCTGTCAGGTATATGGGGAATGTGAGTCTGCAAGATTTAAGGTAACCACTGGTGTACCACAAGGATCAGTGCTTGGTTCACTGTTATTCAATCTATACATTAATGATATTGGGAATGATTTGACAGGAGACATACAGCTATTTGCTGATGATGCAAAGATAGGTAGGGTAATTAGGAATGCTGCTGATATGCAGTACTTACAGAATGATTTGAATAGGCTTGAAGTGTGGGCATAGGAAAATGGATGTCGGTAAATGTTTAAGTCATTCACTTCATCGTGATTAGATATCCAATGTCATATTAGTTGTATATTGGTGGGATTATGCTTGAAGAAACTGATGAAGCTAGGGATCTTGAGTGTTAGTTGATAGGAAGTTGAAGTTCGGGGGGGGGGGGGGGCATGCAGCAAAGATTGCAAATACAACTCAAAAGATAACTGCTTGCTGAAAAGAGCATTCATATGTAGAGATAAGGATGTCATTTTGCTTCTTGACAAGGCCTTGATAAGCATTTTGCTTCTTGACAAGGCCTTGGACTATTGTAAGCAGGTCTGGTCTCCTGGTTTCTGTTGTGATTCTGATATACTGAGAGAGAGAGTACAAAGGAGAGTGTTAAAAATGATATCAGGATTGTGAAATACTGATTATGAAGACAGATTGAGAATTGCAGACTGCAGACACTAGCAAAAAAGGAGAAAGAGGGGTGATATGATTGAGACTTACAAACTTCTGCAAGGATCATACAGGATCATACAGGGCCAGTGGTTTTGAGGCAGTATGGTGTGAGATAGAGGTGAATAGATTCAAATACTTGGTGGGATGTTGTTATAGACCTGGTAATGTGGATGGTGGTGATAGTGAAATGTATAGTCAAATAAGCCAAGCAAATAAGAAAAGGATGATCATTATGGGTGATTTTAATTATGGCAATATAGATTGGAATGAAGAGATAGCAACTGGAAGTAAAGAAAATGAGTTTCTTGAGTTTTTGAGGGATAACTACCTCAGACAGTATGTAACAGAGGGCACAAGAGGATTAAGGGTCTTGGATTTGGTCATCTCATCGGAGGATGTAATTATCAATGAGGTATCAAATCATCCACCAATTGGCGAAAGTGACCATGAGGTGATTACTTGGGTGGTTGCCAGCAGTGCAAGGACCCCTGTGAAAAAAGGGTATATGTGGAACTACAAGGGGGGTGATTATGAAGAGCTCAGGAGACAGCTTGCAGGTGTAGCATGGAATGAGGAGTTAGCTGGAAAAGAGATCAATGCAGCTTGGGGGATTTTCAAAAAATATTTAGTGGATGCAATGTCTAAATGTATACCACGGGTGAGAAGGTTAAATAAGTTAGGTGTGAGATGGATGAATAAAGAGATTAAGCATGCAATACAGAGAAAAAGGGCATTGTGGAGGCAGCATAAGAGAAGTGGAAGTAACCAATTTCATGAGTTCTACAAAGACCAGGCAAGGAGAGTGACTTGGTTGGTGAGAGTAGCTAAAGAGAGGTATGAACAGCAGTTAGCTAATGAAGCTAAAAAGAATCCTAGGGAGTTCTTTCGATATGTAGCCAGCAAAAGAAAGAATGATTATGGAAGGATGACATTGATTGGAGGAAATGGTATAAAGACAGCTGTTGCAGAATGTGTGGTGGAGATACTTAATGAGCAGTTCATAAAGATCTTTCAATCTTGTGAATGTGACTTCATGGAGAGATTAAGAGCAGTTGATGATGGGGAGGAGAGACTGACTGTAAGTGAGCAAGAGGTGTTTGGGGAGTTGAGTAAACTAGATGTAAATAAGGCTGTGGGACTTGATAATATATCACCGCGTATTCTGAAGGAATGTGCCAGAGAGTTGACACCTGCCTTGACATATTTTTTTAATACGAGTCTTGCACTTGGTCAAGTCCCTAAAGAGTGGAAGGAGGGCAAGATTGTGCCACTTCATAAAGGAGGTGATCGAACTCAAGCATCAAACTATAGGCCTATCTGTGTGTCAGGTGTTGTGGTTAAGTTGTTGGAGAAGCTTGTGAGAACTAGGATCCAGAGTTGGGTTGACAACAATGGTATAATCTTTGATGGACAGCATGGATTTGCTAAAGGGAGGTCGTGTTTTAGTAATCTACTTACTTATTACAATAAAGTGACTGCTTCCTTGGACAGAGGAGAAGGATACACAGTAATATACTTGGATTTCGCAAAAGCTTTTGATAGAGTGCCTCATGATAAGTTGACAGTCAAACTAGAGCAGATGGGGTTGGATATTAGATTAGTGCATTGGATTGGAGACTGGCTATCTGATAGGTATCAACAAGTTGTGTATGGGGGTGCAATATCCAGGAAAAGGAAAGTCACTAGTGGAGTGCCTCAGGGATCTGTTTTAGGGCCATTACTATTTAACTTGTATATTAATGATATTGGCGAAGATTTGGATGGAGATATTCAGTTGTTTGCAGATGATGCAAAGTTGGGACGAACCATAAAGAGTAGTGAAGATGTTGTGGCCTTGCAAGAAGACTTGAATAAATTGAGTGATTGGGCAAGCAAATGGGGATGTGAGTTCAATGTTGCAAAATGTAAGGTTTTAAAATTTGGAAAACAAAGATGGGATGCAGAATTTATGCTTGGTGAAAATATATTGTTGGAAGTAGAGGAAATAAGAGATCTGGGAGTGATAGTGGATAAGGATCTAAAATTTAGGGGTCACATCGCCAAAATTGTGAAGACAACACAAAGACTTCTGGGAATGATGAGGAGGACACTGACATGTAGAAGTAGGGAGATTCTTGTTCCATTGTATAAGGCTTTGATTAGGCCACACATGGACTATTGTGCCCAGATTTGGTCACCTGGTTTTCAGAAGGATGAAGAGATGTTGGAAAGGGTCCAAAGGCGACTGACTAAGGTAGTTTCTGACCTCTGGAATGTCGAGTATGAGGAAAGATTGAAAAGATGTAATTTGCAGAGACTAGTGGAGAGAAGGAAGAGGGGAGATATGATAGAGACCTACAAGTTGGTAAGGGGTTGCTATAGGATCAATGGTGGAGAAGTTCTACAGCGAATAGTGGGAGATCAGGGGAGAACCAGAGGTCATCCCTGGAAACTGTATAAAGAGGGTGTGAGTAGGGGAGTGAGAGGCAGGTTTTTTTCGTGCAGAGTTGTGAATGATTGGAATGCCTTGCCTGAGAGTGTGGTGTCTGCAGGGAGTTTGAATGTGTTTAAGACCCGGTATGATGAGATGTGTGTGAGATAAAAGGACCTCCTAGATGAGTCTTTGACTCCATGAGGTCTTGTTTAATAATAATAATAATAATAATATAATAATTTCAATTTATGGAGGGTGGGAAAAGGATGAGAGGGCATCCTTGGAAACTGAGAATGAAGGCCTCCAAGAAGAGCATGAGTGCTTGATTTTTCTCTCATAGGGCAGTGCATGATTTGAATGGATCGCCATTGGATGTTGTGAATGCAACCAGTGTGAACGAATTCAAGAATAAGTATGATAGCTGATGCATGCAGTATGTAGCCTCCCTTGATTAGTCCCTGACTCCTGGAGGTCTCTCTTAATAATAATAATAATAAATGTTAAACATAAACCATTATACAAATTTAATAGATCTGGCAAGAATTTTTATTTCATTAGCATGTGCTAATTTTATTAGTATGATTAATATGTAAAAGAAATGAATTTTAAGATATATAAAATCAACCTTTTATTTAGCAAAATACAATACATATATCTTTGAGCATTTACACCAATAATTTCTTTATTTTAAAATATTCTTATTTTATAACATTTGTCCACATTTTTACAGTTAATGTTATATGATTATTTACAGAAATAATAAACAGAAATTGAAAGCAGAACAGCAACACTTTCTTGGGTTTCTTTGCAACACTTCCAAATGCTAATATATACAATTGAAAAATGTCGGTACAATATACAAAACTTGAACACCTTTTTTTGGTAGTGGGGTGGATGGTGATTCCAAAGCTATGACAGAATTTTAAAGTGATTGTCATTAAGATCTGAAAGTTGATCTTTTACAGATAAGAATAAGGCACGTAACAAATAGGAAATCCATCATTTATATAAATAATGGATATTTTTTTAAAACGACAACTGGTATGAACTGATAGTAGGAACTGACAAACATCACACATAACTAAATAAAAAATAATGTGTTTTTAAAAAAAACCTTGTGCAAGAAGATAAAAAAATTAGTTTCACATATAGAAAGCTCAAATTCAAAAGCTAAAAAGAATTGTTATATTGCTATATACAATATACATATAACAGTCAAATAAATATCTCCATAGCACTGAAAATGTAATTATTACAGACACCTTCGATGAACTTTACAACAGATCAAAATATAGGAACAAACTAGTTTGTGTACTCAAATTATTAGATAGAGGAGATCTTTAATGCATCATCTAACTTTTTCCATTAAATTCTTATACAGTTCTACACATCTCCCAAAAATGGAAGGCAGATTTGTAGTCAAGAAAAATGTATTATTATAATTATTATTGTTATCCTCAGACCTCCATGGAATCAAAGAACTTTTATGTTTAATAAAATGTTTAGAGTAAAAAAAAAATATATATATATATACAGTAGTAGGCACAAGAATTTGGAAAGGGATATGAAGAAGTTGTTGCAGGAAGTGAAGGATAATAGGGTCATTGGGAAAGTGGTTAGATTGCTGCCCAGACGTAAGAGTAGTCAACTGAGGAGAGCAAGGATACTGAATGACAAGATGGCTGAATTGTGTCAGGTGAAAAGTGTTCAACGTGTGGAATGAATTTGAAAGGAAGCTAGAATGGTTCAAACCTGATGGGATGCATTTAAATGGGTTTGGTGTTGGTCATTTGGAGCAATTACTGTTTAATAAGAGTGCGCAGGATTCATATGAAATTAATGTCACTAAGGGTGTCAGAGAGAGAGAGAGAGAGAGAGAGAGAGAAGTAGGTTGTGGGAGGACAGGAAGAGAATAGATTCAAAGGTGAGGAAGTGATTATAGCAGACCAAAGTGATGCAATACAAAATGGTGGGGATAATAAGAATATAATTAAAAATTAGAGTCAGTATCAGGAAAACAGGAATGGTCAGAACGAAGAAAAAAAAGCGCACTATAGCAGATAGAGTAAAAAGTGATTGTATTGATGGGATGGCCTCAAAGAATGGAGAACTGTTATGTTTTTATAGTAATTTCTGATTTGTAGCATTGATTGAATCAGTATTCCCAAAGATAATTGGCATTGGTGAAACTTGGTTGACTGAGGATGATATACTGTCAGGACATTAAATGGTAGGATACAGAATTTTCCCAAAAGGATATGAAGATGAAGAGAGGAGGGGGGCAGGGATATTGTTAATGGTAGCAGAGGAATTGTGTCCTTCAAGAGTCAAAGTGGAAAATAGCAGTACATGTGAAGATTTTGAAGCTGCTTGGTGTGAAGCTGAGATCAATAGAATAGTATATCTAATATGATGCTGCTATAGGCCAGGAAATGTGGAGAGCATTGATTGTGACATGTTTAGACAAATTAGTGGTGCAAGTAATAGGAAGGTGATTCTAATAAGATTTTAATCATAGGAATGTGGATTGGAAAGAAGAAATAGTATATAGCAATATGTAGAGTGAATTTGTTGAGTTTATTCATGCATTTGTTCACTGCAAACTGTCTTGTACTTCCTCCAAAACAACTTTTGTAACACTGCTTGCTTGAGTTCACCATTCATCCATCTCAATGTGAAGCTGAGTTATTCGCTTAACTCTTAGTATGCAGTTATGCATTGCTTGTGTTAGATACTGCCTTATCATTTCCCATGCACTGTCAACATCTTTCTACACAACTTATCAATGTATGGATACCAGTTGATTATGGAGCTTCTGATAATCACCCACCTTATGGTTCTACACATAGACCTACTTGATAACAACCTTTTCCTCTTCGACTGCCTTCCAAACCAATGCCTCACGATCACTTTCACCAACAGGTGGTAGTGTTGATACCTCATTCACAACCACATGCTGCTTTAGATAGTTATCCTGCAGAAATTCAACAAATTCACTCTCCTTGTTACTATATACTATTTCATCTTTCCAATTCACATTTCTATAATTAAAATCTCCCATTAGGATCAACTTCCTTTTACTTGCCTAACTAATTTGATCTAAAAATTTCACAATCAATGCTCTCCATATTCCCTGGCCTATAACAGCATCCTATTAAATATATTATTCTATTGATCTCAACTTCACTTCAAACAGCTACAAAATCTTCACAGGTACTGCTATTTTTACTTCGACTCTTGAAGGACACAATTTCTCTGCTACCATTATAATACCCTCTCCTCTCTTTATCTTCGTATCCTTTTGGAAAATTCTGTATCCTACCATTTAAAGTCCTGACAGTATATCATTCTCAGTAAACCAAGTCTCACCAATGTCAATTATCTTTGGACATACTGATTCAGTCAGTGCTACAAATTGTACATTAGTATACAAACATAACAATTCTCCATTCTTTGAGACCATCCCATCAACACAATCACTTTTTACTCTCTCTACTATTCTTTCTTCGTTCTGACCATCCCCGTTTCCCTGATCCTGACTAATTTTCATTAATATTCTTATCATCCCCACTGTTTAGTATTGCATCACTTTTCTCTGCAATGATCACTTACTCACCTTTGTATCCATGTTCTGGAGGAAGTACAAGACAGTTCACAGTGAACAAATGCATGAAGAATATAAAGTGCATACCAGAAAAGAAACAAGCATGGTTAGAAAAGAAAAAGTACAGTATGAGAGGAGATTGAACAATCAGGGCAAAGCTAATCCAAGGGAAATTTTCTGCTGTGTTGAGCAAGAGGAAACATAATTATGGCAGGTTGATGCTGTTGGATAGTTATGGTAGCAGAGTAACCAAAGCAAATGATATAGTGGAATTATATATATAATGAACACTTCATCAGTGTATATCATAGTGGTGTGAATGATGCTGTGCAACATGTAGAAGAGAGGCAAGGATTAGGAGAATTAAAGATGAAAGAATCAGAGTTGTATCAACTGTTGCTTGGGCTAGATGTTAATAAGGATGTGGGAATGGATTGCATATCATCACATTTTTAAAGATGTGCAAAAGAGTTAGTCATACTCTTGTTCTGGGCATTTAATGAAATTTCTGCAGTGGGGAAGGTTCCTAAGGAGTGGAAAGAAGGCAAAACTCTCCACAAGCACGTTTCAGAACAGAAGTTTCCATTTGTAGACTGTTCTGTATATCTGCAGTTGTAATCAAAGTTGGAAAAATTGTTAGAAATAGAATACAGGAGTGGGTTGATGGAACATAAGATTCTCTATTATGGTTAGCATGGGTTTGTGAAGGACAGGTCTTTTTTATTAATCTGGTTATGTTTTATGATAAGGTGACTAATGTGTTAAATAAGGGAAATTCATATGCTGTGATTTTTTGGGACTTTGCAAAGCATTTGATAAATTACCACATGCCAGATCAGTGTGTAAGATGCAGAAGATGGGATTAGATCTTCTTTTTCTTCATGTAGCTTCCTCAGTGAGAGGGTGCAGCACCATGTCCTTTCAGTTCTCTCTGTTGATGGGATTAGATTGCAGATTCAAATGTTTGCGAATGATGCAAAGCTAGGTAGAATTATCAGGAGTAGTGCTGATGTTAATTCTCTACAGGAAGATTTGAATAGACTTTTAAGGACAAATGAGTGGGGTTGCTATTGTAATATTAATAAATGCAAGGTGTTACACTTTGGAATACAGAGATATAAGACTACGTACTGTATTAGTGAGCTGTAGTTGAGGAAATTAATGCAATCTTAGAGTGATGGTAGATAGCAGACTCAAGTTCTGGGGCACATTACATGATTTGCAAAGACTGCATATCATATTGCTGCTATGATAAAAATTACATTGACATGTAGGGATAAGAGGTGGTGGTGGTGGTGCCTCTATGTAAGGTACTGGTCAGACCATATAATGGACTATTGTGCTCAGAAAGACAAATAGCCAAAGTGATAAAAGGACTCTGGAGTCCTTTTATCACTTTGATAAAAATCCAGAGAATGTGGAGGAAAAGATGAGATATGATAGAGACCTTCAAGTTACTAAAGGGATTCTATCAGATTAATGCAGAAGAAATTATAAAAAGAATCGATGGGAAGAATAAGAGGTTATCTCTGGAAGTTGTAAAAAGATGTGGTGAAGAAGGGCATAAGGACTAGATTTTTTATGTGGCGAGTTGTTAGTGAGTGGAATGCATTGCCTGAGTGGGTTGTGAGTGCAGATAGTGTAAATAACTTCAAAACTCATTATGATAGATATGTTGCTGGTTGAGTGGGCCTCCCACAATGAGGTGTTGACTCCATGGAGATTACCAAATAATAATATTAATAATAACCTGATACATATTTTTATATGGAAATCTTCATGGTTCAATTCAGGTAACATGAAGGAGCAGGTACCAAGAGAAACTGATGCACGAGTGTTTCACTTTTGAAGTGCAGACTTCTGAAATTGTTTTTGCTGCTTGTCTGATCTTTTTTTTTTTACATTATTTGAGCTTAATCTCTACAACTGCATCATTAAAATGATGGGAATTTTTCAGAAGAAAAGGAGTTATATCTGTTTTTATAATAGCATTACACCATCCATTACATCATAGATTTTTTTGGGGAGGGAAGGGGGTGATTTTTAAGCTAAGCAACAGTAAGAAAAAGGCACTTACCAGTTGTGGTAAGTGCCTTTTTCCATGATACTGCTTTGATCAACTATTCAGCGAAGACCTGCCTTGAGAAGAACATCAAAGCAGTTTAAGGACGAATGTTGCAAAACCTTATTTCTTGAGATGTCATCTAAGTACTGAAGTATTTGCTTACTTAGCAAATGGCAAAGAATTCTCATTCTCCCAACAGCCAAATTATATATTTGTACCATCAAGGATCTAAAAGCTAGTTTAAGCCCAAAATAAATGTGATAAATCTATTCTTGATGTCGCACTAGTTAAAGTATATTTTATATATAATCAATTGTACTAATAAGTTTGTGGGACAGTAGTATGGAAAAAAATTATCCTCACTATTTATAGATAATGTAATAATGGTTATGCATAATCGTCATCATCAACAGCTTTCTTTAGTCCACTAGTCCACTGCTAGACAAATACCTCTCCATGCTTCTTTCATTCTGGCCAATCTTGTGGACCATAAATATGAATAACATCTTGTTATGTCATCATCCCATCGTACCACTGGTGTACTTGGTTTCTGCCAGTTCTTGATGTCCATTCTGTTGCTCTCTTTGTTCATCTTTTGTCAGACATCCTGATCAGATGTCCTTTCCAGCACCATTTATTGCCTCTTATTACTAATGCAATGTCCATTACCTTTGTTTGCTTCCTTATCCAAGTTTTATTCTTTTTATCTGTGTTTTTTCCAAAATGGCTTTTTCTATGTTTCATTATGTTGTTTTCAGTTTTTCTAGGCCTTTTTTAGTCAAGCTTCAGGTTTCACTATCAACCAGGCTGGCGAGAAGGAATGAGAAGGATGCAAGGGAGTGCTGGAACCAGGGGTAGAGAGATGCCAAGATGGCAGGTAAGTAGGGGAACAAGGAGAGAGAGAGAGAGAGGGATGCAGGTGAGCAATCAAGGAACAGAGTGGCGAGAGGTGCGATGTATGGAGACTCGATGATCCATAGTGTGCAAGATAGAATGCCGAAGGAGTGTTTGCCTGGAGGAACAATAGAACATGTGGCTATGGCAATTAAGCAAGGTGAAAGAGCAGATGAGATGATTGTGATGGTGGGCACGAATCAGGTGACAAGAGATATGAGATTCATACTTGAGGTTGTACAGAAGAAAACTCAGAGAGGGAAGATAGTGTGTGTGAGTGTGTGTGTGTATGTTGCCCAGGTATGATAATGACTAGCTGAGTAGAAGAGCATTGACTCCATGGAAACCTGAATCATAATAATAATATTTCAAAGTTGGGAGTACACACTAATTGTAGATGTTTCTTTTTAGGCAGTTTGATAATTGCTTTTAAATATATATTATTATTATGAACTACTCCATGGAGTCCTTAGACTCTTTGAGAGGGGCCCTAAGCATCATGCTAAGCACTATCCAACATTTGCACAACAGTATCTATCATACTTTGCTTTGAAGTCATTCACAGTCATGGTATCTACAACAGACACTGGCAACCCATTCCATTCATTCACCACTCTCCAAGCAAAAAATGAAGTTCTAATACCCTTGCTAATTACACTCTTGCTCAGTTTCCAAGGGTGGCCCCCTAGTTTTCCCACCATCAGACCTGTTCTGAAAAATTTCCTTTGTATTAATCCAAAACTGGTTGTAAAAACCATTTAGTAATTTGTATGTCTCAATTATATCACCTTTTCTGCCTGTCAGTTAATTTCTGTAACACAGAAATCTTCAACCTGTCCTCATAAGGTTCATTCCATAATATGCTACCATCTTGTTCACTCGCCTCTGGATCCTCTCCACAGTGATAATTACAACATACAGCATTGATACCATTCTCCTCTACAGTTCAGTCTCTTATGTAGTAAAACCAACTGATTTTAGGCATAAAATTTACAGTCATTTGTAATCCCTCCACAAAATGTAAGTTATAACTGTATTGCCGGCCTGGTTGGCCAAGTGGTTAGCATATCTGCTCTCCAGCCAAAAGGCTGCAGGTTTGAATCCCACCGTGGGCATGGATGTTTGTGATTGTCTGTGAAAATACTAGTAGTGGTGATGGGCAGTGGAGTTGGTAGATTGAGTAGTGGAGAGTTGTAGAGTAGATGCCCTCCCCTTGTAGAGTCTTTGGACTCCCTGGAGGTGTCACGTAATAATAATGATAATAAAATCACTTTTTCGGGCAGGCAGACTGCATTGGTCATTCAAGTGTTTCTGTTCATGTAAAGAGAACAGGGATTAAGATCATCAGACACTGTTTCATTTTCTGTAATTTAATTTATTTACTAGAACTGGCTCTTGTAAAATTAGTTCAAGTTTTTACACTCTTTGCATGATGAGATTTGCATTATGACAAAACTTACATTATTGTAATATTAGTATTACTGCAAAAAAAATTATATGTTGACCTCAAAACCTTTTCTTTTTTTTTTTTTTTTAACCTTTTCCTATTGGAAAAGACTAACAAATAATAATGATAATAAAATCACTTTTTCGGGCAGGCAGACTGCATTGGTCATTCAAGTGTTTCTGTTCATTTAAGAGAACAGGGATTAAGATCATCAGATACTGTTTCATTTTGTGTAATTTAATTTATTTACTAGAACTGGCTCTTGTAAAATTAGTTCAAGTTTTTACACTCTTTGCATGAGCTTATGTTTAATGTAAGTTTTGTAATATTAGTATTACTGCAAAAAAAATTATATGTTGACCTAAAACCTTGTATTTTTTCTTTTCTTTTTTTTTTTTTAATAACTTTTCCTATTAGAAAAGACTAACAAAATTCCATTTCAAAAAAGGACCAAATTACAAGCTTTTACTTCTGTTTTCCATGTTCTGCACAAATGAAAAGCAGATGAAAGAGAATATAAACCAAATTTGAAATATATATAGTAGTAAAGATAGTATAATAATATTAGTCATAACAAGTATGAAAATAAATAAATTAAAAATGTATTATTTTTTATTATATCACCCATAAAAAAAAAAGTGGAAACCATTTTATGGGTTTTTAAGGGCTATGTAATCCAGAAATCAAGCCATTTCAGTCTTCAGATGTGTAACATAGTGGTCTCATTGTAACCAATGAAATTATTGGTGTGTGTGTGTGTAATGCGTTTCTAATTGCAATGAAATGTTTATTATTATTGCACACTCCATGGAGTCGGCAGACTCATTGTGGGAGGTTCACTCAACTGACAACATATTTATCATACCGAATCTTAAAATCCTTAACACTCCTTGCATTAACAACAAATTCTGGTAATGTGTTCTATTCACTGACAAATTTCCATGTAAAAATTCTACTCCTCACATCCTTCTTCACCACATCTTTATGCAGCTTCCGGAGATGACCTCTCATTTTTCCTATCTTAACATCCACTCTTTTTTTATAATTTCTTCTGTATTCATCTGATAGATTCTCTCTTCACAACACTCTTACATAACTTCCAGGGATGGCCTCTGGTTTTTTTGCCTCTCAACTTCTACTCTTTTTATAATCCCATCTGGATTAATCTGATAAAATCCTCTCACTAACTTAAATGTGTCTGTCATATCACCTCTTTTCCTCCTATCTACCAAATTCTGCAACCACATTTCTTTAACCTCTCTCTCTCTCTCTCTATAGCCAGCATTCAAAATTCCTGATTTTGTTTTAGTCACTCATTTCTGTATCCTCTCTCTCTCTCTCCAATGTTTTCACATTACACTGAAAACCATTTGACCAAATTTGAGCACAATAGTCCAAGTATGGTCTAACCTTTGCTTGATATAGTGGCACAACCATTTCTTATCCCTATAAGTTAGAATACTTCTTATCATAGCAGCACTACGATGTGCAGCCTTTGCAACATTTGCAATATTCCCTCTAAACTTCAGTTGACTGTCAACCATCATTCCCAAATGTTGAATCTCATCCTATATTATATTTCTGTGTATTATATTGATGTGAATCTGTGTATTATATTTAATATAAGAATCTGTGTATTATATTTCTGCATTCCAAAATGCAACGTCTTGCACTTATTAATATTAAAACTACAAAACTCCATTTTGTTTCATGTTGGCCACTTACACACCTTCAGCCACCTCCTAAGTTGGCTAATTTGTAAAACAGCAGTCGGCTAACTTACAATTTACAGATTTAGCAATTTTTCCCCCTGTTTTATATTATTTCATCAAGAATCAGATATCAGAATGTGGGAAAATTGGAAATCAGCTTTTCTTTTCTGAATTCTCCATTCAAAACTGAAAATGTATTGATTAAAATAAGCAGAGAAGACATATTACATCTTAAAATATTTAGATAATTAGAATGTATTTTAAAGGGACATGTTTTCAATGACAGGTAATCATTTTTTTTTCTCTCATTTTCACTATATATGGCTTATTCCACTTTCTAAACAATGAAGTATTTTTTAGAAGTGATTAAACATATCTAACCCCAATTTGACTTTTTTTCCCTTTTTTTTTTGTTTGTTGGTTTTGTTTTTAAACTTGTAAAACTGTTTTAAACTGAATATATCCAGAAGCAGCAAACATTTAGAGATGTATTATTTGCATTGAATCCTCTCTCTTTAGCTATTTAAATGACTTTTAATCAATAGCCAATAAAGGTCAATTATGGAATATACTATTGGATATTAAATACAAGATACAATAAATAGATTTTTATTTTAAATAACTGCTTCAAAATCTTGAGTATAAGTAAAAAAATATACAAAATCAGGAATAAATGTGTTTTAGACTTCTTTGAATAAACATATATTAGCAACATTAAAAAAGAGCTTGAACTTTTAAAGTTGCATGATCCAAAAACTGGTAAAATCAAATGCAGAATATCAAGTTATATCTCTTACTTTGAAAAGAACTTGAAAGCAATATTTCATCTGAAAAACGTTTCTTAAGAAGGGGCAAATATCATTAATTCAATCTCATTTCTAAATTGGATTAAATATATTAGCATTATGTAAACCTACTTTAGAAATGAGAATAAATTAATGGTATTTGCTCTTCTGAAGGAGTTGTGTTTTCAAAAAGGTTGTTTCCAAACTCCTTTCAAAGCAAGAGTTGCAGCTTGACATTTTGCTTTTGATTTTTTCCCATTTTTGGATTATGCAACCCTAAAAGTTAAGTAGCTCAACAACTATGATAGCTGCAAAACTTCTTTAGATGCTTGTCCTCTTTTCCTTTCAGAGCTGTTCCTTATTCCATAAAAAAAGTAAACACAAAAACCTAAAAGAAGTAATTATACTTTAAAATCATTTGCATACTAATAATCACATAATATTTATAAATATAAATATTTATTTTAATAAAATACTGTAAATTTTTATATTGTTTCCTAAAAAAAGAAAGGAAAAACAAGGAGCTGAAGGTTAGGGGTTACATTACTAAAACTGTGAGGATATCACAACAAATTAATCAAATTAATGCAATGATGAAAAGGAACACAAATGACATGTAGCAGTAAATGGATCGTGGCTCCATTGCACAAGGCCTTGCTCAGGCCACATATAGATTGCTGTGCAGATCTGGTCATCCAGTTTTCAAGAATGAAGATATATTGGAGAGTCCAGAGGAGATTGACTAAGGCAATGTTGGATTTCTGAAATATTGGGTATAAAGAAAACTGAGGGAATGCCAAATGCAAAGTCTTGCAAATTGGTAAGGGGATTATTACCAGTCAAATGTAGAACAGAGTTTTCACAGAATGGAGGGAGATGAGGGTATAACAAGAGACCATGACTGGAAGATGTATAAGGAGGATATGAGGAAAAGTTTCTTTGCATGGAGAGTGATTGTTGAGCGAGGAAGTGCATTGCCTAAGGGTGTGGTAAAGAAAGAAATGATGAATAAGTAAGGCACAGTTTGATGAGCTATATGTGTGAAGTGGGACCAATTATGATTTATTTATTTATTTCTTCATATGGAGTTTCCTCCCTTTTCTCCCCCGTCCCTATTGGGGCGAGTTGATCCCCCCTCGTGGGGGGGTTAAGTATTTATGGCTGTAGATCTGTGTGTTCACGGTGCCGGTTTGCCTGCTTGCATGATGAAAAAACCCAGATAAACTGGGGGAAAAAACCCTGCTGTCCACGCCCAAGACCGGCTAACTTGGCTATGGCTGAGGAAGATCCTTAAGCTCCTCATGTCGGCAACAGGAATCGAACCCAGGACACTCCTTCCCCAGCCATATGGTTGTGAAGCACATAGCCATTAGGCTAACTGTGCGGACACCAATTATGATGAGTCTTTTGAATCATGGAAGTCAGACAAATGTCAGTAATAATAATAATAATAATAATAATAATAATAATAATAATAATAATAAAAGGCATCACAGGCAAACTCATATTACATTGACTGCCAAAATATGATAACACTTTTAAATTTCATAAAGTAATCTAGTGATCCAGTCAATAAAAATTATGGGGCAAGAAATAGAATGTATATTTTATGTAAAATGTAGAAAATAGAAAACATTAGATGATATGAGTGTAGAGAAAGCCTTTCTGGGATAAAGTGAAGGCACAGAAAATGTGTTAGAGTCGAGTCATTTGGTTAAGAGTGAGAAACACACTGAGGTTAGTATGGATTTGTCAGTGGATAATGTGATCAAGAATGAAAATGCAGCACATTTAAGAATGGAATAAATATGATTATGCAAATAACTGTAGGATATTTGGAGAGAGAGAAAAAGTGAGGAAGAAAGTAAAACTTCCTTCCTTACCCTTTGAGGCCATGAGTTGAGAACAATGAAAGAAAAGATCAGGAGGTGACCTGATAGAAATAAAAGCACAAGAAGATGAGATCGAGAAAAAAGACAAACAGCAGATGTAAAAGGCAGATAAAAGAGTGGATGAGAAAGGAAATGAATAGAGAATGAGGAGTGTGATGTATAGAGATTTTATAATTCAGAGTATACAATATAAATTCTCTTTATTATTCTTCCTGTTTTTCAGGAGGAACAATGAAGAGAATTCTGAGTTGTATAACTTTGGTGATAACAATCTGAATTCATAAGAAAAATCTGAGAGGAATTGTAAATTGGGTAGCAAATATATTTGCTAATCATATTTGAGAGTAATATAAGAAATTTTATTTTGGAAGAGTGTATGTGAAGGACAGTGAATTATGCTGCCTTTGTAGGAAAGAGAAAAGTGAGATAAACAGTCATAATGTGTAGCAAGAGAAGTTTGGAATATGTGAGTATTTGGGATGCATCTCATAACAGAAGAGAGTTATATGCAGGAGATAGATTATATCTGAAAAGATATGGACACAAGCATTTGGAGAGAATGTTATTCTCTGGGAAAGTGAGTGTATTGAGTTAGGAAAATAAGAGGCTGCCAGAGTGGGAGGTATCTGGGATGACTTCTCTTTGAAATGTCATGGTTGAGTGAAGACTGGGCAGAACAATATACAAGATAAAGATCTAATAGGAATATTGGCAATCCACTGTTTTGTTTCTATCCAAATGCTAGGATTATTATTATTATTATTATCATCGTTATTGTCTTCAGACCTCCATGGAATCAAAGACTCATTGTGAGAGATCCTTCCATCACACACAGCATACGTTCACATTCTCTAGTCACCACACTCATATGCAATACATTCCAAAAAAACCCATTACTAACTTAGATGTCTCTATCATACTTTGATACTCTGCTCCTATCCACTAGACTGTAACACTATCTCTGCAAATTGCATTGTATCAATCTTTCTTCATACTCATTAAATAGTTCATTTTGTCCATGCTGAATTCTCATCACACCTCAAAACCACAGGCATTATTTCCCATCCCTTATGCAAGCATGATTCCTCTGCTATTACCAAACAGCACTCACCTTCCCCTTCTCATTCTTCCTGTTATTAAGAAAAATGCCATCCATACTCCTCTTTCTCTATTCATGTTAGAATGTTATCCTCATCCAATTATGGTTCACTTATACTGACAATTTTTGAGTAAATGACATCAATCAATGCAACAATTTCATTCCCCTTATTTCTGATATGCTTGGCATTTGCAAACAAGTACAGTATCCTACTCATCTGCCCTTCTGGAAAACAAACCTTGTGCACCTTCTAATTAATCCTAATAATGGAATCTCAATACTGCACCAGTGTTCAGTTGTTTATTGTTTTGTTTACTCAATTCTTTCACACCCTTCTCTTTGTATCCACAATCATCTAATTTCATTATACACATTCTTTATGTAATTTCTCATCTCAACCAACTTTTGAGTATTCCACCATTCTGTTAATTGCATTTGCTTGACATATATTTCCTTGCTTTCTGATAGTTGAGTTCTTTCTTCCCATCAGTTATACTATTGTATCATTTATGCTCTCTTTCTCTCACTCACTCTTCTGTTTGCTACCACTCACAATCTTACAGGTTTCACTGCCTTTCACCCACATCTAATAACACTTATCCTTTGATCCCTTGCTCTCGTTTAATGAAACATTATAATCCCTCAGAATATCATACTTTCTACAAACCCACACTTTCTCACTTCTCATATTCATCTTGATGTAATGCACATCATCCATAGTCCCAAAGCATACTGCACTCACACCAAACAGTCATCCAATTAAGAAAAATAAATATACAAGGAGAAAGGAATGGCAAGGGCAGGATACAAAATCTTTTAGGGGTGATGAGGATGGGGAACAAAAGAGGAAAAATATTATTGTTAATGGAAGATGAATTATGCCTCTGAGTTAGGGGAGGTGATGCTTTTTATAAGGCCCTTTGTTGTAAACTTGAGGCAATTTGGTTATTAAAAACTTAATTCAAATCTTGTCCAGGATGCAAAAAAAAAAAAAAAAATTATCAGGGCTTTTCAACTGAAAGTGAAGGTGTCAGGGTTTTCCCTCTGGCATAACAGACAAACTGGTCATAAGAATATACACAAGTTACAGACATAATACACAGGCCTTATAGTCTTAATAGGTTTGGCCATAAATCCAAAACAACTAGCCAAAACATTCCAGGAATGCAAATGCAATGATTTAAATGTTTAGACAAATTGGACTGACCAAGTAAAAAGAAAGTAATCCCAATGGAAATGTTTAATTCTGGAAATATGACTGAAAACAGGGAATAGCATATGAGTGAGTGAGTTTCTGTGGAATAAATAAATAGTAAATAGATTGGTTTGAAAGCACCAGTTTTTTTCTGATCACTGAAGTTAAGCTAACATGATATCAATTAGAACTTGGGAGGGTAACAGCCTGGGAAAAATGTTGCTGATGAAACATTTTCTATTCTTATGTGAGATTTTGTTAGGTGCAGTGTGTATAAGATATATTCAATGTGAAAGGTGAAAGATTTGTGGAAAGATAGCAAGACTGGTGAGTGAATATGTAGAAAGTATTTTGAGAATGAATGCCAGTTGTTCAGAGAGTAAAACATGGGATAGCAATGTAGAGTATATTGATAAAAGTTGGAAAAATGTTAGTGTTGACAATATTATTGAAAATGCAGTAGTGGAAAGTCAGGAGAACAAAGAGGACTTTATGAAAAAAATAGCACACATGTAGCATCATCCCTCACAGGACAGAATGAGATGGAATGATTAGAAAAACATCAGGCAAAACAAAACAATATAAATGTACTTACTCTCCTTCTCTCACTTATGACTAAGTGAGAGAAGGAGAGTAAGGAGCAAAAATTTTATGAATCTGTGATAAGAGAAGTACTCCATGAGAGCATGACTGAATGTTGTCTCCCTGGTGTAAAAATGAATATTTCTGAAGTGGTTAGAATGCAAAAATGGTAAGGTGAAAGAACTGATTGGTTTAGTCAATAATGACTTGAAAAGTTAAAAATATTGTGTGAGAGAAAATAAGAAAGAGTTATTGGAAGAAGCAAAAAAGAAGATCGAGAGAGTAAAGATTATAAGCCTTTGCTTCCTACCATGCTATGATATAAGAGAGCTGAGGAGGCAAGCAATGATTGAAAATCAATCAGTCTAGGTCCATAGTCCCAAAGAGTTCAGAAAGAATGGTACAGTTTATAGACCTATGGACCTGAATTTGATGGATGGAAAGACACCTAACTTTGAATGCATTTAAGGGTTACTCATCAGGATTATTATTATTATTATCACCCAAGACCCCCATGGAGTCAAAGACTCATCTTTAAACACACTCAAATTCTCTGCAGACACCACACTCTCAGGCAAGGCATTCCAATCATTCACAACTCTGCATGAAAAATCCTGCTTCTCACTCCCCTACTCACACCTTCATTATACAGTTTCCAGGGATGACCTCTGGTTCTCCCCTGATTTCCCACTATTTTCTGTAGAACCACTCCAACATTGATCCTATAACTAACTTGTAACTAGGTCTCTATCATATCCCCCCCCCCTTCCTCCTATCCACCAGACTCTGCAGTTGCAACTTCTCAATCTTTCCTCATACTCGACATTCCAGAGGTTAGAAACTACATTAGTCAGTCGCCTCTGGACCCTTTCCAACATCTCTTCGTCCTTCTGAAAACCAGGTGACCAAATCTGGACACAATAGTCCATGCATGGCCTAATCAAAGCCTTATACAATGGAACAAGAATCTCCCTACTTCTACATGGCAGTGTCCTCTGCATCGTTCCCAGAAGCCTTTCTGTTGTCTTCACAATTTTGGCTATGTGTCCCCTAAATTTCAGATCCTTATCCACTATCCCCCCCCGGATCTCTTATTTCCTCCACCTCTGACAATATATCCTCACCAAGCATAAATTCTGCATCCCATTTTTGTTTTTCAAATTTTAAAAACCTTACATTTTGCAACATTGACTTCACATCCCCCATCCATGCCCAATCACTCAATTATTCAAGTCTTCTTGCAAAGGCCACAACATCTTCTCTACTTTTCATGGTTCGTCCCAACTTTGCATCATCTGCAAACAACTGAATATCTCCATCCAAATCTTCACCAATATCATTAATATACAAGTTAAACAGCAATGGCCCTAAAACAGACCCCTGAGGCACACCACTAGTAACTTTCCTTTTCCTGGATATTGCTCCCTCATACACAACTTGTTGATACCTATCAGATAGCCAGTCTCCAATCCAATGCACCAATCTAATATCCAACCCCATCCCCTCTAGTTTGACAATCTATCAAAAGCCTTTGCGAAATCTAAGTATATTACTGTGCAGCCTTCTCTCTGTCCATTGGAAGCAGTCATAATAAGTAAGTCGATTACAAAAACATGACCACCCTTTAGCAAATCCATGCTGTCCATTAAAGATAATACCATTGTTGTCAACACAATTCTGGATTTGGATTGGAGAAGCTAGTTCTCACAAGCTTCTCCAACAACTTAACTACAACACCTGATACACAGATAGGCCTATAGTGTGATGCTTGAGTGCTATCACCTCCTTTATGAAGTGGCACAATCTTGCCCTCCTTCCGCTCCTCAGGAACTTGACCCAGTGCAAGACTCATATTAAAAAAATATGTCAAGGTCGGTGTCAACTCCCTGGCATATTCCTTCAGAATATGTGGTGATATATTATCAAGTGCCACAGCCTTATTTACATCTAGTTTGCTCAACTCCCCATACACCTCTTACTCACTTACAGTCAGTCTCTCCTCCCCATCATCAACTGCTCTCAATCACTCCATGAAATCACATTCACAAGATTGAAAGATCTTTACGAACTGCTCATTAAGTATCTCCACCACACATTCTGCATCAGCTGTCTTTATACCATTTTCTCTAATCAATGTCAACCTTCCATAATCATTCTTTCTTTTACTGGCTACATTATCAAAAGAACTCCTTAGGATTCTTTTTGGCTTCATTAGCTAACTGTTGTTCATACCTCTCTTTAGCTACCCTCACCAACCAAGTCAACCACATCACATTCTCTCTATTATTCAATCTTTCTAATTTTCGAACTCTAGATTCCCACTTCACACTTTCACTCTCATTCATCCTTTTGAGTTTCTGTACTTTCAGTCCATGCATATGCCTTTCCATCCATCAACAGTTAATACACAGTCTCTGAAAGCTGATCTGAACAGACTTATTCAATGGGTAAATGAATATCAGTTAAATGGTGTCAAGTGTAAGGTTATGTACTGCAGAATGAGAACACTATTATTATTATTATTAGACCTCCAAGGAGTCACTGAGAGAGGCCCTACATTATGCACACCAACTGTCATACCTTTCTTAAACTCATGCACTAAATATCTCAATAGGCAAACTGTTCCACTGTTCCAACAAGAGTGCCCTCTTGTCCTCTCCTCATCTTCATATAATGAAATATTTCATTAACCAATATCATATAACACCCTCTCAAAAGTTCATAGATCTCTATTATATCACTCATCTTTTTTTTTTTCTGTCTAGCAGTGTCTGCTGTCCACATACTCTCAAACTGCAAAAAATTTAATGAATGAATATCATATAACACCCTCTCAAAAGTTTATAGACCTCTCATATCACCCATCTTTTTTTTTTTTTGTCTAGCAGTGTCTGCTGTCCACATACTCACAATCTGTGTTCATAATCTACATTCCATAATCCTGATATTATCTTTGTAACTCTTCTTTGCAGCCTTTCCACAATTTCTTTATCTCGTTGGAACCCGAGAGACCAAATCTGCATACAGTAGTCCAGTTGGAGTGATAGGCCTTGTAAAGAAGCAAAATGATTTCCATATTCTTTAAAGTCAATGTTTGTTTCATCACACTTATCCTCTGAGTTGTATTTGAAATTTTTGTTATGTGACCTATGAACTTCAACCTACTATTTACTATAAGTGCTTCTGTAGTGCAATTGGAAGAACGAGAGTGCACTGCATCCTTCGATTGGAAAAGCACTGAATTTGATTCTCATCATAATGAAAGGAATCTTTATATGAGATTTTTCACTTCAAGGTGAATGAGCCAATCTCTTTTTGTGGAGCAGGGTTTTTTTCTCCAGGAAACTCGGGTTTTCCATCTGGCATACAGGCAAAATGGCCAGGAGAACACATACAATTTACAGACAATATACGAGGGTGGTCTGAAAAGTTCTCAGCCCCTCGACCATAGATGGGAGCACTATCGGCAAGATTTTTTTTTTCTAAGTTTGTAAATCTGTCATAAGCATCCATGTGAAATTGAGTTATTCTATCAAGTAGTTTGTTTTATAGAGCTGTCTGAAGCGAAAGTGTTGTCTATATATTACCTTGAAATGGATAAAATCGAGTATCATGCGGTTATAAAGTTCTTTGTAAAAGAAGGTAAAAGGTTTAATGCCAAAAGAAATTCATTCGAAGTTCATAAGTTTATGGACACTCTTCTCCTTCATTTTCGACAATTAAGAAATGGGCTCGGCAAGTCAAAGTGTGTGAAATTGCTGTGACTATAGGCATTTCAAAAGAATGTGTAGGATATATTTTGCATGAAGAATTGCAAATGAAAAAGCTTTGCGCAAGATGGGTGCCACGCTTGCTCACAGCTGAAAATCTCTGAACAGTGCTTGGAGCGTTTTAACAAGAATAAAACTGATTCTGTGCTTTAATTTATTACTATGGATGAGACTTAGATTCACCATTATACACCAGAATCCAAACTACAGTCAAAACAGTGGATAGAAGCCAGTTGTTCAGCATTAAAGACGACAAAGTCGGTTCCATCAGCAGGAAACATCATGGCGTTGGTGTTTTGGGATGCTAAAGGCATTTTGTTTATTAATTATCTTGAAAAGGATAAAACAATAACCGGGGAATATTATTCCTATCTTTTAACCAGACTAGATGAAAAAATTTGTAAGAAAAGACCTAGTTTGCAGAAGAAAAATATCATCTTTCATCAGGACAATGCACCTGCCCACAAAGGAAATGGGAAAATTAAGGGATATGCACTATGAATTGTTGGAACATCCACCCTATTCCCCAGATTTGGCTTCCTCTGACTTCTATCTCTTCCCAAAACTAAAACTGTTCCTTGCTGGTCAGCGTTTTTCTTTGAATCAAGAGGTGACTGCAACTGTAGATGGGTATTTTGCAGATCTTACTGAGAACCACTACAGGGACAGGATAATGGTGCTGGAGAATCGCTGGAATAAATGTATTAGTCTTAAGGGAGATTATATTGAAAAAAAAAAAATTATTTTGAAATTATAAATTTGTTTTTTCATTGTTAATCCGAGAACCTTTCAGATCACCTGCATACACTACCAATAATTGTCTGGACACTTTAGCAATTTACAATTGATACCATCTGGAAAACCCTAATATTGGGTATGTCCATCTTTGGCTTAGATTTCCACCAATGTGCAGCAATCAGGTGGAATTTGTCTCCATTCCTCCATCAAAGCTGCACTGAGTTCAGTGACAGATTGAGGACATGATGCTCTGGACATCAATCACTACTTCAATTTGTCCCACAAGTGTTCGATGGGGTTGAGGTTAGGACTCTGCGCAGACCAAAGCAGTCGTTTAACACCCATCTTTTCACACCATTCTATAACAGCTGCAGTTTTGTAGCATGGGGCATTGTCGTCTTGATAGTAAGATGGTCTGTTCCATAAAAACTCCACAAGTGCAGGCAGTACCTGATTATCCAGAATATCAAGATACTGAGCAGCCTTCATGGAACCACATACAATGACCTTTGGTCCCACTCCAAACCAGCTGAATACACCATCATTATTCCTTCACCACCAGATTATATTGTGGGCACAACACACTGTGGTAATAAGTGTTCAACAGGCTGCCTGCACACCCTGCCATCAGACTGGAAGCAGGTGAAGCTTGATTCATTGCTCCTGAGTACCATTTTCTACTTATCAAATGTTCACATGCCCTTTGCACCAGGCCAGATGAGCTGCGTTATTTTGATGTTCCTCTTGTGTGCCGCTGCTCTTCTGCAGAAACCCAGTAAATGGAGTTCTTTTCATACAGTATTAGTGCTTACCATTGTGTTACTGGCACTCTGGAACTCATCACAGATGATCTGTGGCGAATGTAGCCAGTTTTTGCATGCCACCCATTTTAACACTCTCCTGTCCCTGTCAGTCATTTTTGGGCAGCTGCCCTGGGTGTTTTCCTGCACTAGTGATACCAGAACATCTCCATTTATTAATAACATAGCTAACTGTTGATTTTGGATGCTTGAGTTGAGCGGCAATGGCAAGTATGGACATGCCACCAATGTGACAGCCCATGATGACACCTCTCTTGAAGTCACAAAGTTTACATCGTGTTGCCATACCACCTGTATTCAACTGCTACAATGAAATACTGCTTCTTACTATCTGTACTGCCTACACTTGTGGAGTTTTTATGGAACAGACCTGTGTTACTATCAAGAAGACAAAGCCCCACAAAACTGCAGCTGTTATAGAATGTCATTGTGTGCTTTTATGTTATTAACAAACTTGGATGTTGAGAGTTTATTTTACATTTGGTTTAGACTATAATAAGTTTAGTTTAATCCTTTATCCAAGTGTGAGCAAACAAACTTCGCACCTGAAAGTATCTTCAGGACTGGGATAAGGTAGTACAACACCAAGGTAACTCATTGCAAAGGTGGCAGAAGCTCTCCCATAATGCAAAGCACATCTCCCTACAGATATGTGTAATGCTATGCGTTAAGGCAGGGGCCACTACCCATACCGGTTTCGACCTTTATTGAGGTCTCGTCAGTGGGAGCCAGGCCCAGTAATGAGAGGTCATCCCAACCTATAGGAGTTTGACAACTCCTATAGGTTGGGATGACCTCTCATTGCTTCTGCCTTGGTGTCTCCACTACTGACTCCTTTACCATCATTTGATATATCTTTTCATATTTTGTAAAGAATGTATCCATTTTCTAAAGTGTATTTGTATTTGGATTTTGTTAAATCGTAAGTCATTAAAATATGGATTGGAAGTATTTATTGTCAATTAATATATTTAACTTATTAGATATAAAAGCAAATTTCCTTTACATTGATTTTCAGAAACTAAATTTTTGAGTTTTTTTCGTAAAATCCCCGCATATACTGCAATTGCCATTTCCTGCCTAGAGAGCAGTTTCTTTGTGTGCATCCTACCCAAATAGCACCATCTGCTTTCCCGTTATTTCAAGCAAAAGTTAGCAGTAATTTACAAGACTTGAGATACTTAATGAACAATCCTTCACACATGACTAATGAACAGACAGCCATGGTACTATGCCAGTAAAGATATGTGCATATGATTGGTGCGGTATTAACAAAAGATCGAGTCAAAGATAAAAGTCAGCAGATAATTTTTTAATTGAAATGCTAATTCTCTTCAACCAAATTCAATATCTGAAACTGCCATAACAATATTCACTATATATTTCCTAGCTTTAACATGTTTACGAATTTTAACACTTTCTGTTGATTTTTATTGTTGCTCTGCATTTGAGCTGGGGGGGGGGGGGGCAGACTCCCACAAATCTAGTTTTTAGTGTTTGCCAGTGCAGCATATGGTTTTGCTTGTGGCTAAATAGCATAGTTTTTGGGGAAGGGACATGCGATTCATTAGTTAATGCTATTTTTATCCCAGCTGTCTCTAATTGCACTATTTGTTGAGAAATATATTACACAGACTGCAAATGTTTGTACCTTATTCAGTGATACAATAAAACGACCTGCTTTTACTTGCGTCTGCAGATGTATTGGCTAGTATGGAGGGCGTGTGGTTTGCCACGGGAAACGAGTCACTATTGCCATGAGGTGAACGTGATTAAACTTTTTTTTTTCTGTGCGAAGTTATGCGAAACTTTTCAATTTCTTTTTTTCGCAAAGTAAAATCAGGGGTGCGAGTTATGCGCGAGGACCAGTTATATTCCAGTAAATATGGTAAGTTATTTTTAAAGCTATGTAAAATGTATTATCAATATTCAGGATTATGAAGTGTTGTCTGCACGTGATTAGATCTCAAGTACGTTAATTTCAACTCAGTTAATAGTGATAGATAAGGGTGAAACTGATGTACTGAAGTAAACAAACGAAAAAAATAAACACATTCCTTGAGTGTTTCTAAAATTTTATAATATTGTAAAAAGTATGTACATATTTAACTTTTTGTTAATTCATGGGATAAAAATATTTAATATTATTTACTTATTCGACAAACAAAGCCTAACCCATAATGTCCATGGGTTAGGCTTTCAAAAAAGGAATTCAGCAGAAAAGAAAAAAGAAGAAAAGCAAAATCTCAAAAAGTCACAAGTAGATATGTTTTCATGGCTACAAAATAAATCTGACAACTAAATTGCTACAACTTCAATAGTTGCAATTCAAACTTCACCTGAAGAAGAAAACTCCAAACAAGCTACACAACTTTTCAATGAAAATGTAGAAACTGTGGGATTCGTCGAAAAAGACGCGTCTGATTATACAAACGTTTTGGATACAGCAAATAACGATGTAAACAATAATAGCGATGGTGATCAAGTGAATATAAATGATCAGGTTTGTGGCCAAATACTATAACTGATAAATTTAGATTTTTTGGTTTAACCGGACCTAAACAACATCATCAAGATGCAATCGTTAAGAATGTTGAAGGTAGATCATTTTCTACATTGTACTATTTTTTAAAAAAAATGCCAAATGGTGAAACTCAGCTTCACGGCTGGTTAGTTTACTCAAAAGCTCAAGACTCAATATTTTGCTTTTGTTGTATATTATTTTCCAAAAGAAGAGGAAAAGATCAATCAACACGATTTATATATGGTTTTAATAAATGGAGAAAACTATCATCTGTAATTCGAGATCATGAGTTTTCTGTTGGTCACTTTAATTATTTTATTTTATAAATAAAATAATTAAAGCCTTTTTAATAATTAATAATTATTAATTATTAAAAAGACTTTTTAATAATTAAAGCCTTTTTATTAATTCTTTGCTTGGCAAAGAATTATTAAAAAAGGCTTAATTTATGATCGACTGTTGACAGAACAAATCAAATTAATATAAATAAAAAAAGGAACGTCTATAATTCTATTTTTAGCAAGTAATAATCTGTCATTTCGAGGATCCCATGAAACAATAGGAAAGCCGAATAATGGAAATTTTTTAAGTTTAATAGAATTATTAAATAAATAATTAAACAAATAACTAAATAATTAAATAAATAACAGAAGAGTTTGATAATAACTGAGATGACATCTCTCTCACCAATTGGAGAGCATGACCATATGGTTTTGACTTGGAAAATGAATAGACATGCAGGAGTATCAAAGAGACGGGAACTTATGTGGAATTATAAAGCAGGTGATTATAATAGTCTTAGACGTCAACTTCGGGAAGTTTCATGGAGGGAGGAATTGGAAGGCCAGGATATCATTAGTGCGTGGGAAACTGTGAAAGAATATTTGTTAGAATATATTTTGGTTACCGTCGGAATCGAATGCATAATGGTGGAAGACAAAACGAAGCTAAGTTTTCATTCATTACTGTGTTTAGTTATATTTCATTTTATTTAGTGTACTTGAAGGTTTTGTTTTGCTTGTAATTGTTTGTACCTTTTTTCTTATTTATTTAACGGAATTTATTAATTGAATAATTAATGATTACGCTACTCGGCAGTAAGGAATGATGGCAGATTCAGCTGCAGTCGCAAGTGACATATTGCCAAGTCCTCTGCCATTTAAGAACTATATTATAAGCAATATCATAACGGACTTTGTGGCATGCAGTACTTGCGGCATGTATGCGTCTCAGGAATTGGATATGTGGCTTGTGAAAGAGAGCGGAGAGCATATGTGCGCAAAATGCAGGCAGTGGGAGGAAATAAGTGCATTTGAAATATCAGTATCCGACCTTGTTGCTCCAGGAACAGGGAATGAATGTAGGAAGACAAGTAGTGTGATAGGAGAGAATGAAAAAATATATATATGAATGAGAAAATAATAGTTGATAGTGTGGAAGGCGTGAGTGACTGTGAAAGTTGAGGAGATGGTTTTGTTTGGAAGAGTGAATTTAGATCAAGAGTGACTGACCTGCAGAGGGAGATAGATGAGTTGAAAGAGGAGGTGGAAAGTCTTGTGAATGACAGCAGAAGTATGAAAGATAAGATTAGGAGAATGGAAGAGATAAATGCAAGCCAAATCAGAGTAGGGGAGAGAGAGAATTTTGGGAGCATTAGAAGAGGAGAGAAAGGAAACAGTAGAATAGAGGGAATGAGTGAGAGGTATGGAGATGCTAGAAGAGGAGAGAATGGAAACAGTAGAAGAGAGGGAATGAGAGAGAGGTATGGGAATGCTAGCAGACGAGAGGATGGAAACAGTAAGAGAGATGGAATGAGAGAGAGAGAGATATGGAAGTGCTAGAAGAGGAGAGAATGGAAACAGTAGGAGAGACGGAATGACAAAGGGATATGGAAGTGCTAGAAGTGGAGAAAATGGAAACAGTTGGAGAGAGGGAATGAGAGAGATGTATGGGAGTGCTAGAAGAGGAGAGAATGGAAACAGTAGGAAAGAGAGTGAATAGTAAGAGGTATAATGTATGGTGACTGAATGATTCGTGGTGTTCAAGATAGGATGCGTGAGGAGTGTTTGCCAGGAGGAACAATAGAAAGGGTGGCTATGGCAATTAAGAGAGGTGAAAGGGTGGATGAGATGATTGTGATGGTAGGAACAAATGACTTGAGTGGAAATGTAAGTCGGGCAGCGAGAGATATGAGATTTTTGCTTGAGACTGTACAGAAGAAGACAGAGAGAGGAAAAATAGTGTGCGTGTTGCCTAGGTATGATAATGATGAGCTGAGCAGAAGAGCGGTGATATTGAATGGCATAATAGCGAGAATGTGTGACAAGATGACAAGAGAGGACTGGTATATGTGGATGCTTGGAGTGCGTTTGAGGAAAGAGAAGAATTGTATGCGAGCAACCGCTTACATTTGAATGAGGAAGGACGTAGGCATCTGGAGCGATTGCTGTTCTGAACGAGTCAGTGTGTCCCAGGAAGGATGATAGCAGGGGTGGCCTCTTGTGGGAATGGATACTTGGGAGAAGGGAAACAACATCAGGTAACACTGAGCCCAGTGGAGTCTAGAAGGAATAATGCTGGGTATAGAAACAATGGCATTTATACTTTATACTAATGCCAGGAGTATCCAGAATAAGGGAGAGGAATTAGTGGCGTAGATAGCATCATCATCATCATCAAATTCCTGCCATGTACCCACAAGGGGTGTACAGGATATGATAGTACTACATGAAAAAATTATATCATTACTAACTTCCTATCTACAATTTTCTTCCAAATCAGTCTGTTACTTGTCAAGACTCCAACATTATCAGATCTTATATTTCTATCGTCTAAGGTACTTTGTACTGTATCAATCCACCTATATCTTGGTCTTACTCTGGGTCGTTTTGCTGCCAACCTGGCAGAGAACACTTGTTTTGCTAATCTTTCCTCGCCCATTCTATTTAAGTGACCATACCACCTGAGATTAGCTCTGCTAATGCATTCCTGGATGCTGACAATATCAAGTTCTTTCCTAATATCCTCGTTTTTAATATGATATTGCCATTGATGCCATCTGTTCATGCCTATAATCTTTCTCAGGACTCTCATATCTGCTGTCTCTAGTCTTTGGTCAAGTGTTTTACTTCTGACCTAGATCTCAGATCCATAAGTTAAAACTGGTTTGAACACTGTCTTGTATACAGCTAATTTAGTGTTCTGACTAATTTCTCTCTTATTCCATATGAATTTATTCAATTGACTTCCCACCATACCAGCTTTGCTGATTCTGTTGTCTATTTCTATATTTAATTTACCATCTTCAGTAAAAATCATGCCTAAGTAGCTGAAATGTTTTACTTGTTCCACGGGTTCTCCATTCACAACACAGTTAACATTTTCAATGATTCTGCCTATTTTCATTGTCTTTGTCTTTTTATTGCTGACCTTCATACCATATCTATCACAACAACAATTCAATTTAGTCAGAGAATCTTGCAGACTTGTAGCGGATTTATTTAGAAGTATAACATCATCAGCATAAAGCAAAGAGCTGACATTAACATCTCCAATTTTGATATCATGTTTAATACCACTTTCCATCATAATTTGATCCATATAGATAACGAATAACAGAGGGGATAATGTACATCCTTGTCTCACACCAGATTTAACATTAAACCATCTTCCTGTACTTCCTTCAATTCTAACTGCTGACTAAGTAAAGACTAAGTATTGCTTGATATAATGCCCCACCGACACCGTATAACTGCAGCGTATTGAATAGCTTCTCTCTTGGCACCTTATCATATGCCTTTTCCAAATCGACAAAACTTAAATACAGATCTTTGTTATATTCCCATGCTTTCTCGACTATTTGTCGTAAAGTGAAGATCTGATCCTGACAGCCTCTGTTTGGCCTGAATCCAGCTTCTTCTTCACCAAGCTTTTCTTCCACAATTCTTCTCAACCGTTTCTCAAGTATACTTGCATAGATCTTGCCAGGAACACTCAGTAGAGAAATACCTCTGTAATTCTCACATTCAGTTTTATTTCTCTTTTTATATATGGGTACTATGAGAGCTCTACTCCAATCATCGGGAATTCGTCCCTCTTTCCAGGCTTTCTGAACTATGCAGTGCAGCCACTGTAAGACTCTTATACCACCATACTTCAGCATTTCTGGTCGAATATCATCTACTCCAGCTGCCTTTCCATATTTCAAGACTTTGATGGCTTTTTCTATTTCAAGTATGGATATGTATTCCTGACTGCATGCCTGGTCAGTGTTTTTTACCACTGTGCTGTCATCACTGCTTGTTTCATTTAGCAGTTTTTCAAAGTAATTACTCCATACTTCAAGGATATCTTTTTCTCCAGTTTTCATGTCACCTTTATCATCTCTAACTCCTTTTACAACACTCTTTCCTCCATTCCTAAGCTTCAACAACCTCCAGAATATTTTGCCACCGTCTTGATATTTATTTTCTATATTCTTGCCAAAGTCCTCCCATGACTTTTGTTTAGCTAGTTTTACACAGTGTTTAGCATTCTTGCATTTGTCTCTATATTCTCTAAGAGCACAAGCTGACTTATTTGACAGGAACTTTTGATATGCTTTCTTCTTTTCCTTCACTGCCTCTTTAACTTCCTGTGTCCACCAGGGAGTTCTGAATTTTTTATCTTTGCAGACAACCTCACCACATGCCTCTCTGGCAGAATCAATCAATGTTTTCCTCAGAGTTTGCCACTGAATCTCCAAGGTTTGATTCCTGTTCTCAAACTCTTCCATTTTTTCTTCAATAATCTTTGTGTATTTTAGTCTACAGTTCACATCTGAGAGCTGCTCAACTTTTATTCGCTTTAAAACTTTCTCAGATAGCATCAGCCTGGCCAAAAGTTATTGGGATCACTGAGACGTGGTTGCTGAGTACAGCATTTTTCATCAGGATAGGAGAGGAAAGCTTGGTGGTGGGGTACTGCTTATGATAAGTGATGACCTATGTCCTCTAAGGGTGGAGGCTTTGGAAGGAAGTGAGACAAATGATTTTGAGAGCATATGGTGTGAGGTAGAGGTAGGCAAGACAGGATATTTAGTAGGGTGTTGCTACAGACCCAGGAGCACAGAGGATGGGGACCAGGAGATGTTTAGACAGTTAAGTTTGGCAAGTGCAAGAAGAATGATTGTTATGGGAGATTTTAACTACAGTAGTATAAATTGGAGAGAGGAAGATGCATGTAGCATCTTCCTCATGTAGCAATAGGGGAATGGAATTTCTAGAATTCTTGAGGGACAAAATGTCTTAGGCAACATGTAACAGAGGGAACATGAGGTTCAAGAGTTTTGGATTTGGTTATAGCATCAGAAGAGTTGATTTTAACTGAGATGAAATCTCTCCCACCAGTTGGAGAGAGTGACCATATGGTTTTGACATGGAAAATGAATAGACATGCAGGAGTATCAAAGAAATGGGAACTTATGTGGAATTATAAAGTAGGTGATTATAATAGTCTTAGACGTCAACTTCGGGAAGTTTCATGGAGGGAGGAATTGGAAGGCCAGGATATCATTAGTGCGTGGGAAATTGTGAAAGAATATTTGTTAGCAGCAATGGTAAGTTGTATACCACGAGTCAAGAAGAGAACACAATTTGGAGTAAAGTGGATGACAAACAATATTAAACAGGAATTGCATGCGAAAAAGAGGCTATGGAAAAGATATAAGGAGACAGGTGAAGAGAAGATGCATGAAGAATATAAGACACAGGCCAGAAGAGTGACTAGTGTGGTAAGGAAAGCGAAACTGGAATATGAGAGGAGATTGGCCCTAAGATCAAAAGAAAATCCTAGGGAATTTTTTAGCTATGTGGCCAGTAGGAGGAGAAATGACTGTGGAAGAATGATATTGTTGGATAAAAATGGGAATAGAGTGACTGATGCAGAGGACATAGTGGAATTGTTCAATGAACACTTTTTTGGAGTATTTCATCCTAGAGGAGTCAGTTTTAATGCTAGAGGGATAGGGCTGGTTCGAGGTTTAGATGTACAGGAGAAGAGTGTGTTTCAGATACTGAGTACTCTGGATGTCAGTAAAGCTTTGGGACTGGATGGTATTTCACCACGAGTTTTGAGAGAATGTACTAGGGAACTGACAGTGCTTTTAACCTGGCTTTTCAATGAAAGTCTGGCTGTGGGAAAGGTGCCCAGGGAATGGAAGGAAGGTAAGATAGTGCCATTGCATAAAGGTGGTAACAGACTGGAAGTGTCTAATTATAGGCCAGTCTGTGTGTCATCAGTAGTTGTTAAGATCTTGGAGAAAGTGGTGAGGTACCGTATACAGCATTGGGCAGATGAGGGTAATGTTATCTGTGAGAGTCAACATGGATTTGTGAAAGGGCACTCTTGTTTTAGCAATATGCTAGCCTTTTGATGAAAGTTTATTTTTCACTTGGTTAGAGTATAATAAATTTAGTTTAATCCTTTATCCAAGTGTGAGCAAACAAAGTTTGCGCCTGAAAGTAACTTCAGGACTGGGGTAAGGTGGTAAAACACCGTAAGGTGGTACCCCAGTCCTGAAGTTACTTTCAGGAGCAAACTTTGTTTGCTCACACTTGGATAAAGGATTAAACTAAATTTATTATACTCTAACCAAGTGAAAAATAAACTTTAAACATCTTTCTCTAAATCCAGAGTGATTTATTGAAGGAGGGTGGCACACCATTTGGCAACTCCTATAGGTAGAGATGACCTGCTAATGCTTCTGCCTGGTATCTCAACTTGGGCCTGGCTCCCACTGAAGAGACCTCAATAAAGGTCGAAACTAGTCTGGGTAGTGGCCCTTCCCTTAATGCATAACATTAGACATATCTGCAAGGAGATGTGTTTTGCATTATAGGAGATACTGAGACAGGAGTGTTGGTAACTTGCTCCACCTTTGCAACGAGTTTCCCTGGTGTTGTACCACCTTACCCCAGTCCTGAAGTTACTTTCAGGCGGAAACTTTGTTTGCTCACACTTGGATAAAGGATTAAACTAAATTTATTATGCTAGCCTTTTATAATAAAGTTACAAGAACATTAGATGAGGGAAAGGCATATACTGCAATTTTCTTAGACTTAGCGAAGGTATTTGACAGGGTGCCACATGATAAGCTGATATTTGAGTTGCATCACATGGGTCTGGATGTCAGATTGGTCAACTAGATTCAGGATTGGCTGTCTGATGGGTATCAGAGAGTTGTGTATGGTGGAGCAGTTTCAAGGAGGCAGAGGGTTACAAGTGGGGTCCCACAGGGCTCAGTACTAGGACCTATATTGTTTAACCTTTATATCAATGACATTGCCAGTGGTCTGCAAGGGGATATTCAGTTGTTTGCAGATGATGTGAAGCTGGGAAGGATTATTAGTAATAGTGCAGATGTGGTAGCCCTGCAAGAGAATTTGAATAAGCTAGATAGATGGGCAAATGAATGGGAGTATCGGTTTAATGCAGCAAAATATAAGGTCTTGAGGTTTGTGAAACATCGATGGGATGCTGCATTCTCTATGGGAGGAATTATACTGGAGGAAGTAGGGGACACAAGAGATCTGTGGTTGACGATTGATAGAAACCTGAAATTTAGGGGACATATTGCAAAGGTGGTGAAGGTAACATAGAGGATTGCTGCAATTATGAGAAGGACATTGACCTTCAGAGATAAGAGGGTTATCATTCTGTTGTATAAGTCTCTGATGAGACCACACTTAGACTATTGTTCTCAGATTTGGTCCCCAGGATTTGAAGGGGATAAATTAAATGTGGAAAGTATACAAAGACGGATGACAAAGATGTTTCGGGACTGTACAAGCATAGTTATGAGGATCGGCTGAGGGAATGTGGACTGCAGAGTTTGGTGGATAGAAGAAGGAGAGGTGATATGATTGAGACTTTTAAACTGTTGAGAGGTGGTTGAACAGCAGGAAGGTGTGATGACAAGAGACCATCCCTGGAAGTTACAAAAGGAAACTGTGAGCAAGAGGGTGAGGAGTGGTTTCTTTGCGTGGAGGGTGGTTGAACCATGGAATGCATTGCCTGATGGAGTGGTGAGAGCGAGAACGGTCAATGAGTTTAAGGAGTGGTGTGATAGATTTTGTGTTTCTTAGGGTGGACCTCCCCTCGACGAGTCTTGAGAGACTTTATGTTCTTAGGAAGGACCTCCCACAATGAGTCTTTTGACTCCATGGAGGCCTGAATAATAATAATAATAATAATAATAATAATAATAATAATAATAATAATATGATCCTGTGCTAATGGATCATGTAAACAGAATTAAAAATACAGAAAAAGGGATTGTGCATCATTTGGTGCATAGATTTCAAGAGGAAATTATTGCTGCATTAGGTAATGAAGTTCTTAATAAAATTAAAGACTATATAAAAGCAGCCACATATTACAGTATCCAAATGGATTGTACCCCTGATATTTCTCACAAGGAACAAACTTCGATAATTATTAGATAAGTAAATTTTGTAGACAAAAAATTAATTATAAATGAGTCATTTATAGGATTTATTGAAGTGACTGGTGAAGGACTAGCAAATTCGCTTTTAAAAAGAATAGGTGAGCTTGATTTAGGTATTATGAATTGTAGAGGACAAGCATATGATAACGGTAGCAATATGAAGTGAATGTTGGATTCTGATTATATAGAGATTGAAGTAATTATTATTTGTTTCAGAATCCAACATGATCTTCCATCACATAGGCAAAACTTGTAAATATTATTTAATGTAAATCACTTATTTTACAATTAAATATTCATATAACTACCTTAATTTTGTCTAATATTAAATTAATTAATCAAAGATATATGTATTAATAATGAAAATACTATATTAAATATTATTAAGTTATTTTATTTATTGCTATGTTAATATTATAGAATTTGTACTTGATAATTTTAACTGCGTATTAATTGAAATGTAAATATTCTCTATTTATTTCTGTTATAGAAGTTTAGAGTTATGCAATAGCTCAATTTTATTATATTTTATTTGTTGTCATGGAGACGCATGAAGAAGCGAGCGCGAGTGGAACAGAGCGTGAGCTAGGACAAGAGATAATAAAAAAATTATATAGAGGTAACAAGAGGGAGTTGGAACGGAAATTTTGAAGTGAAAGGAAGCAAGGGTATGAACTAGAGAGGTGGAAGTAAATAAAAAGTTCTCAAGGGCAGAAGTTAAAGGGGATAATAATTATAAGCGAAAAAAGACGAAGTGAATTTTATAGTTAGCTGAAAGTAAAGTCAGCAGTGATAATTAAAGGAATTTAATGCCGCAATCAGATAATATGAAGAAACTGGACGTTCAGTGAAGAATTCTGATTAAACCCAGTTAATCTAGAATTGCGACTTAATTCTAAATCGCCCTAAGCAGAACTGCACAGTTTTTAATTAGTTTATGAGTGGTAACAAGGATAGTTGAAGTACCCTGCAGTCGATGTCTGGATTTCTGAAGCGCGATTGATAGTGTTTTAATTATAACTGTGGATAAGTCTTGTAGATGTGCTCTTAAGTGAAATAAAAATAATTTAAAAGTTTGCTCACAACGTATTTGATGTACTAGGAACTATTTCCGGTAAGGACTATCTTAGTGTATTATTTCAATGCTTGAAGAATTGAGTGTTAATTACGCTACGCTTAACCTAACCTCAACTGTGGAAACTCTTCGTGATTGAGAGTTGAAGTTAAGAATTGTTAGAGAGATATTTTCAACTATTAGTGCCTGCGATATTTTGAACTTATAGCATGACTGAGAAGTGTGTGAAAACTGATTAGATAGGAAGTTCTATTATATTTATATATGTGTAGGAACTTTGTAACTCAGAAGCTGAGAAAGTGTATGTGAAGGCTTGGAAGGTTGAACTAATGTGATTGACTTGGCTTAATGTTTGACTTGTTTTTATTGTTTAAATTAGAAGTAGAATTTATGTATGTGTTATATAGCTTATATTAAATGTTTGTTTTTGTTAATCAAAAGTTGTATTTTGCCTGAATCTCTTTTACTGCACCATTCATAAAATATACGAACCAAAGCGGGTAAATTAAGTAAGTCAAATATACTTGGCCAGTATAAATATTAAGGAGAAATAGTTGAGGGTTGATTTTTCTTCAATTCTTGAACTAATTCAGATATAGAGTGGCGCAGTCTTTAAATATAAATTTTCTCTATATTTGAATTAGAAACCAACTAGCAACTATTTTTAGGTTAAGAACATCATAGTAAATAACATGTCGGATCCAAGGTACAGATTAAGACGAAGTAGGATCCAACAGGAACATATAAAGGCGTACAATCTAGAATAATTAGTTTAAACCCTCATGCAATAGATGTACATTGCTTATCACATTCTTTTAATTTGATAATTTGTGATGCTGCTTCCAGTAGTATATTATGTAAAAAATTTTTTGGAATATTGCAATGTTTATACTGCGTTAATTAAATTAAGGGGATATTAGATCACACATTGTTTTAAAACTGAATAAGAAATTCAAGGATTGGAATCAGAGAGTTTCATGCCGAATATAGTATAAAAAACTATAAAAGTATTGGCGAATACTAGCGTGAGCTGAATGCAAGTAGTCCTAGAACGTAGTACAAACCCGGGCAACTCGTTGCAAAGGTGGGGAAAGTTCTGATCGCTAATCTTGGTATTTATCATAATGTAAAAACACATTTCCTAGGAAATGTATGCTGTTATTACATTATAGTAGGGAGGTCACTACCTAGACTGGTTTCAGCCATTTTTGAGGCTTCATCAGTGAGTAGCTAGACAAAATTAATACCAAAGGGTATAGCAAAAAGAACTTATATGCTCTGCTATACGAGTTGTCCAAAAAGGTGCACCCATTAAGTTACTTAAATGTAAAGAGCCAACAGGCTTCATTTCGGCGATATAAACATTAATTAAATTAAGGGGATATTTGATCCCACATTATTTTAAAACCGAATAAGAAGCTCAAGGATTGGAATCAGAGAGTTTCATGCCGAATATAGTATAAACTATAAAAGTATCGGCGAATACTAGCGTGAGCTGAATGCAAGTAGTCCTAGAACGTAGTACAAACCGGTCTGGGTAGTGACCTCCCTACTATAATGTAATAACAGCATACATTTCCTAGGAAATGTATTTTTACATTATGGAAAATACCAAGATTAGCGATCAGAACTTTCCACACCTTTGCAATGAGTTGCCCGGGTTTGTACTACGTTCTAGGACTACTTGCATTCAGCTCATGCTAGTATTCGCCGATACTTTTATAGTTTTTTATACTATATTCGGCATGAAACTCTCTGATTCCAATCCTTGAGTTTCTTATTCGGTTTTAAAACAATGTGGGATCTAATATCCCCTTAATTTAATTAACACAGTATAAACATTGCAATATTCCGTAAAATTTTTTACATAATATACTACTGGAAGCAGCATCACAAATTATCGATTAAAAGAATGTGATAAGCAAGGTACATAAATTGCATGAGGGTTTAAACTAATTATTCTAGATTGTACGCCTTATTAATTTATTAATTTAAGGAACACCTGTAGAGCTTCCTCTCATTAGTTATGAGAGTGAGTTCCACAAGCTACCCTTTTAGAAATGCATCTTGAATCTGTAAAGGATAAAAGAAAATATAAAATACAAACAAATCCACCTACCTATGAACATCCATACTGCAAATCTAAACCAGGTCAGCTTAGGAAGCTTCATCATCAAATAAACATTTATGAATATACTGATGAAAGGAATAAATGGTACCAGGGGCACCTGTAATGAAAACATTTGATATACTGTTAAAAATATCTGCCTTGAATTCAACATTATATTTAATGGTAATTTGTTTATTCAGAGGAAAATTACAAGATTAGTAAGTAATAATAACTATCAAATAGCAAGATTTCATTGGTACTGTTGACCTGGTGGCCGAGTGCATAGCATATCAACTCTGTCCAACCACAGGCAGTGGTTTTTCAAATTTTGCTGAAACACGAATATTTGTTATTGTCTCTAGATGGGAAAGGAACTTCATTGTCTGGTGTGAGACCACTTCCCTGTTTACTGGAATCTTGAAGTGGCTTGAAAAAGTTCCATGTTTGATCTCTAGTGCAGGATTTCTGCTCTAGAGACTAAATGAAGAAATGGCTAGGACAAGATACATAGGGGATGGTTACTATAGACCAGGAAATATAGATGGTTATGAGCAGGAAATATTTAGGTAGATTAATTGGGCTAGAGCAAAGTGAGTGATTATTGTTGGGGACTTCAACTATAGTAATGTAAACAGAGAAGAGGAAGCAGTATATAGTAACAAGGAAACTAAATTGTTAGACTTTTTGAGGTACAACAGGGCTTGAGGTCTTAAGCAGAGGGAGAGGGAACATGAAGTTCAAGAGTTTGGTCATAGCATCAAAGATTCTGATTGTGCCTGAGATCTCATACTTGTTGGTGAGAATGACCATTATTATTATTATTATTATTATTCAGGCCTCCATGGAGTCAAGAGACTCATTGTGGGAGATCCTTCCTAGGAAACACAAAGTCTATCATACCACTCTTTGAACTCATTGACCGTTCTTGCTCTCACCACTCTATCAGGCAATGCATTCCATGGTTCAACCACTCTCCACACAAAGAAACCACTATTCATCCTCTTGTTCACAGCTTCCTGTGAACAAGAGGATGAGTAGTCCTGGAAGTTATGAAAGAACTTCCAGGGATGGCCCCTTGTCATCACTCCTTCCCACTGTTCCATCAAGTGCAAGAACTCCCCAGTGTCAACCCTGTAACTGCCTCTCAAAAGTTTAAAAGTCTCAATCATATCACCTCTCCTTCTTCTTTCCACCAAACTCTGCAGTCCACATTCCCTCAGCCAATCCTCATAACTAACATTGTACAGTCCTGAAACCATGTTTGTTATTCACCTCTGTACCCTTTCCACAGTTAATTTATTCCCTTCAAATCCTGGGGACCAAAGTTGAGAACAACAGTCTAAGAGATAACTCTTTTATCTCTGCAGGTCAGCATCCTTCTCAGTATTGCAGAAATCCATGCAGTCCTGACTTGGAGGATGAATAGATGTACAGAGATATCAAAGTAAAAGGAATTTATATGGAATTATAAATCAGGCAACTATAATAAACAAAGAAACCTATAAATTAAAGATGCCAAGAAATTATATTCTTGGTCCAGTCCTTTATCCAAGTATAAGCAAACTTTGTTTGCTTACACTTAGAAATTATAAAAATCAAAATTCTCTTCCCATGGCTGACAGGTGTGTGTGTGGGGGGGGGGGGGGTTGAACTGTTGTAGGTAATGGAATGTCCAGCACATTACATAATCTGCTCCTAATATGCAAGGCAAGAGGGCCACTATAGAATGCATGTTCTGCTGTTTCCAATTGGTAACAAATATCACAGATTAGATATCTGATGTTAAAGTACCTCTATTTGATAGCATTTATTGGAAGGTGACCATATGCAATTCTCCAAGCAAGATCCCTCCTATTAGGGTGTCTTTGGAACTTTAGTAAGTTCTGAAACAAATTGTTGTTATCAGTACACAACTGTGGAAATTCATAGCAAAAGAGGTTAAAGACTGTTATATTACTATACTGTTATATTAATTAAAAAACTTTAATTAATACTTCCTATATTTTTTCAGGGAACATAAGTAATGATATGTGCACGCAGGCTCTAACACTGAAAAAATATGGCTGAGACAACAACTGAAGTCAGTTCTAGAGTTCTAAAAACTAGTACCCAATTTAGCCCACTAGGTTCCACCTAGTGGGCTAAATTGGGTACTAGTGTGATGTTCTAAGAATGCAAGTTTCCCATATCTGGGAGCAGTCTCATGCATTCAAATTTGTTGAGGTTTGGGGAGTTTTTTTAGAACTGAGGCTGATTCCAGGAATAATATCTCATATTTATACTTGCTGTGGTGAAGTAAGGTAGCTTTCTTCCAGCGTATTTTGTGGCGGGTGTTCAAAGCATGGTTAGCAAGTCCTGAGTGGCTGTATTGGTGGAAAGAGATATAATCCTTATGTTCAGATATCCTGATATTAGCTGTCCTGCCTGTTTGGCCATAGTAAGACAGTTTGCAACTAAAGAGACCTGGTTTGCTCCGGGTAGGTCTAGGGGAAGTGGCTGGTCTTTGAGAGAGCGGATAAGAGATGCCAATTTTTTATATGGTTTATAACAAGTTGTCAAGTCATATTTTTTTAGGATTTTTGTTAGCTTTTCAGAAGTACCCCAAATATAAGGAATGGTGATAGATTTAGAGTAGTCTCTGTTATGGAGGGGGGGGGTGAGGTTAATAGGTAAGGGCATTGTTATCTGAAATGATTAATTTTGCCCTGTTGTAAAGGGTTTTTATAATCCCATATTGTTAGGAGGCGGGGGGCGATTGCTGGTGAATGTATCTACCTGTATGTGTAGGTTTTCTGTAGACAGAGAAAGCCAGGGACCAATCAGGCTGGCATGTAATCAGAGTATCTAGGAAAGGGAGATTGTTATTATTTTCTTTTTCCAAGATATACTGGATCCTGAGGTGTTGATTGTTTAAGTGTGATAAGAAGTTGTGAAGTGTGTCCAAGCCATGCGGCCAAATAGCGAACACATCATCTTAAACCTACTGTTTGGCTACATAGCGTAGCCAAACAGTAGATTTAAGTAGGGCCGAGTTTAAGGCTTTTTCTTCAAAGGTCTCCATAAAGAAGTTGGCCAAAGGTGGAGAGAGTGGAGAACCCATAGCTGTCCCCTCTATTTGTTTATAGAATTTTCCCTGCCAAACAAAATAGCCTGAGTTCATGGTAAACTGAAATAGGGCTGAGATATTGGGAGGAAATTTGGCTTGGATGAGGTCCAAAGTATCTCTGAGCTGGACATTGGTGAATAAAGAGGAGACATCAAAACTGACCATTATGTCAGTGTGTTGGAGTGAGAGGTTTTCTACACTGGCTTTAAAGTGGGCCGAGTTTTTTATGTGTGAAGATGTGTTGCCAGTATATTGTGTGAGCACGCTGGCTAAATGTTTGGCTAATTTGTATGTGGGGGGGGGGGGGGATCAATGCCATCCACAATGGGACTTAATGGCACATTCTGTTTATGGATTTTTGGAAGTCCATATATTCTGGGGGATCTAGAGTTAAAAGGTTTTAGTTTGTTAGTCGCTTAATGTAACATTACCAAAATATAGGAAGTATTAATTAAAGTTTTTTAATTAATATAACAGTATACGTTGTCTTTCCCTAAAAATTGATAGTTATGTATTACCAACGTACAAGTTTATCTACAAGAATTATAATTAGTTTTGTTTTTATTAATGAAAAGAATGACAATGTCATAAATGTTATAGTATTCAGAAGAACAATCTCAGCTTCTGGGCCTTTGTAATCATTCACTAGAGGAAGATGAAAACCCAAGTAGTACTGGAGAAGGTTCTGCACATGTCTGCTTAGTCTGCAACATTTTATGAATTTTCAATGCTGCTATTGTTTCAGCTAACGCCTTTTTTTTTCTTTTTTTTTTTATTCCCGTATATACGGGAGTAGGCGAGGCCATTTAGCCCTATCTAACTTTTGGAGACTGAGTGGGCAGTTCAATCTCCACTGGTACCCAATCAGAGACAGATGGCCCAAGGCTATCACTAATTAAGCGGTACGCAGTGAAGAGAGATGGCTCAAATGTGCTGCCATCTCGTGGTCTCTAACCCTAACACAATATATTTAATGTCTGAAATAATGTGGGTTCTACGGTCGATTTTCTTGAGTTTACAGGACGAAAAACCCGAGTTTCCGGGAGGAAAAACCTGCTTGCCCGTGCCAGAGATCGACTAACTCGGGAACCGGTCAAAAAAAGGCTTAGAAAAATTTCTTCTAGTCGCCGACTAAACACTGGAAACTCAACGCTTCCATGCTATCTTTGATAGTGTTGCAGAAATTCCTTTTCTTCAGCTTCTGTAATGTCTGTAATATTTATTATGTATAGCTGAGCAGGAAATATTACGGTTTTAAGTACTATGGCTTTAGAAGACAAGAAAAGTGGCAAAATTTTCCAGTCTTCAAAGGTTTCAATATTCTTCTATATAAGTTCTTGAACTAGTAATATTGGGTAAGTGGGGAAAGGCATTCCAAGTATAGTGAGTGCATGTGTCTCTCTCTCTCTTAGAGTTTAGTCCAAAGGGAATGCTTCCAATATTCCACTTTCCAAAAACTTTTCATTGCGATCTATGTGGGGCACCCTTTGCAGATACTTGTATCTTTGCATGGCTTGGAGGGCTGAATTATATTTAAGGCTTTCTTCTGGTAGATACTAGAGCTGTTCTTCGAGTTGTCAGATGCTAATGTTTCTCTGTTGATTCTTCTGGTGATTGTAGATCTGCGTGAAATATTTTATTCATGATTTTAAGTGGGGCCACCATGATTTCATTGGTTCTGAATTCCCTTTCAAGTGAGTGAGGTTAGTTATTAAAGCCTGAGTTTTTATTATATAATCTGAATCTTTCAGAAGGATATTGTTGAAGATCCAGTAGGCACTTCCTGATTTGGATGGTTCCAAAGATAATGAAAGTTGCAGCTTTATGAAGCAATTATCTGAGATGTTGGAAAGAATATGTGAGATGTTTCTAACTAGAGGAACAGTCTGTTTGGAGATGTAGTCTCTGTCTAGTCATGCTTGGTAGAAAGGCCTATTAGCTGCTGTGATTGCTGACCTCCAGGTATAAGACCTCTTATCTGGATGCTGATGCTGAAAGACATCAATGAGTTCATTATTGTTTACTAGTGTTTGAAGTTGGTTTATTAGTGAGCTACGATGTTCAGCACATTGAAGTCTGTCTTTTTCTTGGTCAACAGTGCAGTTAAAGTCTCCAGCTATTATTATATGTTCTTGGTCAATACTAGAAAGACGATTTTGAATGAAGTCCAAGATTTGTGATGCCAGAACATCCTGCTGTGGTATGTAGATACTGAACACATGCAGGGTATTATGATTGGGTGCCTTTATGTGAGCATACATGGCGTATCCTGGTATGTCTAGGCAGAGCCAGTGCTAGGGTCTTTGCCACCCACATCCAATGTCTTGGGAAATATAGGAAACACTTTCCCTATATTTCCAACGATTCATCAACAAATATCCTAGTCCAGAACAGCAAACCAGTTAAACAGAACAATATTGTACATGAAGAAAATCAAAACATAGGAAAAAGTAAACCGAAAATCCTCTCCCCATCACGAATTTCAGAGCCAAGAAAATCCCGAACTGGAAAAGACAAGGTTCACATCGCTCTGGAATGCGTGAAGAGTAATGAGATTCAAAACTCTGACAACGAAGTCGCACATCAAGCAACACTTAACAGCATGAAAACATGGACCCTCCTAACAGAGATGACCAGGATGAACTAATTATAAGCAATCCTTGGACACAACAACCAGAATCACCAACCCAGGTTGCCACTAATTCAAAACCTTGTTCGATAGAAGAAAATAATCAGAATAGCCTTTGATCACCTGCAGCCAGCAAAGGATAAGCAGAGTTTCCAGATTATGAGGACTCTGTACTTCCACATGATGACTTAGAGGAGGAAGAAGCTGAGGGGGAACTTCCTCACACTGACAGTCCCCTAACCATGAGGCAGCTGTCATCTTTCATATATAAAGTGCGAGGCTCCCCTCACAAATTAACTATAGCCTTTAACTGCAAAAAAAGAAATAACTGTGGAGGGAATTTAAAGAGAAAGGTGACCTGCAGGCACACGAACAGTATAAAGTGCAAGCCAGAACGGTAATGAGTGTGGTAAAAAAAAAAGCAAAAGTGGATTATGAAAGGAAACTAGCTATGCAAGCTAAAGAGAATCCCAAACAGTTCTTTCAATATGCTGCAAGTAAAAAAAAAAACTGTACACAGCAGAAGATTTTAAGGAATGATGATGGTAAGGAGATCATTGAATCAGTCGATATCGTGGAATTACTGAGCAAGCAATTTGCAAGAGTATATCATCCAGGTGGTGACATTGAAAAAATGAAGGAACCATTAGTTTATATGGGAATTGTGATGAATGAAGTGGAGGTGAATAGTCTATTACAGAACCTTAATGTGAATACATCTGTGGGATTAGATGGTATACCGGCACGGGTCTTACGTGAAGCAGCTAAGGAATTATCAGTGCCCTTGACCATGTTGTTTAATCCGAGTCTCGGGTCTGGTTTAGTCCCGAAGATGTGGAAAGAGGGGAAAATAGTTCCACTGCATAAAGGAGGATCCAAGACTACTGTTGCAAATTACCGACCGATCAGCATATCAGGAGTCATTGTCAAGGTCTTGGAGAAAGTAGTCAAGGGAAAAATAAAGGAATGGATTTATGAAAATGAGATACTGTGTGGGGGACAGCATGGCTTTGTGAAGGGTAGATCATGCCTCAGTAACTTGCTCAAGTTTTATAACACAGTGACGGCTGAACTGGATAAGAGTAATGGGTTTACAGTGATACTGCTGGACCTGGCTAAGGCATTTGACAGGTTACCACACGGAATTCTAATCCGTAAACTACAGAAATAGGGGAATGGATATAGGGTTGGTGAGATGGATAGGTGGGTGGTTGATGGAGAGATATCAGAGAGTAGTTTATTCAGGAGTAGAGTCCAAAAGATGGCCTGTGACTAGTGGTGTGCCACAGGGTTCTGTTCTTGGACCACTGCTGTTTAATTTGTTCATTAACGATATAGGGAAGGATCTAAGAGGAACAGTTCATTTGTTCACTGATGATGCAAAGTTGGGTAGGGCAATAGTGAATGCAGAAGATGTCAAAAGCTTGCAGAACGACTTGGATAGATTGGAGTTCTGGGCTAAGGAGAATGGATGTCAATTTAATGTGACAAAATGTAAGGTTATGCATTTTGGTGAAAAGATTAGCAGCAGTATACCACATTGGTGGAACTGTACTCCAGGAGACTGATGAGGACAGGGACTTGGGAGTGTTGGTGGATAGGGAGATGAAGTTTAGGGGGCACATTGCAAAAGTGGCTAAATCATCAACTCACTTGGTTGTTGAAAAATACTTTGACGAGCAGAGACAAGCAAGTTATCGTACCTCTGTACTGAGCCTTGATAAGACCTCATCTCAATTACTGTTCCCAGATTTGGTCACCTAGGTTTCTTCTTGATGGGGAGGAGGTGGAGAGGATCCAGAGGCGAGTGACCAAGATGATAGCAGGTCTATGGAATGAACCTTATGAGAATAGGTTGAAGATTTGTGGGTTGCAGAAATTAGTTGATAGGCAGAAAAGGGGAGATATGATTGAGACATTCAAATTGCTAAAGGGTTTCTATAGGATTAAATCAGAGGATATTTTTGAGATCAGGACTGGTGGTTGGAGAACTAGGGGACACCTATGGAAGCTGGGCAAGAGTGTGATTAGCAAGGGTGTTAGAGATGGGTTCTTTACTTTTAGAGTGGTAAATGAGTGGAGTCTGGTGTGGGTGCTATGACAGTGAGTGAGTTCAAGGCAATTTATGATAGATACTGTGAGAATGTCATATAGTTGTGTGGACATGATGTTTAGGGCCTCCCTCGATGAGTCTAAGGACTCCCTGGAGTCGCCCGTAATAATAATAAATACACCACAAAAATCCCAGAACTAATACCTCAACTTCAGGATCTACACTCAAAATTGAAAGGTATAAAGAGCAGAGTGGAAGTTAACAGGAGCAAGCGAATCTACTACCTAATTAGTCTACAAGCACAATACCAGGACCAATATTAAATTCAACTTACAATCAAACTTTCATAAACATAATGTCGTTGAGCCTTTTTTCTCTCAATGCAAGAAGATGTGCCGCTCTGCTTTATGCAATAGAATAGTCCTTGACCAGGTACAGAAATACCATACAGACATATTACTTCTGCAAAAAACAAATAACTCCTCATCCAATTTATCTAGAAAATGGGCAGAGTATCCTTATGAGCTACATCATCTGCAACCCAACAACACCATGGAGCAGGGTTTAGCTTAGGTATACATCATCAATCCCCCTACAAATTTAAAGTGATTATAGATATTGTAGATATGATATGCTACATATATATATATACATATATATATATATACATATATATACATATATATATATATACATATATATGCATATACATATACATACATATATATACATATACATACATATATATACATATACATACATATATATACATATACATATATATACATATATATACATATATATATATACATATACATATATATACATATATATACACATATATATACATATACATACATATACATATATATACATATACATATATACATACATATATATACATATACATATACATATATATACATATATATACATTATTATTACTACTATTACTACCCTAAGACCTCATGGAGTCAAAGACTCATCTGGGAGGTCCTTTTATCACACACACACACACACACACACAGCTCATCATACCGTGTCTTAAACACACTCAAACTCCTTGCAGACACCACACTCTCAGGCAAGGCATTCTAATCATTTACAACTCTACACGAAAAAAACCTGCCTCTCACTCCCCTGCTCACACCCTCCTGGATATCGCTCTTCCCTACACAACTTGTTGATACCTATCAGATAGCAATTCTCCAATCCAATGCACCAATCTAATATCCAACCCCATCTGCTATAGTTTGACTGTCAACTTATCATGAAGTACTCTTTCAAAAGCCTTTGCAAAATCCAAATATATTACTGTGTATCCTTCTCCTCTGTCCAAGGAAGCAGTAACTTTAATGTAATAAGTAAGTAGATTACTAAAACATGATCTCCCTTTAGCAAATCCATGCTGTCCATCAAAGATAATACTATTGTTGTCAACCCAACTCTGGATCCTAATGGGCTACAAGCCAGGTTTTTGGTTCTCTGCAGTCCGGCAGAGAGGTTACATGCTCATACTCTTGTTGAGGTATGTTACATTGAAATATCTGTTATAAGGTGAATTACATTTTTTTTTAAAATTTAAGCCATTAACAGTTATTTTGACATGATACTATATAAGAACATAAAATCTGATGTATGTGGATGTACATAACAGTTCCTATAGGTCAATATTATCAATTTACATGAGAGTGACAGCTGATTATTATTTGCACTGTTAAGCACAAAAATCTTTCTTCCCCCCCTTTCTTTGGGGGGGATGATGTCACTTCTATGCTGGAAAGTGGACTATAATGCAGTCACCCTGCTCAGCCAGGAGAGTTAAGGTGTTGTTTTGCCCGTGGTGGTGATGCTTGTGTAGGATCCGACTCCTCACCTTTTGTTTGAAGGCTGCAAGGAGTTGGTCAGCTGCCTCTGTCTGTGAAGTTGCTGTGCTGTGTGGTCTTGTATGTTGCTTGAATATTGCTGCTTTCGTGATGAAGAGGTAATTACAGAATGAATGATTATCTGACTCTGCATGGATGAGATTAAGATAATCCTCTTCTGTATGAAGACTACCACAGGTGAGAGCTGCTGTTTCCCAGACAAATTGATTAATTGGGTGTTGACTGAGCATTTCAAGTAGATATGCCGGAATGTTCCTGATATCTTGGTATTGTTGGTATGCTTTTTGTATGTTATGGAAATCCTCTTCTTTGTGGGCAATAATTGTAACATCATCAGCATATGTTCTCAGGGTTATGGTTTGGTAGGAAAGTTTAGGATGGAATGCCCTAAGCAGCATGCTTGATCTACACAAAAAGGGCTTGATGGCAATTGTGTAAAGAGGACCGGAAAGTGGACAGCCTTGTTTAATACCTCTGCCGTATGGTACAGTTATGGATACATTCTGTATCCTGTAGTAAGTCTGTTGTTTATTTTCATGCAAAAGAATGCTTTGGCATACAACATCTTAATGGAATGGATGATGCCTGAGCCAAAGCTGAAAGCTTTCAAGCAGCTGAATAGGTATAGGTGTTCAGTGCGGTCGAAAGTTTTTTCTTGGTCTAGTGTTACAAGACCCATTGTTTCACTGTTATTGTTGGCTATGCTTATGAGATTCCTTATGAGGTGCAAGTTTTCTTGGATAGATCGTCCAGGAATGGAATAGCTCTGATGCCTATTTTTTATTTTCATTCAGAGTGGATTTAAGTTTGTTGGCAGTGGCTTTTGATATTATTTTACAGTCAGTGTTTATGATGGAGATAGGTCATCAGTTTCCTAATTTTGTCGTGTCTCCTTTCTTTGGAATAAGTTTAATAACAGGTGCTGTGATATTGAGTGAGAAGCCATTAGTATTGGCATCGACACATATATTCTGTAGAGGATAGGTGCAAGCTGTTCCCAGAAGGACTGGAAACATTCAGTGGTGAGACTGTCTATGCCAAGATATTTATCTTTAGGTAAAGAGGTGCAGGCAGTTGTCAAATCGTGTAGTGTGATGGAGAGTTCTGTGTTATGCCTAGTTGCTGGTGAGAGTCTTTTCACATCGGAGATAATTATATTTGTGGCATACATAGATGTTGAGTTCGCTTGGTATAAATTTTTGTAGTACTGCAAGGTATGTAAGAGGATTTCGTCATGATTTTCTATGATGTTTCCACTATCTGTTGTTATAGCAGATATCGTGGTGCACTCTTGTTGGCATTTTTCCAGTGAGAAGAAATACATTTTGGGTGCATCTCTGAAGTTAATGTGTTTGCATCGTGCTCTTATTAGTGCTCTTCTTGCAGAGTGCTCTAGGTGTGAGCATATTGGTGACTTCTAGGGACTGGTATTTCTCAGATTCCGGATGATGTAATTGCTGTTGTTGTTGTTGCAGGTTTTTAAGGACTGAATGCTTATTCAAATTCCTCTGGTGACTATATTTTTGGGTAAATACCCTAACTTTGGATTTAAAGCATGACCACCACTCGGAAATTGATTGGGAAGTATGTATATGTATATCGCTGAGAGTTTCGATATTGTTTTTGGAGGTTCTGAGATATTCTGTATCCTGTAGTAGGCTGTTATTAAATATCCAGTATGCTCCTCCTTTGTGTCCGATGTGTCCAGGAATGCAAATGCTCAGAAGGATGGAATCATGGTCTGATGCATGAGATGAATGGTATGTGACTCTCTTTACGTAGGGTATTGTGTGCATAGATGTGTATCTATCGAGCCATGCCTGGTATAGGACACTGGTAGGACCACCTTTGGCCCTCCAGGAGAACACTTTCTCATGTGGGTGCAAGTGTCTGAAGGTATCAGTCAGCTTGTAATCATTTATTAAATCCTGGAGAAGCTGAGCTAGTGAGTGTCGATGTTCTTGGCATTGTTGTCTGTCCATTGTAGGATCCAGAGCACAGTTGAAATTCCCTGCCTGTTTCTTAGTGGTGTGGTATATCCTCTAGTGTTTAGTGAGAAAAGGTTTACTGAGGTGCTCATTTTATGGTTTGGTTTTTTTTTTGGTGCGGTAATCCTCACTTACTTTACGGATAGTTATGCTACTGCCGGGATTCAAGCTCGTTGATCAAGTAGTATATTCTTTTCCTGAGATTAATGGTGTTTCTTCCTCTTTTTCCTGCCAGAATGGTTCTTAATTCTTCCAGCTGGATGATAAGGCCACTGATGTCGGCAGTGTAGTCATATGCTGTCAGCAGTTTTTGTGAAGAGCCTCAAAATTTTTTAAGAAAGCTCTGTAGCTGCTCATTTATAAGTGGGCCTTCAGTGTGAGGAAAACCTGCATTTCCAGTTTCCTCTTCATCATCTGAGGACTCGAGAAGCTCGATCTCTTCATCCCCCCCCCTCCTCTACAGGCTGTTGGGAGGGTTCGAAATGTTTGGAGGCAAAGATTCCCTGTTGCAGCTGCACTGGTTCGTCTTTCGCTGTTTTTCTGTTTTTGTTTCTTGTTCCTCTTCATTATTTTTATCTTTATCAGAGTTAGTTGTCTGTTTTTTTTTGTTTCCTTTTCTCTAGGACTGCTTTTAATTGATGTTGGTGGAGGTTCTTTCGAAAGTTGGATTTCGTTAGTGCCACTGCTTGATTTTGTCTCCTCGGTATTTGACTGAAAGTTATTTCCATGATACTTTTGTTGTTTGTTAGGAATGCTCTGTGTTTTGGGATTGGCTGTTTGCTGCTTCTAGTTCTCTGATCTGCTAGAGTTAGTAGTATTGTTAACTGTTTCTCATTTTTGGGTATATATGGGCATAACTTCCTTACACGACCTTCTTCATGACAGCACAGAGCAGCAACAGTAATATAAAAGGTGTAGTGTACTCCATCTATTTCTGTGTTGATTATTTTAGGTATGGAGCCGATTGTGTTGTCATCAAAGTGCACATTAGAGCCTGTCTTCTAAAGCTGTTGATGTGAGCGAATTCAGGCCTAGTTGTAGAAGCTTGTAGAGTTCCGATTTTACCTGTCACTGCATCGTATTTTGACAGGAATCTGGAAGCATTTGATGGCATATTTCCGGTGGGACATTTGACACTGTTACTTTTGTGGGAGCTAGCGCAATTGGTGAGACATTCACATGGCATGCTCTGATGTTTATTCTCTTTTCAATTAATGTCTCAGACCAAGATGCATCGTTAAAGTACATTTGTATGGTTCCGGCAACTCTTGAAATGTGAGTTATATTTTTTGGTGGAACATGCTGCGCTACTGCTTCTAGGTACTTTTCTAGTGGGGTATTTTCAATTGCGAAAATTATTATTCTGTTGTCTCGGAAAACATGGTTGGTCAGCTGTATGTTTGCATGTACAGTGGTTGTTGTCTTCCCAGTAGTATTAATTTGCAGGGAGGTATTAGCATAAGAGAGAGAGAGAGAGAGAGAGTACTGACCTTTGTCCGTTGTTGTCTGGGGAGCTGAGATTGATGTCTTTTCTTTCTCTGGAGCTGTGGCTGTTGTCCTTGATTATTGGAATCCTGCCACCTCGGACCGATTCCTGCTGAGTTCAGGCATGGAACGGCTGTTGGTGGTGATATACTGGGATTTTTACTGGCCATTGCTTCAGGCGAATCTGGGGAAACGTAAGCTATCACAATTTCCCGGCACTCGAGGGCATACCATTGTAACAATAACCAAAGGAACAATTAAGATTTAAAAAATTTAAAATAACTTCGCCTAGCTTTGCAAACAGTGGCAGCTGGTGAAAATTTTAAGTGGGGGGTGCTGCATATACAAAAAAAAAATTTTTTTTTTCCTAATCAGTAACCAATTTATTAATAAATAAATTTACATATTAAAAAATTAGCTTTATTAAAAATATTTCACCCTCACTACGAACAAACACCAATAATAAAAGTTTCGTATCTCACAGAAATAACGTGCTCAAGCATAAGACACACTGCCCAAACGAGCAGTGTCGGAATCACTTGTAACATGCAATGAGAAGTGCAAACGAATATCGGCAAGTCTAGCTGCAATTGGCTGAATGCGATAATTCTGACATTGCATTAGATCGCAGTGCAGTTGTTTCATAATCTAAAGCGTTAATCGAACAATTCCAATTATTAACTATTCAAACAATGTCAAAACATAAGTATTGCATTTATATAATGTTGTAAGCATTGTTATTATTCATAAACACAAACAAAATTTAATCTTTTCATTTTTTCCTTGGGGTGCTGCAGTGTCACAGTGCTTATGTACGAGACGCCACTGTTCGCAAATTTAAAAAAACTAATTTTATAATGCGATAGGTCAGGTGCTTATGATTATGCAGGTATAAAACTGGAAGTTGATTGAGGTATTAAACTGCACAATATTCAACTTCAGGCAGGTGCGACCTTGGACACGTCCGCTCCCTTCCGCATCACAAGATATGGTGTAAGAAGAGGATTTCCATACCAACAATACCAAGCAGTCTCAGGAGCCAAACTAAATGCACATAAAACCACAGGACTGTGGTGTGGCAAATGGAAAAACCGAACTGATTCCCCCAATGTCTGGTCACTGGTCTGCAGAGGGAAACAATATATGGGGATTTACCTAGGAAACACTCCCTCCTATGTGGATAAGAACTGGGAAACACTAAATAAATGTTTCAAGCAAGTACTAGAAAAGTGGGCAGCAATACGAGCTTCTGCCTCCACAAGAGGGAGAACAATAATTATTAACCAAATAGGCACAAGTGTCCTTTGACATACACTAAAGATTCTCATGCCACCGTTGCAGTTCGTCAAACAAATAAAGTCAATCATCTATTGATTAATATTTAACAAAACAAACTGGCTTTCCTACTCCAAGCTATGTACTTCTCTCAAAGATGGAGGACAAAACTTGACTTCCATCGACAACAGGATAACAATGTTCCGCACTCGATTTCTCCTTAATACACTACAGCAGGAAATAGCACACAAATGCACCACTGAATATATTTCACTTCTGCCACTAGAGGTCTCTCCACAACCTTAAGAATGACAACAGTGTACGTACCAGTGAATCTAACAAACTTCTACAAAGATGCCCTTCTAAGATGGAAGAAGCTAAACCTCCAGCACACACTGAAGACAGCATCCCTTCCTGAAATCCTCATGGAACCCATCCTCCACAACACGATGGTAATAAACCCAATCACTCAGAAAGAGATTTTCTTTCCTTCATGGAGCTGGCAAGGCATGAGGATCTTGGGTGACATTCCTTCTCCGAGCCTCACCTGGCGCTTTCCAAAATCGCTCAGAAACCTGGAAAACAGGAATCAGGCTGAGCAGGTACACACTGTAAAGGCCACTTTTCAAGCCACCATGCCTGATAACATAATGGAAGAGGGAGCTTAGCCCTCCTAACTCAGAAGTTCCAGTGCCTATCTTTCTGATAAAAACTAATAATTCATGGGAGAAACTTACACCCAGCAACACTAACAAAATCTACAGCACTCTAACACAACAGTCGAACCAAAGCACTTTATTGGAAAATCCTGCATCATCTCACCAAACACTATTTCAATGGGACCTACCATATCGCAAAACAGCCATCAAACCTGATGCAGATATTCAGTGGAGAATGTGGCACAATGCATTACCCACTCCAACTATATTACAAAAATTTAATTCAGATGTCTCAGATAACTGCCTGTTCTGCTACCGATCAAGGAACAGTCCAGCATATCTACTTGGAATGCCACATTCTCCACCAAATGAATCAGTTTGTCTTGGGAAACGGCAGCTTTCATACAGAAGAGGAGTGGTCCTCTTCTGTATGAAGTAGTCTTCATACAGAAGAGGAGTATTTCAATCTCATCCATGCAGAGTCAAATAATCATTCATTCTGCAATTACTTCCTCATCACTGCTAAAGTGGTAATATACAGCTTCTACCTCAGACATACAAGACCAGACAGCACAGCAACTTCACAGAGAGAGAGGCAGCTGACCAACTCCTTGCAGCCTTCAAACAAAAGGTGAGAAGTCGGATCCTACACGAGCATCACCACCATAGGCAAAACAATACCTTAGATCTTTTCCACCAAGACTGGAATCCACAGAATCAACTCCTGGCTGAGCAGGGCGACTGCATCATAGTCCACTTTCCAGCAAAGAAGTGACATCATCTCCTCCCCCAAAGAAAGGGGAAAAAAAGATTTTGTGTGCTTAACAGTGCAATTAATAATAATCAGCTGTCACTCTCATGTAAATAGACAATATTGTCCTATTTTAACTGTAATGTTCTTCCACATACATGTCAGATTTGATGTTCTTATACAGTATCATGTCAAAATAACTGTTAATGGCTTAAATTTAAAAATTTAAATTTAAGAAATTTTAAAAAAATGTAATTCACCATGTAACTGATATTTGGATGTAACATACCTCAACAAAAGCATGAGCATGTAGCCTCTCTGCCTGACTGCAGAGAACCAAAAACCGGTTAATCCTGTACATGAGATTGTTGTACATAAGACTGTACATAAGTTGTTATGTTTACAAAAAAAATAATAATAAAATAAAAAAGAAATTATATATATATATATATTAGATGTTTTTTTTATTAAACTTCTTCATAAAATATACATTGGAAGAATGATAACAAAAAAAGACTATTTACATATTACAAGAATGTATATTACGGAGAAAAAAAAAGGATTTTCTTTTTAGATTCTGAATCTTGTTGGATTCTGAATATATAGAGATTTGAGTAATTAATATTTGCTTCAGAATCCAACATGATCTTCCATCACATAAGCTAAACTTGTAATTATTATTTAATGAAAATCACTTGTTTATAAATTAATATTCATGTAACTACCTTTAAGTTTTATTAATATTTAATTATTTAATCAAGGATATATATTAATAGTGAAAAGACTCTGTATTAAAATATTAAGTTTATTTTATTTATTGCTATGTTAATATTATAAGAATTTGTATTCAACATTTTAACTGTGTATTAATTGAAGTGTAAATATTCCTTATTTGTTCCTGTATGTAGAGGTATAATGTTATGCAATGCCTCAGTTTTATTATATTTTGTTTAGGTTGTCATAGAGACGTATGTAAGATAGCTAGCGCGAGTTTAGAAACAGAGCATAGTAGATCGGTATTGAAGGGCTGAAAAGGATTTAGTAGAAGTGGAGCACGAGAACAATTTCAGCGGGAAGAGGGAATATATAAGCGAAGAACGGATTCATTCGGATGGAATTAGAGGAGATTGATTCGGGGAGTCAGAGTGCGATAACAGCGAGTCGGCGAGTCACTCAAGTAGCGAGTTAGCTAGTAAGTTGTAGAACAACAAATAAGGCAACAGAAGATAGCAAGGTGACAACTGGATGACTAGCTATATTTTAGTTGGCATTTAAATTCAGGACCGACTTTTCAGGGATACACGGAAACTTGAAGCTTAGCACGTCTAAGAGAATAAGTAGAGGCAGCAAGGTTGAATTTAAACGATAGCTGTGTTAAGAGATATAGCGCCTAAAAGATTAATTAAATGCCGGAAGTATAAGCAATTGTGCATAAAAACTTCAAGTTAAAGAATTAGTGTGTGTTATCTTAGTTCAGGAGTTATTGGTAGAATACTAAATTGGTCAAGTGATGTCAAAGATAGTACAAGCCTTTTGATATGAGCAAGAATGTTTAACTATGTGAATTGCAACCATTAATTTATTCAGTTATTACTAAGAAGATTTGTTTTAATGAGTGTTGTTAATTGTTTTAAGTGTATGCAGTTATAAGAAATGTACGTGTATAAGTAGATGAACAAGGAAGATTACCAGTAAAAATCATCCAACTATTGATATTCCTATGCGGAGATATGTGTGTTTCTTCCTAGAATATCCCTATATTAACAGTAACTATTGCAGAGATATATACTGGAGTATGGATTTAAGAGTGTATACTTGTGAAGAAGTGTTACTGCCCTTTTATTGTATTTGGAACTTAAGTAACTATGAGATATTAATGTAATTGATCACTAAGGAACTTTATGATATTGAGCTTTATTAAATAGTTAAATGAACTTTGTGAAGGCTGTATTTCAGACAACAGATTAACCATTGCCTGAGATGGTATGACTGTATTACCAGATGAGCTAAAATGTTTATAATACCTTATTCAGTGATGTAAACTAAAGTGTAAGCCTAAATTAAATGTTTGTTTTGTTGATCTAAAGTTGTATTTTGCCTGAATCTCTTTTACTGCACCATTCATAAAATATTCGAACCAAAGCGGGTGAATGAAATAAGTTAAATAAACTCGGCCTGTACACATAATAATAATATATTAAGGGGAAATAGTTGAGAGTTGGTTTTACTTCAATTCTTGGACTAATTTAGATATAGAGTGGCACAGTCAATAAATACAAATTTTCTCTATATTTGGATTAGAAATCAACTAGCAACTTATTTTTTGTTTAAGAACATCGTAGTGACAAGCATGTCGGATTCAAAGTATGGGTTAAGACGAAATAGGATCCAACAATAAGAACGTATATTACAGAGAAAAAAATACCACATGATAAGCTAATATTTAAGTTGCAGCACATGGGTCTGAATGTCAGATTGGTCAACTAGATTCAGGATTGGCAGTCTGATAGGTATCAGAGAGTTGTGTATAGTGGAGCAGTTTCAAGGAGGCAGAAGGTTACAAGTGGGGTCCCACAGGGCTCAGTACTAGGACCTATATTGTTTAACCTTTATATCAATGACATTGCCAGTGGATTGCAAGGGGATATTCAGTTGTTTGCGGATGATGCGAAGCTGGGAAGGATTATTAGTAATAGTGCAGATGCAGCAGCCCTGCAAGAGGATTTGAATAAGCTAGATAGATGGGCAAATGAATGGGAGTATCGGTTTAATGCAGCAAAATGTAAGGTCTTGAGGTTTGAAACATCGATGGAATGCTGCATACTCTATGGGAGGAGTTATACTGGAGGAAGTAAGGGAGACAAGAGATCTGGGGTTGATAATTGATAGAAACCTTAAGTTTAGAGGACATATTGCAAAGGTGGTAAAGGTAACACAGAGGATTGCTGCAATTATGAGAAGGACACTGACCTGCCGAGATAAGAGGGTTATCATTCCATTGTATAAGTCTCTGATCAGACCACACTTGGACTTTTGTTCTCAGATTTGGTCCCCAAGATTTGAAGGGGATAAATTAACTGTGGAAAGGATACAAAGACGAATGACAAAGATGGTTTCAGGACTGTACAAGGATAGTTATGAGGATTGGCTGAGGGAATGTGGACTGCAGAGTTTTGTGGATTGAAGAAGGAGAGGTGATATGATTGAGACTTTTAAACTGTTGAGAAGTGGTTACAGGGTTGACACTAGGGAGTTCTTTCACTTGGTTGAACAGCGGGAAGGAGTGATGACAAGAGGCCATCCCTGGAAGTTACGAAAGGAAACTGTGAGCAAGAAGGTGAGGAGTGGTTTCTTTGCGTGGAGGGTGGTTGAACCGTGGAATGCATTGCCTGATGGAGTGGTGAGAGCGAGAACGGTCAATGAGTTTAAGGAGTGGTATGATAGATTGTGTGTTTCTTAGGGTGGACCTCCCCTCGATGAGTCTTGACAGACTTTATGTTCTTAGGAAGGACCTCCCATGATGAGTCTTGACTCCATGGAGGCCTGAAGAATATTAATAATAATAATAAAAAGGATTTTGTTTTTAGATATACAATAGAAATGAAGGGAAAAAATACATTAGTGGTAGAAAAGATGTGTCTTTTCAGTAAGAGTCAATATTACAGTTCAGTATCACTTTTAGTTATTTTTTCAGCTGAAGTGTATTGTCATCGGCAATCCAGAACAGGGTACCAGTCGAATTCCACTCCTCTATGAATTTTATGACAGTTCCTGTTTCTGTGTAATAATCAAATTCTAGTAAAAGCTTTCTTTGTAGTTTCCGATGTGGGCTACACCTCCATCCCAAAAAAGTTGTTATTAACAAATCAAGTTATAATCTTTCCGATGCAGAGAAAAGTGCCCTCAGCAAAGGCCTAAATTTTGTTTTATCTCTCAGATCAATTCCTAAAGAATTATTACTTACAAAGATCGAAAAAACTACTTCGTTTCTTCCTACCCAAGAGGCAAACCTACTCTGCATTGAATCCATTTTCATCATCAATAGTGGTAAACCCCCCTACAGACAATATCTCTTCATCAGAACGACTGGCTATTTAGAAGTTACCAAACAACAAAAATATAATTATTCTTCCCGTGGATAAAGGCAAAGTCACAGTTGTTCTTAACATTGATGAATATCATAACAAGATGATGGAATTGTTACAGAGTGACACTTACTCGATCCTCAAGAGAGAGATCCCACCCATGAACTCCACAACTGGACCAACAACCTACTGAGAACTACCTCTAAATTAGCTAGAAACATATGCCTTTCTCTTCATTTTCTCCATCCACTTATTCTACGATTATATAGACTTCCTAAAATTCATAAAGAAAATATTCCACTTCGAGGTATTGTAGAAGGAATTGATTCTCCAACATATAACCTTTCAAAATATCTGGCTAAATCTTTCATATATTTTTCCGGTAAATCATCGTCTTTCATTAAAAACTCTGCAGATTTTGTCTCGTGTATAAAAGATATTATTATTAAAGAAGATGAAATCATGGCTAGTTTTGATATAATCTCCTTATTTACCAAGTTCCTATGGATGAAGTTCTTGTACTACTCAAAGATAAATTATCTAAAAAGATCATAGCTTTACTTACTCATTGCCAAGCAGGATACTTTAAGTTTCAGGACATCATCTATAAACAAAATTTTGGTCTTGCAGTGGGTAATCCGTTGTCACCTGTACTTGCGAACATCTATTTAGAAGATTTAGAAATTAAAGCCATTTCTTTTTATCCTTTTAAACCAAGAATTTGGAAAAGATATATTGATGACATTTTCCTGATTTGGAGCCATGGCCGTGAACCTCTCCTGAACTTCCTAGAACATCTAAATAATCAACATCCAAACATAAAATTTATGGCTGAGTTTGCCAGAATGAATTAGAAAGAAAGATAATAGAATCAAAAGAAATTATTCTCGACTCCCTACATCTCAACAACAACCTGAGTTACAACCTTTCACACTGTCATTGTATTATGATCAAATACTGCCATTCGTGAGATGCTATACGCATGCATACACCCAACAATGAAGCCAATGAGAGAACAGTTTTGAATATGCAGACTTCAACGTTTTTACGTTGAAAATATATACAATAACTTTCTATGTTGTTTGCAGTTATTTCCTCTATGTTTTACTGGTTATTTCTTTTTTAATGTGCACCTGAAAGTTGCGCTGAAAGTTGCGCTATTAAACTTTGTTTTCTTTTTTCTTGGTTTCTAGTCATTATATATATATATATAAGGAACAAAGATATCCCAATTTATCTGCATCGTTAATATGCTGTAAATATTAAGAGTTACACATCCTAAAAATATCACTATTTAGATGCAAATTACCCTGAAAGAAATCTTTGATTTGTCTTCAGGCTGCCTGAAAAGACAGATGATTCCAAAGAGTAAAACTACTGCTAATACACCACAAATTGCATGTAATGCAATATGAATGACATTAGTCTGGAATTCCATATAAGCCAATAGGAAGTCCATTACACAGATAAGAACACCTAAAAAAAAAAAAACAGAAATGCTGCAATCAGTTTAATTTTTAAACAACAATAAAAAAATTTCTTACTTTAAAATACAGTACATGCTTTTTAGAAATAAATTAAAATGATAATCCTTAAATGCCATCTCCAACAGATGTGTATCAGCTCTGCATTATTTTCATATTCTGCCATATGCACACGGCTTATAAGTGCACATATTCAAACCAAATCAAAAAAGAAAGAAAAAAAAATTATTATCAGACATCCAGGAAGTCAAGGACTCATTGAGGGAGGCCACACATCATCCACACTAGCTGTCAAACCCTCTCTGAAATTTATTCACACTTCATATGCTTACTACTTCAATATGCAAACTGTTCTGCTCACTCACGGCTTTCTTAATCACAAAAACTTACTTCCACGGATGTCCCTGTGTCCTCTCCCCACCTTCTTTATAATAAAAAATTTCATCAATCGATATCCTATAAAACCATCTCAGAAGTTTATAGACTTCTATCATATCATCCCTCTTTCTGCAGACATTGGTAGGCAGGAGTCTACTAATGTCTGCAATCCCACCAGAAATACTGATAGGTTAATAGTAGGCATATTAGTCTTTAAACCACCTGTTGTGTCGGAAAAAAATGATGAGTCGCTTTTTTTTTCCCACCCAACATTAAGTTATCCCAGAAGGAGTGGATAAGGACATGCTTATGCCTCCGGATGGGAAATGTACCGAATAATGTCCCAAGAACATGTAAATATCCAAGTGTGTAAGTTCTGAACAGTGTTAAAATAACCCATGAGTTTAATAGAGAATAGTTGTAAATGAATTAGAATATAAAATCATGTATAAATTGCCAAGTAAATATGTATAAGCTAGAGCATGTTTTAAGCCATGTAAAAACAGTCCGTGGCCACGGCATCCAATCGGCAGTTCGCCGTATGCGTGACGACACCGCCGAGTGAGGGAGCTGTTCTGAGGTATAAAGGTTTCGTCGGGGATTCGAATTGCTCTCTTGTCTCTTGTCTCCGGGTTTCGTCGGCACCTAGTTTCCTGTCGGAGAGCTGTGTAGAGCTTACTGCCACATGTAGCAAGAATCCCCCCCTGCTATGTATGTTACGTGGGCCAAGGCTGCAACTACAATGAATTCAGATCCATAAGAAGAAAGAGCCACTGATGAAATTAACATCAGTGTTCAAATCGGTTTGTATGGAAACAAAGGAATAGCAAGGCCATCAGTGAAGACACTGTAAGCAGACCAGAATATCCAGTTCAAGGCAAGAACGGTAAGCATAAGATTTTCTTATGTTAAATGTTCGATTAAAGTAACTGTGGGGTAAGGAAGCAGAAGTTAAGGAAACATGCTATTTCCGTGAGGTGCTATAAGAACAGTCTGCGATTTGGACACTTTTGTCTGCGGTTGAGAAGAAAGCATATTAGGCTCCGGGCGAACAGGAGGCCGAGGCCCGAACTGTTTGTGTGATTTAGGAACAGTAATATTATATGGTCAGAACATAATTAAATGTTAGCTAAAACTTTTGGAGGGAGGATTAAGTAAGAATAAGAAGTATTACCCTAGAGAAGTGCATGTCAGAATTATTGAGTTGTCTTGTGTATATATGCAATATTACATGTGTGATAATATTAGGTAACTTAGTTATAAGAGTCTGAGAATAGATGTATGTATAGAAGTAAGAAATTTATGTCAAGTAAGGGACTATAACATAGAAGTTTTGGATGTGATTAATTAAGTAAAGGGAACCAGACTCTTTTAAGATTAAGGATTTGATTAACATGTATACTTGTCTTTGTGCCATAATAAATGTATTTCTTTATATACAATTAAATGAGTTTGTCATCCTTTCTGCGGATTGAGCTACCGTTTGAAAACTTACGTACCGTGCATTAAGGGGGAAACCAATAGTGGTGTAAGAATCGGGACCACAACTGCATGCCTCATGATCCCTGCATTTTCTTTAAGTATTCTTGGATAATGTATCAGAGTTTAGTTGCCAGCTGGCGCAGTCTTTAATGAATACAAATTTGTCGGCAAACGAATATCTGATATTAAGTGATACAAAAAATTTATGTTAACTGTAAAGTTAGAGTAAAGGCAGTTAGAGATATAACAATAGGGAAGTCACATGGGCACACAGAGAATATATATAAAAACAAGAACATAACACACCCTAGTGAATGCGATTATCATACATTCTTTCCATTCCTGTGGGATCTTTCCTCAACTAAGACTCAAATTATACAAACATGTGAAGGGCCTGGCCAGTTTGGATGAATATTCTTGTAGTGCACTTGTTTACATCCCATCTGTCTGAACTGCCGAATTCTTATCCCGATTACATAAGAGAACTAGAACCTCCTTTTCTTGAATCCCTATCTCTCCATCCAATGTAGGGGCAACACTCTGCACTATGTTACATACACCAAGCTGGTAGATTTTAGTAAAGTGAGCATTAATTATTTGAACAATACCATTTGCTTCTGACAAAAAGGTTCTGCATTCAATAAAGTTATTCTTCCATTGTCATTCTTTCTTTTACTTGCAGCATAACAATAAAAGTATTTTGGTTTACTTTTAGCTTGTGCAGCCAATTTGTAATTGAAGGTTTAGTATAGGGGTTTTAAAATTGTGTGTGTGTGTGTGTGTGTGTGTGTGGAGTTTTTAATGATACACCAAAGAGATGACACATCAAAGCTTAGTAAGCTTTGATGTGTCATCTCTTGTCACTAACATTCCAGTGGAAAATATATTAAAGTTGCTTTACAAAATATTCCTCTCTGATATTTGCATACTCTTTAAGCAGCTGTAATATATTGTCCACTGGAACATTAGTAACAAGAAATGACACATCCATCGAGTTCGAAAACTCATCGGCAGGAAACTCAAACTATCCTCACAATCTATCATACCTCTTCTTGAACCTATTAACAGACAAAGCACTCACATCTGACTCTGGCAATCCATTCCATTCATTCACAACTCTCCAAGTAAAAAAAATTTAGTCCTGACACCTCTAATAAACAACCTCATCCTTATTCAACTTCCAAGGATGACTTCTTGTTCTGGCCCCTGTAATCAAGTGCTGAAACATTTCCCCTGCATCAATTCTAAAAAACTTTAAGCAACTTAAATCAAAAAAATATATATATATTGACTATTTTTTTCTTTTATCAACCAACTTCTACAATCCACACACCCTCAGTCTGTCTTCATAGAGAACATTCTACAGACCACTCACCATCTTGGTCGCTCACCTCTGAATCTTCTCACGGGGTGAGCACAGTAATCCATCTGATTACTGTGCTCAACCCAGGAGACCAGACTTGAGCACAATAATTCAGATGTGGATGTATCGAGGCCTTAAAAGGAGGAATAGCAACTTCCTTATCTCTACTTCTTAATGCATTCTTCAACAGCTAAGTAAACCTTAGCAACCTTAGCAATATGTCCTCTAAACTTTAACTTTCTGTCTACCACTGTCCCTAAATCTCTCGCTTCATCTATTTCCTGGAGTACAGTGGCATCAATGTGATACACAGCTTGTAATCTATTAATCCCTAAATGCATAACTTTACATTTCTCCACAGTAAACTGATACCCATTATCTTTTGCCCATACTGACAGCCTATTTAAATCGTCCTGCAAGCTCTACCTGATTTTACATCATCAGCAAACAATTAATATTTACTTTCAGGTTATTTCCTATATCATTTATGTACAAATTAAACAGCAATGTTCACAGCACTGAACCTTGCAGCACACTACTAGTTATCTGTTTTTTGCCTCGATTCTCCCCCTCCATATACCACATATTAATATCTGTTCAGCAGCCACCCTCTTATCCACATAACCAATGTCACATCCATCCCCCATTTGTTCTAATTTGCGTAACAGAGTTCCATGGGTATTCTGTCAAATGCCTTTGCAAAATCCATCAGGATAGTTGTGGGGTCATTTCCTTTATCCCACTCAACTATTACTCTATTATAAAAAGTTAATAAATTACTAAGGTATGATATACCTTCACAAGTCCATGTTTCCTCTTATACGGTATCATATTTTTATCCACCCATTCTTGAAATTTCTTTTTTTGACCAATTTTTCCAGTACTTTCACCACACACACCTGAGTTATTGATTGGTCTATAATTTTCTATGGCAGTCTTAGAACCTTCCTTATGCAAGGGAATTATTTTGACCTATTTTCACTCCCTTGGAACTCTACCAGAGCTGAGACTTAAATTAAACAGTCTAGTCAGAGGTATTGCTAGTTCCCTTGCATATTCTTGTAGAACTTGAGCTGATATGCCATCTAATCCAAGCTGTATTTACACTGAGATTCTACAATATCCTATAAAAACCTCCAATTATTTCAACTCTGTTCCAACATTAGTATCTGTCACATATATTACAGTGGTAATCTTACTACGATTATATACCCTTGGAAAGTGGTCACTCAGTAACTCAATTATTTTATCTGCTTCTGTCACCTTGTGACCATCATCACTAATTAAGGTAAATCTTCTATAGTCATTCTTCCTCTTACTTGTCACATAATGAAAAAACTCTTTGGGATTTCCTTTGACTTGCTCAGCTAGCTTCTTTTCGTAATCTGACTTTTTCTTCCTTGCCATGCTGGTCACTTTTCTTGCCTGAATTTTGTACTGTTCATGATTTTTCTGGTCATCTGTCTCCTTATGTACCCTCCATAGCATTTTCTTCTGGAGGTCATGTTTAATGACATTAATCATCCACCTAACTGCTACCTTATTAACCCACCTTAGGTATATAATTTAATATTGCTTCCACTAGCCTTAACTATCACACATGCACTACTAACATCTCTACTCTTCAGTATTTTATGATATGGCACAGATTTAAGCTTGTCAATATCACCTGTCTTGTAGTTCCACTTATACTATCCACTGTTGACAGAATAAAATATTCCTCATGTTTTACAATCTTCCAAGTCCAGCCCACATAGTTACTTTCACCAATTGGAAGCAATGTGGCCACCTTGGTTATGGATAGCTCTTCTGATCCAATGACCAAGTCCAATATTCTCATACCCCTAGTCCCATCCATCATATGCTGCCTCCAGTAATTATTTCTTAGGTGTATAAATTCAATTACCTTCTTACCATGTGATGAGGCCAGGGACTTGGGAGTGTTGGTGGATAGGGAGATGAAGTTTAGGGGGCACATTGCAAAAAGTAGCTAAATCAGCTCATCAACTCACTTGGTTGTTGAAAAATACCTTGACGAGCAGAGACAAGCAAGTTATCGTACCTCTGTACCGAGCCTTGATAAGACCTCATCTCGACTACTGTGCCCAGATTTGGTCACCTCGGTTCCTTCTTGATGGGGAGGAGGTGGAGAGGATCCAGAGGCGAGTGACTAAGATGAGAACAGGTTGAAGATTTGTGGGTTGCAGAAACTAGTTGATAGGCAGAAAAGGGGAGATATGATTGAGACATTCAAATTGCTAAAGGGATTCTATAGAATTAATTCAGAGGATATTTTTGAGATCAGGACTGGTGGTGGGAGAACTAGGGGACACCTATGGAAGCTGGGTAAGAGTGTGGTTAGCAGGGGTGTTAGAGCTGGGTTCTTTACTTTTAGAGTGATAAATGAGTGGAATAAGCTGCCAGTCTGTTGTGGGTGCTATGACGGTGAACGAGTTCAAGGCAAGGTATGATAGATACTGTGAGAATGAAATCGCATAGTTGTATGGACATGATGTTTAGGGCCTCCCTCGATGAGTCTAAGGACTCCTGGAGTCGCCCGAAATAATAATAATAATAATAATGTGATCTTTATTCCTTCGTCTATATCTCCATAGCTGAAGTCTCCAATAATAATCACTTGACCTGCACTCATTGTACTAATTTGCCAATGCATGTATACAGCATTAGGCAGATGAGGGTAATGTTATCTCTGAGAGTCAACATGGATTTGTGAAGGGGCGCTCTTGTTTTAGCAATATGCTAGCCTTTTATGATAAAGTTACAAGAGCATTAGATGAGGGAAAGGCACATACTGCCATTTTCTTAGACTTAGTGAAGGCATTTGACAGGGTGCCACATGATAAGCTGATATTTAAGTTGCAGCACATGGATCTGGATGTCAGATCAGTCAACTGGATTCAGGACTGGCTGTCCGATAGGTATCAGAGAGTTGTGTATGGTGGGGAAGTTTCAAGGAAGCAGAGGGTTACAAGTAGGGTCCCACAGGGCTCAGTACTGGGACCTATATTGTTTAACCTTTACAGGGTGTTCGGGATAAATTTGACAGTTTCGTAAGGAAAAAGAAAATCTTCTTTGTATCTATTAAATTTAATGAATTGACAAAAAAACATTACAGGCAGAGTTAATTACAATACTATCAACAAGATTTACTCAAAATAACCACCATTAGCATCGATCACAGCTTCAATTCTGCTTCGGAACCTCGAACAAGCTGATGCTACAGTCTCCCTGGGAAGGGCCGCAAAAACTGTTTTAATTTTATCCATTAACTGGGCTTTTGTATTACTGGAAGTGCGATTGGTGTCTTTTTCAACTGTGCCCCATACAAAATAATCCATGGGGTTAAGGTCTGGGGAGTTTGGAGGCCAAACATTTGGACTGGTGAAGTCGTAGAAATTTTCAGACAACCATTTTTGACTTTTCCCAGAGGTGTGGCAAGGGGCCGAATCCTGCTGCCATACATACGGCCTACCATTGGCTACCCTTGTTATCCAGGGCTTGACTACAGTTAGCAACTCCACGAACAAAGCCCGAATTCCAATGCCAGGGTTCTTCAACACCTGTTCCTGCAGATTTGCGAGGAATTCTGCTGTACGAACGCAATCAGATCGTCTGCTAGGGATCTTTCTTCTTGCTACATCCTCGTAGTCACCATTGCAAGTCTCTAGTTCATGCCTGATTGTTTTTACTGTATTCAGGGAGCATTGGGCAGCAGTCGTAATATCCTTATTTTGATGGCGGGCACGAATCATCATGATACAAGTTATTCTCTTCCATGATTCAGGTGGGTTCCAGCTATCCATCCTTTCTGACATCTTGTATATGAATGAAGAAGGGTCCAAACTTTTAAATGAAGAGAAGTGTGTGTTAATACATGTAACTTACGGAAAAATATAATTAATTATAAATATGTCAAATTTATCCCGAACACCCTGTATATCAATGCATTGTCAGTGGATTGCAAGGGGATATTCAATTGCTTGCAGATGATGCGAAGCTGGGAAGGATTATTAGTAATAGTGCAGATGTGGTAGCCCTGGAAGAGGATTTGAATAAGCTAAATAGATGGGCAAATGAATGGGAGTATCAGTTTAATGCAGCAAAAGGTAAGGTCTTGAGGTTTGGGAAACATCGATGGGATGCTGCATTCTCTATGGGAGGAGTTATACTGGAGGAAGTAGGGGAGACAAGAGCTTCCTTGAAACTGCCCCACCATACACAACTCTCTGATACCTATCGGACAGCCAATCCTGAATCCAGTTGACCAATCTGACATCCAGACCCATGTGCTGCAACTTAAATATCAGCTTATCATGTGGCACCCTGTCAAATGCCTTCACTAAGTCTAAGAAAATGGCAGTATGTGCCTTTCCCTCATCTAATGCTCTTGTAACTTTATCATAAAAGGCTAGCATATTGCTAAAATCTGGGGTTGATGATTGATAGAAACCTGAAGTTTAGGGGACATATTGCAAAGGTGGTGAAGGTAACACAGAGGATTGCTGCAATAATGAGAAGGACACTGATCTGCAGAGATAAAACAGTTATCATTCCATTGTATAAGAACTTGATCAGACCACACTTGGACTATTGTTCTCAGATTTGGCTCCCAGGATTTGAAGGGATAAATTAACTGTGGAAAGGGTATAAAGGCAGATAACAAAGATGGTTTCAAGACTGTACAATGATAGTTATGAGGATCAGCTGAGGGAATGTGGACCGTAGGGTTTGGTGGATAGAAGGAGAGGTGATATGATTGAGACTTTTAAAAACTGTTGAGAGGTGGTTACAGGGTTGACACTGGAGAGTTCTTTCGCTTGGTTGAACAGCAGGAGGGAGTGATGACAAGAGGCCATCCCTGGAAGTTACGAAAGGAAACTATGAGTAGGAGGGTGAGGAATGGTTTCTTTGCATGGAGGGTGGTTGAACCATGGAATACATTGCCTGATGGAGTGGTGAGAGCGAGAATGGTCAATGAGTTCAAGGAGTGGTATGATAGACTTTGTGTTTCTTGGGGGAGGGGTGAAATTCCCTGATGAGTCTTGATAGACTTTGTGTTTCTTAGGAAGGACCTCCCACGTTGAGTCTTTTGACTCCATGGAGGTCTGAATAATAATAATAATAATAATGTCTTTCAGATCATCTGTGGAATTCCCTGGCCTATAGCAACATCCAACTCTATATTTTGTGTTACTGCACTTAATCTCACACAATACGAACAGCCACCCACCTGCCTATGTCCTCTTCATTTTGGCTGCAATTCATTCACTACCATCAGCAGTATACCTCCCCTCATCCTTCCTTGAAAATACTAAACTCTTCATATTCTATACCTGAATGTACATCATCTGCTGTTAGCTAGGTCTTTTTAATGCCTATAATGTTTGGCATGGTTGCACTAACCACTGCCAAAAATTCTTCCCTCTTTTTCCTGATACTTCTGGCATTAGTATATAGAATTCCAGCATTTCTGTAGCCACCCCCCCCACACACACACACCTTTACTTCCTGAATCGACTGCCCTATTCAATATTTTTGCTTGAGAGACCAGATTCTGCACTCATTCTCACACTCGCTTGCTTCATGGGTGCCTTCACTCAAACTCACCTGCTTCCACCCTAATTGTTTAAGTTTTCCTGAATTTACATTTCAGTATGCTTGGTGAACAAAGCTCTCTCTCTCTAGATACACTAAAACCATTTAGATGCAGTCCATCAGCATTATACAAATCCTTCTTTCTCTCAAACACAGATACAGATCCATAAATCCTACATCATTCCTTCTGTTCCTGAAGTATCAGGAACAGAAGGAATGATGCATCATATTGCTACAAATTACATATAGATTCATTAGCTACTAATGCCCTCCTCCTTAGTTTGCCTCTATCATAGCATGGTAGGAGACTTACAATCTTCATCTTCTTGCTCTTCAGTTTTGTTTCTTCTAACAACTCCTTCACATTCTCTCTTACAGAATATTTCTTACTTCTCAAATCATTTGTGCCAACCAAGATAATCAGTTCCTTTGCTTCGCCTTACCTTTTTTGCATTCGGATGGCATGACTAATATTGTGAATTTTTACACCAAGATTTTGTCACACTTTCATTAAATACTCCCCCCCCCCGATCATTGAGTCTCTGTACATAATTTTCTCCTTAACTTGTTTTTCTTGTTTCTTCGCTCTGTCTTTATTACTTTGGACAACCTGGTTCTTTCTCTTTCAGCCCTGCTAATCACTTACCACTTTTTAAACAAACTGAAGGTGTAGTAATGGTCTGTCCACTTTCACCTCCATTGCTAACCTATAAATGGAATCCTTTGAAACGTTGGCACTTAATTCAACTCCCATCAAGTCCAAGTATGGCTGAAGTATATAGACAATGTCTTTACCATTTTGCTACATGGTCCACAAGCTCTTTCCACCTTTTTTATAATTCCTCAATAATATTCACCTCTGAATTAGTTTTAGTGTTGAAGGGGAAAAAGAAGATGCGCTAGCATTCTTGGATATCTTAGGTACAAGGCAACTGGATAGGTCCCTAATGTGTTCGGATAAGCCCACTCCCTCACTTTCTCTCTCTCTCACACACACACACACACACACAGATGCTGATCCACTTCACATCACCATTCTGTCCAAAAAAATTAGAATATTTAAAACTTGAGCTCCAGGGCAGAGTGATTTCATCCTCGGGATAGGTAATGCATGGTAGAACAAGTTATTAGACAGTTATAACAAAAAACCTCACTAAACTTCTAAATATGACTCCCCCCCCCAACCACATATACACAGTTATGTGGGAGGGGTTCATATTATATCAAGGGTATAATAGATAAACCTTATATCAAGGGTACAATAGATAAGCTAGGCTCACTCTTGAAACACCACAAACTCAGAACAGTTTACAAACCTCAGAGCAGGGTTTCCAATTTCCTCAGAAAAATTAAGGACCACCAAGATTCTCTATCCTTCCATTATTCAGTGGTGGTTCTACTCAGTAACAGGCCGATCTTGCATTCCCTACATGCACAGAAACTTAAATTTAGGTTTCTGTGCATGTGTTGTTTAAGTGTCAGGTTTCCTCTCCAAAAACTGGTTTCCATGGATGTGAGGCTGATTTGGCAGAATGCTTTTCCCTGGGATATGAATAGTTCTGCTTGGTGGTAGAATGTCACTAAACGGAGCCACTCGTGACGTCAATCTGATGCTGTGTGGTCACAGAGTTAGTAAGATTTATCACAAACATTTATGCTTACAGTAACATTCGAACCTTTAGCCTCTTGGCTGGAGAATGGATACACTAACCACTTGGCCAACCAGGCCACCTTTGAGTAAATGAGTTAAATGATCCTTTGGATTTGACTGGGTGAGCTGAGGGATCACCAGAGTTTTTGAAGAAGGTCTGTACTTAAAGAGTCCACTGATATGGTTTCTGTAGATACAATCTGCTGAAGTGGCCTTTTTGAGCCACTTCAGTGGATGCTTTTCCCTGGGATATGAACAGTTCTGCTCAGTGAAAGAGTGAGCATGTCACTGAGTAGAACTACTGATCAGTAATGAGTGAAATCGTGGCAGGATCCTGCCATCCTTGATGGTGTTGTTCTATGATACTTATATCTTCATTAAATCTTTATTATATTCATCTCTGACAGCACTTGAATTACAAGAATTTTGAAATGTCTTTTCATTAATGTCTTTTCTAAACTGTGGCAAAATGCAAAATTTTAAGTCCAAATCTCCAATGGGCAAGTCAAATTAATGTAATTAATTTGACTTGCTCATTACTTTTCCATTTCAATTATATTATCAAAACTTTGTTGAATTGTGTATCATGAAGATCCTCAGACAAGATCAGATTTCTCTTGTTGGACTCAGAATCTATATTCTGCAGATGGCATGTTTCTGTTTTATTGAAGTGTGCTTATTTTCTAAATAAGCACACTTCAATGGACTCTGTTCAACTGAATTGGTATCTATCCCTCCCCCACTCACTTTTCTACAAATTTATTAATATGTGAGCAACAGATACTCAACAGCATGAACACAATCCACAAACCAACCTCAAGCACACTGAACCAAACCTCTTCTCCTCTATTTATTTATTTATTTATTTATTGGATATTGCAAAGGCATTTGACAGGGTGCCACATGATAAGCTGATATTTAAGTTGCAGCACATAGGTTTAGATGTCAGGTTAGTCAACTGGATTCAGGATTGGCCATCTGATAGGTATCAGAGAGTTGTGTATGGTGGGGCAATATCAAGGGAGGCAGAAGGTTACAAGTGGGGGACCCACAGGGCTCAGTACTGGAACCTGTATTGTTTAATCTTTATAATCAATGGCACTGTCAATGGATTGCAGGGGGATATTCAGTTGTTTGCAGATGATATGAAGCATAGATACAGAGGTTGTGATGTGGATAAGTGTACTGATGACATCAAAGAGCAGTATATGGAGCAAAATCAAGGATGGAAGATTACTAATAGTGTGTCATAGGACTCTCTACTTGTACCACAGCCATTTACTTTGTGCCTTATGATGTTGCGAATATAAAGAAATAGATGAGAGTAATAGCATGAGAAATATAAGACTCAAGCCAGATAAGTGACTAATATAGAAATGAAGACAGTAGCACTGCAATTCAAGGAAAATCCTATGGAATTCTTTTGTTACATGGCTAACAGGAAAAATTAATGTGGATGAAAGACTCTGTGGAAATGGAGTTTGGTTGACCAATGCAAATGACACTGGAGTGAAAAAATAAAGGGTGATAAGTAATAAGACTTGTTATTTAATAATCATATTATGGGCTATTTCATTCTGGAAAAGAATGATTTTTTATTACTGGAAGGATAGGAAGAATTAAAGATTTAGAAGTACATGAGGAGAATCTATTTTGAATACTAAATACCCTGGAAGTGAATAAAGCAGATATACAAGATGGAATTTCAACATGTTTTAAGAAAATGTGCTAAGAAATAGAGTTCCTACCTGGCTAGTCATTGAAATTTCACTCCTTTCACTCCTTGAGCACTTTTTCAGTAGAAAAAGTGCTCAAGGTTTCACTCCTTGAAAGAAAAAGCTTTCACTCCTTGAGCACTTTTTCTACTGAAAAAGTGCTCAAGGAGTGAAAGGAGGATAACAATACTGCATAAGTGGTGGTAGAATAGAATACAGACTACTTTGTATTTCTTCTGTAATTGTTAAGACCTTGGAGAAATTAGTGAGAAATCATATAGAAGATTGGAGAGATGAAAATAATGTTAACTATAAAAGTCAGCATGGATCTGTTGCAATAATTTGTTAATGTTTTATAATATATTATAATGCTAAATGATTATGGAAGTCACTTATGTGAAATTGTTTATCTGTAGAATTTGCAGTTATGTTTCATAGTCATTTTCAATATACTACAGGAAGATAACCAAAAAAAGAGAAAACAACCATTAAATTAAAAGCATATAATATTATACGCACTATTGGCTGTAGGAGAATGACTCCATCCGCAATAATACATATTAAGAAATAAATTAAAATAAAATAAAAATTGATAATACATTACTTTAAATTTAAATAATTAATGAATTAATGAAACACGAATGGTGAGTATTGGTTAGGATAACTTCCCAAATTAAGAAAGTATATGGCAATCATTTTTGTTAATCTTTATTTTTGTTTTGTTTTGGATTTTAATTTTGTTAATTCTTTATACAATCTTTCTAGAAGAAATAGCTTTTGTATAGAACTTTGGTATTATTCCATTGAATTCTGTATTTTGTTGATAAGGTGAATTTTGTTTAGTGGGCTCTTTAAGTGAAGTATATTGTTGATGTGCATTAACATGAATTTGTGCAAAATGACATCTGCCCAAAAGAATATAAGCTGCAAGAAGAGAGGATTCTGTAAACTCAAGGATAAGAAAGAGGAGGATGTTTTATTTTAGAGAGATAAGGAAGATAATTTAGTTTACAAAGTAGATTTTAAGAGACTTGTAGATCAATTTGGCAAAGAAGAATTGTTGTAGTTTCTGGAAATGTCTTCTTGAGGAGGGTTAAGATTAATGTCATAATTATTGATTATTTTATATAGTTTTTTGTAGTATAACCATTAGAAATAAGGGTAGCTCTAATAATAGAAATTTACTTATTTAGAAGAGAATCAGTTGAACATTGTTTATGAGTGCTGTCAACAAGAGATTTGACTTCGCCATTTATTCAGGATATACTGCAGTTGTCAGAATACAAGCAGTAGAAGGAACAGCTATGGGGTCTCCCATTTCTCCTACTCTAGCTAATTACTTTATGGAACATTTTGAACAACATATTCTGGACGTTTTTTTCACCTAAACCATCGATTTTATACAGATATGTTGATGATGTTTTTGCTGCATGTAAATCCTCTTTGTCCAATCTTCATAAATTTTAAGAAAATTAAGTCAGTAAACCCAAGAATCAAATTTATCCTAGAAATAGAAGATAATGACAGTCTTCCTTTACTGGACATTCTCATTTTACAACAACCAAATGGCAGTCTACAGTTCTCAGCATACAGAAAACCAGCTGATACTGGCAAATACATTCATTCTAATTCATATCATCACCCTTATCAGAACTGTTATTATTATTTTGGTAACCTCCATGGAGTTAATAGACTTATCATGGAAGGTCTACACAACCATCAACATAAGTATTGTAATGAACTTTGAATTATTTGTACTCCCTGGATTCACAATGCACCCTGGCAATGCATTCCACTCACCAACTCTCCAAGTTAAAAACTTACTCCCCCATATCCTTCTTCACCACGATTTTTATACAACTTCAGGGGGGGTGGCCTCCTGTTCTTCCCATCTTAACATCCACTCTTTTATAATTCTTTCTGCATTAATCTGATAGAATCCCTTAACTTGAAGGTCTCTATCTTATCTCCTCTTTTCCTCCTATCCAACAACCTCTGTAATCCAAATTCCCTCAAACAATCTTCATAAATTGAAAGTTTATTTTTCACTTGGTTAGACTATAATAAATTTAATTTAATCCTTTATCCAAGTGTGAGCAAACAAAGTTTGCATCTGAAAGTATCTTCAGGACTGGGGTAAGGTGGTACAACACCAGGCAACTCGTTGCAAAGGTGGAGCAAGCTAACATCACTCCTATCACAGTATCTCAAGTTAGCTTGCTCCACATTTGCAACGAGTTGCCTGGTGTTGTACCACCTTACCCCAGTCCTGAAGATACTTTCAGGTGCAAACTTTGTTTGCTCACACTTGGATAAAGGATTAAACTAAATTTATTATAATCTTCATAAGTAACACTCTAGAGTCCAGATATCACTTTCATCATTCGTCTTTGGACCCTATAGTGTTTCCACATCACAATGAAAACTAGGTGACCAAATCTGAGCACAATAGATCATATGTGATCTGAACAGTACCTTATCCCAAAATATCAATGTACTTTTTATTATAGCAGCAATATGATATGCAGTCTTTGCAACACTTTAGATGTACCCTCAAAACTTCAGTCCATGGTCTACTGTCATTCTAAGATCCTGAATCTCAATAACTTCCAGAAATACAGCTCCCTAATACAGTATGTAGCCTTATGTCTCTCTGCATCCCAAAGTGTAACAATTTGCATTTATTAATATTAAAACTGCAACTCCACTGATTTGTCTAAGCTAAAAGTCTATTCAAATCTTCCTGTAGAGAATTAACATCAGCACTACTCTGATGTTAATTCTACCTAACTTTGCATCATCAGCAAATATTTCAGGATTCTCAGTCAATCTACATGAAATATCATTGACAAATAAGTTAAACAGTAGAGACCCAAGAAAAGAACTCAGGTCACCTTCATTTTCTGAGACACTGCTCCATCATACACAACTTGTTAGTTTCTTTCAGAAAGCAAATCTTCAATCCATCAAACTAATCTATTATCTAATCCCATCTTCTGCAGCTTATACACTACTTTGTCAAATGCCTTTGCAAAGTAAAAAAAAAAAAAAATCACTGTACATGAATCTCACTTATCCAACACATTTGTCACCTTATTATAAAACATAAGCAGATTGCTAAAACAAGACCTGTCCTTCACAAGCCAATGCTGACCATCATAGAGAATCATATGTCCATCAACCTAATCCTGTATACTATTTCTAACCAATTTTTGATTACAATGACAGATATACAGAATGGTCTATAATTGGAAACTTCTGTTCCTGAACCATGCTTGTGAAGAGGTATTACTTTGCCTTCTGTCCACTCCTAAGGAGTGGACAGAAGGCAAAGTAATACCTCCCCACTGCAAGAGTTCATTAAATAACCAGGACAAGGGCATGGCTAACTCTTTTGTACATTCTTTAAAAATACATGGTGATATTATTATTATTATTACGTGACACCTCCAGGGAGTCCAAAGACTCATCGAGGGAAGGCACCTACTTACAGCTCTCCGTCTCCACCACTCATCAATCCACCAACTACAACGAACCGCAATTACCATCATCATCTACACCAATGACATCTACCACCAACCATCACCACTATTATTTTCTCAGACAATCACAAACATCCATGCCCACGGTGGGATTCGAACCCATAGCCTTTTGGCTGGAGAGCGGATATACTAACCACTTGGCCAACCAGGCAGGCATATATCATCCATTTATATATGTATAAATGGATAATGGCATATGTGTGTGTGTGTGTGTGTGTGTGTGTGTGTGTGTGTGTGTGTGTGTGTGTGTGTGTGTGTGTGTGTGTGTGTGTGTGTGTGTGTGTGTGTGTCATCCATTTCCATATCCTTATTAACATCTGACCCAAGCAACCTCTGATTCTTTCACTTTTAATTCTCCTAATCATTGCCTTTCTTCTACATGCTGCATAGCATCATTCACAGCACTCTGATATATGCTGATGAAGTGGTGTTCGTTAAATAATTCCACTATATCATTTGTTAAGGTAACTTTGCTACCATAACTAGTCACCGGTGTCAACATGCCATAATTATTTTTCCTCTTTCTTGCTACATAGCAGAATAATTCCCTTGGATTAGTTTTGACCTGACCGTCCAATCTCCCCTCATATTCTACTCTCTCCTTTTTAACCATGATTGTCACTTTTCTGGCATGCAGCTTTTATTCTTCATGCATCTATTCACTGCAAACTGTTTTGTACTTTCTCCATAATAACTTATTTTGTAACACTGCTTGCTTGATTTCGCTTTTCATCCATCTCACTCCTACTCTATTTATTCGCTTAACTCTTAGTATGCAGTTATGCATTGCTTCTGTTAGATACTGCCTTGTTATTTCTCATATACTGTCAACATCTTTTCCACAAAATTCATCAACACAATGTATTGATGATAATTGACTACAGAGTTTCTCATAATCACCCATCTCATAGTTCACCGAATAGACCTTGATAACAACTTTTCCTTTTCAACTACCTTCCAAACAAATACCTCATGATCACTTTTACCAACAGGTGGTAGTGATGATGCCTCATTCACAACCACATCCTTTGAGGATATCACTAAATCTAACACCAATAATCCTTGTGTTGCTTCCATCACATGCTGCTTAAGATAGTTATCCCACAGAAACAAGATAAAAACAAAAGATAGTGTATGTTACCATGCACTATCTCTTCTTTCCAATCCAGATTCCTATAATTAAAATCTCCCACTAGGATCATCTTCGTTTTACTTGCCCAACCAATTTGTCTAAACATATTGCAATCAGTGCTTTTCACATTCCCTAGCCTATAACAACATCCTAGTAGATATACACTGGTGCCAAAAGCTAAGGAGAATTACATTTTTACCTATATGAAAACATTTTCATGACTACAACCAAATGTGGACATAAATTTATTGCCAGCATACTAGTAAATTATATTACACAAAAAAGGTGTTATAAATTTTGTACAACTTAATTGTAATACGTTTTTGTAAATGCTGTGGAGTGGCACTGTCATCCATAAAAATGAATTCTTAAGCTACAGCACCACGAAACAACTGAACATAATGTTGAAGAACTTCATTGCAATATCATTCACCAGTCATAGTCATTTTTTTCCAGAACTTGTAGCTTCCATTAAGCATAATGCCTCCACATACACACCATGATTGCAGGACCTCCATATCTATCCCATTCAAGATCATCCTCCACAATGGTAATCAGTACCACTTTCATGAGAGATCAAGTGTCATCTAGAATTGGAGGAAATACTAAAATGACTCTCATCTGCAAAGAGTGCATTAGTCCATTGGTGTCTTGTCCAATTTTTATGTATACAACACTACTGAAAGCATGCTCTGCCATGAGCTATGGATAAAGTGACACAGACTACACATAGGCCTACAGGTGCTTAGGCCTACTTTTGCAGGTATCTTGACACAGTTTGTTGAGATATTTGTTTCCTATGCTTGAATGAAGCCGACATGCAAGCTGGCTTCCATGGTGCATCGATTACATTTTTCTGTAATAACCAAAAACCTGTCTATATGCTCCATAGTAGAGCAAGGGCATCCTCTTAGCAAATGTCTGAAACACATTCCATTGGTTTGAAATACTGCCCAGAGATTGGATATAACACTAGATGAGATTCGAAATTCTCTGGCAATATCAGTAATTCTGTGGCCTTCTTCAAGCTTTCCAGTAATTTTTCCAGCCATGAAATCATCTAGATGATGTCTTTGAGACATTATAAGGCATCCAAGTTTGCAAATTTATTCCTTCACAAAAAGTGCTTCCATCAAATACAATTTGCTTTGTGCAGCCTTTTATCCTGTTTGAGTGCTACCACAAGATCCCTTTCTGCATGATTCAAAATTTGAATGTGTACCCACTTTCTAATCGAAATTGTCAGTTATAAAAATTTCCACAAGCTGACTCGTCTGAATTTGTGGTTGTAATCTTCAGAAACAGTGTTCGTCCTTAGGTTTTGGACACCAGTGCACTAATCTGTTGATCTCAACTTCATACCAAACAGCTTCAAAATTTTCACACATACTACTATTTTCCACTTCCGCTCTTGAAAGACACAATTCCTCTGCTGTCATTAAGAATACCCCCCCACACACTCCTCTCTTCACCTTCCTATCCTTTCAGAAAATTCTATATCCTATCATTTCAAGTCCTGACAGCATATCATCCTCAGTCAACCAAGCTTCACTTATGCCAATTATCTTTGTGCATACTAATTCCATCAATGTTACAAACTCAGCACCTCTATTTCTGATACTCCATACAGTAGTATAATATTTCTGTCCTCTTTGAGGTCATCCCATCAACACAATCACTCTTTACTCTCTCTGCTATAGTGCACTTCACTCTTCATTCTGACCATCCCTATCTTCCTGATCCTGACTGATTGTCATTTATCTTCGTATCATCCCCACCAGTTTGCACTGCATCACTTTACTCTGCTATTATCACTTTCTCACCATTGAATCCATCCTCTTCCAATCCTTCCACAACCTGCTTTTCAACCTCTCTCTCTCTGACTCTTTAAACAGCAATCACTCCAAAAATGAACAACACCAAACACTAGTGTACTAATGCCTTCCATCAGTTTTCAACCATTCTAACTTCCCTTCAAATTCATTCCATACATTCACAAATTGAACATTCTCTGCCTGACACAATTCATCTAACTTGCCATTCAGAATCATTGCTCTCCTTCTCAGTTCACTACTGTCATATCTGGGCAGCAAACTTACCACTTTCCCAATGACCCTATTATCATTCACTTCCTGCAACAACTTCTTCAAATCCCTTTCAATATTCTTTGTTCCTCTATTCAAGTCATTCGTGCCTACCTCTACCACTAATTGTGATACCCATTCTTTCCTTCCATGCAAAGCATCTGATATTCACTTTATTGTATCTCCTGTAAAACATGTCTTGTGCACTTTATTTTTTACCACACCTTTAATGATTGAGTCATCATATAAAGCAATTTTATCATACTTGCTTGCTTGCTTCTCTTAACTTGATACTTGCAGATCTTAAGAGATACTTGCTTCTCTTAACCTCCTCATTTACATCAGTTATTTTCTTCTTTAAACGGTCAATTTCCTCCTCCATACATTTAACCTGACTCTTCATTTTCATTAACTTCTGCCTAAGCTCTTCCACATCACTTCTATTATTATGTCACAAGCACTTCCATCGATTTTCTGATTTTTCCTGGTTACACAGTTCTCATTTTGGGAAAGCTCTAACCTTTCATTTCACTTCTCACATACTATAATATGTTCCTTTTTATCATTTAATTTAACACTCCATAAATTTTTAACATTTTTAGAACCATACATAAAACAATTGTTTCATCATATCTGCTGCAAAAAGTCTGGATAAAAACTTGATCTCCAAGTTGAAACCTTCTTCTCTGCTGGCATATGTTTCTTTATTGCCGCTCTCACCATTTTTGTAACGTTAACTATTGTGCAGTCAAATCAATCAAAGTTAACTATTGTGTTGACAGCACTCATAAAATATGTTCAACCAATTCTCTTCTAAACAAGAAACTAAATAAGAAAGAGGAGTATTTTAGAGAGATAAGGAAGGTGTTTAGTTTACAAACTAAATGGTAAGAGACTTGTAGGTCAATCTGGCAAAGAAGTCTTGATGTTCTTTCTGAAAATCCTTGTATGGAAGACAAATTCTGGAAATGTCTTCTTGAGGAGGGTTAAGATTAATGTCATAATTACTGATTATTTTATCAATACAATTTGTATTATAACCATTAGAAATAAAGGTAGCTCTGTCTATTATTAGAGCTACCTTTATTTCTAATGGTCATAATACAAAAATGTAATGATAAAATAATCAATAATAATTATGACATTAATCTTAATCCTCCTCAAGAAGACATTTCCAGAATTTGTCTTCCATACGTTAAAGGATTTTCAGAAAGAACATCAAGACTTCTTTGCCAGATTGACCTACAAGTCTCTTACCATCCAGTTTGTAAACTAAATACCTTCCTTATCTCTCTAAAATACTCCTCTTTCTTATCTTTGAGTTTACAGAATTCCATGTTTTTACAGCTTAAGTTATTTTGGACAGACATCATTTTGCACAAATTCATCTTAAAGCACATTAACTATATTTCACCTAAAGACCCCACTAAATCTGGTTTAGCAAGTCACACCTTATCTGCAGAACACAAAATTCAATAGAATAATACCAAAGTTCTACACAAAAACTATTTATTCTAGAAAGACTATATAAAGAAAACTGCGGAGTACACATTCAAAATCTTAACATTAACAAAAACGATTGCTGTAAACTTTTTTAATTTTGGGAAGTTATCCTAACTAATACTCACTATTCATGTGTTTCATAAATTTTAATTAATTAATTATTTAAATTTAAAGTAATGTATTATTTATTTTAATTTTGTTTTAACTTATTTCTTAATATCTATTAATGCAGATGGAGTTATTCTCCTAGACAGTCGATAGTGCATATAATATCACATGCCTTCAATTTAATTGTTGTTTTCTCTTTTTTTGGTAATCTTTCTGCAGTACTGAAAATAGCTATAGCCGAAAATTCTACAAATAAACAATTTTACATAAGTGACTTCCGTAATTATTTAATATCATAACTTCTTCCTCTTACATCTTGATTTTCAAAACTATTTTATAATGCAAAAACAAGAATAGTTGAGAGAGAAAAGCATATATTGTTATTTTGTAAAACTTTGCAAAAGCATTTGATAGAAGTCCACATAATGAGCTGATATTTAAGTTGCAACATAGAGCCTCCGCAGCTCAGTCAGTGTAGATGATACCCTTTGGTCGGAAAGACCTGGGTTCAATTCTAGTGTTGCCAAATGAAAATTACTAAAAACAGTTAAATCTTTAAAAAAAAGAGCTAAAAAGGAGTTAAAAATAAAAATTTGAAGCTAAAATTTTAAAAGTAGTAGCTGATACTTTTAAGTTACTTACTTTATTCAAGTTGAAGTGATGCTTGAATATAAGTGGCTAAATATATCTTCCATGTGGTCTTCTGCATTTAATTCACCCAAGTTTTCACTTAAATTTTCAGCTTTATTATATGTGGCCATTGTTCCAATATTACTCAGTGTAGATGATGGTAAATGATAGTCTGTACAGCACTTGTTGTTACTTCTGAGGCCATACTTGACTGACAAAATAGCTGTCAGCATTGGAAATTCCATCTTGTTTCTTAATTTAGTTTTAACTACATTCATGGAATTAAAAATTCGTTCAATTTCCAAATTAGAATTTGGCAGTATTAATAAATTTATTGCACATTGAGCAATTTCTTTAAATGGATTCATTCCAGATGCATCTTTATATTCTCGTACTTCAGTTCAGAATAGCTCAGCTGTATTTGTCCATTTATTTAAGTGGATAGTATTGTTTTACTGGTATTCAGCAGCAGCAACATCTTTTTCTGTTTTCAGCATTATTTCTAAGATGGGAGTAACAGCTTCTTTTATATATTTTAGGGTATTGTCAACAGAAAAAGAAGACATCATTCTTAAAATATTCAAGTTTTCAGGCAACCTTTGCTTAAGCTGTTTGAAGAGACCAAGAAGAAACTGTCTTGCTCTACTTCTAAGATTTCGCTCATCATTTTGCATTATTTTCTTTTGTATCATCAACTCTGAAATTTTTCTTTCAAATCTGTAACCAAGATTTGGATTGGGATCCAAATAGTCATCAATCTCTACTCTAGTGGGTTGACTGTGGATGATGGTACCACTAACATATTAGCAATGGAACGAATCAAACGAGAAAGGTCTTCAAATAATCTCATCTTATCAGTACTGTTAGATTCGAAAATTTTGTTAACCTGCTGAACTTGAACTAGAACAGGATGCAAAAATAAAAGGTACAACAGATTCCTTTCATCTTTGCATATCTCCCACAAAATTTGAGCTTTGTAAAATTTCTCAGTCACACTCATGACTTTGAAGTGAGTTTTTAATTCCAACCACTGGCTGAGAATTCTGTCTACTGCAGGTTCAATGGAGAGCCACCTTGTTGCACAATTGCTTACAATTTTCAGAGGAGCATCATTTTCGTTGATAGTTTGATATAGTTCTTTGTATGCTACTTGTCTTGAAGAAGAATGTGAAAACCACTTATACGTTTTGGCAACTAAAAATTCTAATTTTCTCGGGAGAGATTCTGCACAAGTGTGAGACATTTCCAGTTGTAATGAATGGCATATACATCTAATTAAAATTAAGGAGGGAATATAGCCTTCAGTTGTCCATTATTTGACACCAACCATAACACTGGCATTATCAGTACCAATTGCAATGAGATTTTTAATGTCCAGTTTCTTGGTCAAGAGCTCCTTTTTCAGTGCAGCCACAATACTACTAGCATCACACTTTTCTAGAACCACTATGCTCAGAAATGTATACATAATTTTGTTAAATTTCCTGCTATAATAAATGATGGCTATTCCTAAAATCTTATTCACTGTGATATCATTCGATTCATCTATTAGCAAGCTGAAATTTTCATCCCCAATGTCTGCAATTAGATCTCCTTCAAAATGCTCACTTAGAATATTCTTTACAATTGCAGGTCACTTAGTTTGGTTTTTGACTCTCTGGGATGATATTTTTGCAAATATCTACTAGATGATTGCAACTGTTGAATGATGAGTGACAACAAAGAAATAACTAACCTACCTTCAAAGTTTGTGGTCTCATCAGACTGACTTTTCCACAAGCATATTTGTAATAATAGGAACAGCCTTATATGGAACTGCAGCAAGATATTTCTTAGTTTTGCTATGCTTTACAAGCTGACAATATTTAGCAGCTATATCACATCTACAAAATTTACAGTGGCCTTTTGTAGCATCACCAGGAAGTTCACACAACCATTTACTAAACATTCCCATTTGTAACTATTCCCTCCTAAATTTTTGCTTGTAAGCTTTATTTTTCTCTTTGTTCATTTTTGAAGAAGGGTATAGTATACAACTCCTTACGGTAATGAATTACGATCAGTCTTTGAAAACTTCCCACTCGCTATCATAACTACCAACCAGAACACTGTGCAAAGACTAACTTGTAGCTGTGCTATCAACTTTAAGGCGACAAAATGACAGACTGTTGGGTCACATGACTGACTGATGTCATCATGCGTTTGAAATGTATATGATGCTTGCACCAAACGTACAATACAATTCCTTATCAAATGCAAACATCTGGAAAACTTTTAAAACAATTTACTGTTAAGTAAATTGTTTTAAAAAGTTATAAAAACAACTAAAAAGAGCTAAAACTAGTTCTGAAGGAGCTAGATTTAGAGCTAGGTGCTAGATTAAAATTTTTGGAACTAGGGAAGAAAAAAAGAGCTAGCTCTAGCTCCAAAAGAGCTAAATTGGCAACACTGTTCAATTCCCATTCCAGATGTGAAGAACTTTATGTGGTCTCTCTCAACTAAAGGTGAGTTAGCTGGTCTCATACAACTTTATGTGGTCTCTCTCAACTAAAGGTGAGTTAGCTGGTCTCATACAGAGGTAGTCGTGTTTTTCGTTCCCCAGAACAAGTAAACTGGCCCCCATGAACACACATCTACAGACATAAAATATCCCCTCCCCAGTGCCAGGCTCGGCAACAGGCCAGTTGGAGGTTGCTTAAAATCGTAGTATGTAATAGTGGACCCTGCACCTGCAGGATAAAAGTGCTAGAAAGAGGAAGTAGATTTAAGTTACAACATATGGATTTAGTATCATAGTTAGATTGGAAATCTCATAATTGGTTGTCTGATAAAGATATCAGAGAGTTGTATATTAGGAAGCAGTATCAAGTTGGAAGTGAGATTTAGTACTCTCAGTACTGGGGGCCTTTGCAATTTACTATTGTTTTATAATAAATTTAGTTTAATCCTTTATCCAAGTGTGAGCAAACAAAGTTTGCACCTGAAAGTATCTTCAGGACTGGGGTAAGGTGGTACAACACCAGGGCAACTCCTTGCAAAGGTGGAGCAAGCTATCATCACTCCTATCTTGCTCCACCTTTGGTAGCTTGGTAGCTTAGCCACCTTGGTAGCTTGCTCCACCTTTGCAAGGAGTCACCCTGGTGTTGTACCACCTTACCCCAGTCCTGAAGATACTTTCAGGTGCAAACTTTGTTTGCTCACACTTGGATAAAGGATTAAACTAAATTTATTATATTCTAACCAAGTGAAAAATAAATTTTCAATACTATTGTTTTAATTATATTAAGCTTGATATTAATGATTTAATGATATTTTACTGATATCAGGTTAGGGAATTGAATTAGAAATTGGCTGCCTGATTTGCCATTGGACACTGTATGTGCAAGTAGCTTGAATGAATTCAAGAATAGGCATGACAGTCAGTGAATAGTATGACCTCCCTCGATGAGTTCCTGACTGACTGACTGCTTGGAGGTCTTTGTTAATAATTATAATAATAATAGATGATTTCTGTATGGGGGGAGTATCAAGGGAAAGGAAAGTGACGAGTGGGTTCCAAAAGGCTCAGTATTGGAACTCTTATGTCAATATAACAATAAATTAAAAATTCCAAGAAATTATATTTTTGGTTTCATCCTTTATTCAAGTGTAAGCAAACAAAGTTTGCACATGCAGTAACTTCATGACTAGAATACTCATATATATATATATATATAGGCTAATGACTTCACATCAATTGCCTTAGTATCCTTATGGACAAGTATAATGCTCTGTGCATTATGGAAAGGGCCACTACCCAGACCAGTTTCAATCTATATTGAGGTCTCACTTTCAACATCTATCTCTAATCCAAAATATTTTAGTAATAAGGTGTGACACCTTTGACTACTTGTATATAGAAATATGACTTCTGCATTACTTCAACTTTGGGATTACTTCTTGCTCTGGCTCCTACTGGTGAGACCTAAATAAAGGTGATACTCTCTGGGTAGTGGCCCTTCCCATAATGCACAGGCATTATATATGTCCATAAGGATATGCGTGTGTTGCATTATGGGATACTAAGGCAATTGATGTGAGGTCATTAGCCTCTATATATAAGTAGCCCAATCGTGAAGTTACTTCAGTGTAAACTTTGTTTGCTTACACTTCAATAAAGGATGAAACCAAGAATATAATTTCTTGACATCTTTAATTTAAGTATAACCAAGTAAAAAGACTTTGAATGTCAATATACCTTTGTATTAATAATGTTAATTGCCAGATATTCCAGGTAGATATTCAGTTATTTTCAAATGATGTGAAGCTTGGAAGGTTTATTAGTAATGGTGCTGATGTTGAGGTCATTCTGGAGTATTTGAATAACAAGGACATGTGGGAAAAATTAATGATGATGTCAGTTTAATGCAATTAAATGTAAGGTTTTGAGATTTGGGATCCACTGATGAAGACTGCATACATTGTTGGAACTATATACTAAAGGAAGTGGAAGAGGCATTGGATCTTCGGGTGATGATGGATAGAAATTTGAAGTTTAGGAGATATTGAAAAGTTGGTAAAGGTAACTAACCCAGAGATCTGCTGTGAGACAGAGAAGGATGATAGCCAGCAGAGATAAATGGTGATTCTGTTGTATAGAGCTCTCATCAGACCCAATCTGGATTATTGTGCTTAAATCTGATCACTAGAATATTTAGGGAATGAAGTAATCTCAGAAAGGATACATAGCCAGATGACAAAAATTATATTATGACTGTACAATTTTGATTATGAGGATAGACTGAGAGTATGCAAACTGAAGAGTTTGGTGGATAGAAGATAAAGAGGTGATATGAGACATTTAAACTGTTGAGAAGTAGTTACAGGATTTAAGCTAGAGAGATTTTTTGTGTGGTGGAACAAGAACAAAACACCATGTCTTGAAGTTGTGATGGGAAAAAGTGAATAAAAACGGTGAGAAGTGTCTTTTGTTTGTTTTTTTTCATGGAGGATGGTTAGGCCATGCAATGCATTTCCTGTTATGGTGGTAAGAACATAAATGAACGAGTTTATGGAGTGGTATGGCACACTTTGTGTCATCTGAGATAGACCTCCCATGATGAGCCTTGTTACTCAATGGAAGTCCTAAATAATAATGATAATAATCAAAATTATAATAATATTATTATTATCAACATTGTTTAAGCATGTAGTACTTGTTCTGAACTGACAGATTGCTAAGCAGGTATTAATTACTCTTCTCTTTATTTAAACTTGATCTGCTTCTTTCCTTTCTAAATGAGGATGGGAAAAGATACTTATCCCAAAGTATCTGTATAACAGTTTAACAAGTAATTAGCTAATGAAATAAATAATCAGTTCCTCTTCATTTTACTGTAAATATATGTTGAAATGATTGTCACATGAATTTATATGGAGCAGAAGGTGGATTGTGTATGTAGTGTAAATTGGTTTCCAATGATAAGTTCTGGGACTCCATTGAGGTGTGATGTAATAATAAAGTTTCACAGTCTTATTAACATGTTTACTAATTAATAAAATATTTAGTTCTATTAATAATCTTTAACTCCCTGGAAATAATGTGTTTACAATTCAATAATGGATGTTAAGTTCCCATTGAAAGTGAAATAATATGAATACAAAGCATAAATTAAATATATTTTATCCGTATGGCCATTTGGATGGTAAAAATATATTGATATTCTACTTCATGGTGACTAAAATCATAATTGTTACTTATATATAATGGACAATAACAGATGAAAAGTTCATGCTTTATCCATCTTAAATGTAACCGTTGCTTTTATGTAAGTTCCTCTCATCTGTGAAACCACTCTAAGGATGTCTTTCAAAATAAAGGGGAAATATTGGCACAAATTAGTAATCCACATTAGCACCTACTGCAGTGTTAAATAGTTCATATTGCTACTTTATCAATAGAAATGGCTGAGCGATTCAAGTCCATACTTTTAAATATAATTACAGATAACTTCAAGAAAGTATCTTACTTACTTAGTGAAATGATTAGGAAACGGCTTACTGATGATGACAAAACATTTGGATGATTTATTTTATCCTTATTTATCAATTGCCTCAGAAAACTGCTCCATTTACCTTTCTCTAGCTTTGTATAATCTGTGCCACCATTTCTATAAAGAATATATTTCAATTTTTTAGACAAAGCAAATATAATTTGACTATTTTATAACTGTTTGTATTTATAATGGCTTGCTAAGAAATTAATGTCTTTTTTTTGAGAAAGTGAACAGGAGAACATATTTCTATTTTTGATAAAGAAACTAATTTAAATGTTTCAAATGGCAAGTGAGATAATCTGCTGCATACAACAGTTCAAAGTGAATCATTCCTTTCATATTAAACCAAATAAATGGGGAGCAATATTTTCTGTAGATAACTGGTGTTTGATTGCCATTCAGCCATTAGCATTTTATAGTTCATGTTAATGCAAAACATTTCTAGTAAAATGGTTTGTTCCAGAAACATTCTGAATGGGAGAAGATCCTTAGTGTAACAAAAATACATTTCTTCAGAGCCATTTGATTTACCTTACTGTTGCATGATGATACCATCAATGATGGTAAAAGCAAAAATATATCAAATTTTAACTTTAATTTATAAAAATGACATGCAATTATTTTTAAAAATCCTACTAAAATAACTTTGCAAATTAATAATAAGCTGAATATAAAAAACATTTCTAAAAATTGGTTGCACAGTGTTCCAACTGAGCGATGACACAAACAACATTCAATACATGAAAAATGTAATATACAGTTAATCAGATGATGTCCAATTAACTATCAATCAACCTTTTGATTAGCTAATTTCTATTTTGGATAAGAAATTTTACTATTAGTTACACTTTGATTTATTATTATTCCTGAGACCTCCATAGAGTCATAGGACTCAATGCAGGGGAGGGGTCTCTAATTTAGACAACAGTATCATACCACTCCTTAAACTTATCCACTATTTGCACTTTCATCACCCTCTCAGGCAATGCATTCCATGCTCCTTTCATTCTCCATGCAATAAAACTTACTTCTTACTTACTAATTATTATTATTAACAACAGACTACATGGAGTCAGAAAACACATTGCAGAAATCCACACTCTCATATTAAAGATCATCAAACTATGCTTAAACTCATTCACAATTTCTGCAGTCAACACATTTCCAGGCAATGCATTCCAATTAGTAACCACTCTCCATGCAGAGAACCTGCTCCTGTGCTCACACCTTCCTTATACAGCTTCCAAGCATGGTCTCTGGTTCTACCCTTGTTCCTGCTGCTCCATGAAAAACTCCTCCACATTAGCCTGTAACAACCCAATCACCAACTTATATGTTTCAATCATATCCCCCCTCTTCATTTTATTTATATTCAAAAGACTCTGCAAGTCATTTCCTCAATTTGTCCTCATATCCTACACTCCAGAGACCTGAAACTGACTTAGTGAACCTTCTCTGGAACCTTTCCAATATATCCTCATCTCCTTGAAAACTAGGCGACCATATCTATGCAAAGTAATCCATGTGTGGCCTGATCGAGACCTTATACAAGGGAACCCCTTTGCTTTTACATGTCAGGGTCTTCCTCATTATTGCTATAATTCATTGCAAGTTTCTTACAATTTTAGCAAGGTGACCCCTCCCAACCTTGCCTACCAAATTTCAAGACGTTGCACTTTGCTACATTAAATTGGTAGCTCCACTCACATAATCTATTGAAATCTTCCTGCAAGGCTACATCTTCTTTGTTTCTCATGGTTCATACCAATTTTGCATCATTTGCAAACAGCTGCATGTTTCCAGTTAAGCTGGTCTCAATATCATTAACATACAACTTAATAATGGCCCAAAAAATAGATCTCTGTGACACTAAACTAGTAACTTTCCTCTTTTGGGATACTACTCCTCTATAGTTGGATCAGTGACTGGCTGTTGGATAGGTATCTGAAAGTTGTATATGGGAGTGCAGTATCCCAAAAAGAGAAAGGTCACTAGTGGTGTGCTGCACGGGGGGGGGGGGGGGGTCAGTTTTGGGGCCATTGTTGTTCACTAGTTTGTATGTTAATGATATTGGGATGGGTTTAACTAATGATATGCAGCTGTTTGCAGATGATGCAAAACCGAGAAGAGCAACTGAAAGTCAAGCGGATGCTATGGCCTTACAAGAGGACGACTTGAATAGATAGCATGAAATGGCAGGTATGTGGAATTGTCCGTTCAGTGTTGCAAAGTGTAAGGTTTTGAGATTTGGTAAGCAATGATGGGATGCAAAGAATACACTTGGTGAAGAAACTTTAACGGAAGAAGAGGAGATGAAAGATCTAGGAGTAATGGCAGACAAGGACCTGAAATTCAGGAGTCACATTGCACAAGTTGTGAAGACGTCACATTGAATAATGGCAATGATGCAGAGGACCCTGACATGCAGAAACAGAGGTTATGATACTATTGTAAAAGACCTTGATTGGGCCTCATATGGATGAGGTGCACATCTATTGTTGTGCACAGATTTGGTCACAGGGTTTTCATGGTGACGAGGATATGTTGGAAAGGGTTCAGAGAAAATTCACAAAGGTGGTCATCAGTCGTTGGAATGTGGAGTATAAGGACAGATTGAGAGAATGTAATTCGCAGAGTCTCGTGAATAGGAAGGGGGGGATATGATTGAGACATATAAGCTAGTAAGCGGGTTGTTATCACATCGACATGGAGGAGATTTTTCATAGAATGGGAGGGGGTGGGGCTAGGACGAGAGGTCATCAGTGGAAACTCTATAAGGAGAGTGTGAGCAGAGGAGTGAGGAACAGGTTCTTTGCATGGAGAGTGGTTGGTGAGTGGAATGCATTGCCCTGAGTGTGTTGTGGGTGTGGACACATTGAATCAGTTTAAGGCATGGTTGGATGAGCATTGTGTGCAATAGTGTGTACCTCCCGTGATGAGTCTCTGACTCCATGGAGGTCAAATGGTAATAATAATAATAATAATAAATACACACCCTGCAAATACCTGTCTGACAGCCAATTTCCTATATAATCAGATCAATTTCAATTCACTTACCAGCATGTCATGTGGCAATCTGAAAATTTTCAAAGGCCTTTGAAAAACCAAGTATACTACTGTATATGCATCTCCCTCATCCAATTAATTCGTCACCTTGTTGTAGTACATAATCAGTTTCTAAAACATACCCTCCAACAAACCCATGCTGACCATCATAGAGAATCTTGCTTTTTCCAACCCAATTTTGAATCCTAATCCTCACCAACCTCTCTAACACTTCAACAATAACTCCACCAAACACACAAATTAGCTTATAATTCTCATCTTATAATAGCTTATAATTAAAGTCTCATCCTGCCCCCTTTGTGAAGTGAAACATTTTTTCCCACTTTCCACTCCTTTTGGACTTGCCCTGTCAAAAATTCATTTAAACTGTGTGCCAAGAGTGCTACCTAGAGCATTCAAGCATATACTGATATACTGTAAAATTCCAGTACCATATTGACATCAAGTTTACTTAATTCCTAATATAACTCCTGCTCACTCACCATCAGCCCCCTCCTCCACTATACCACTACACTCCAGCATCTCATGAGTGTGAAATACCATGATATACTGCTCATTGAATACTTCTATATCTTTTACATCAGTTGCCAATCTACCATTATCATCAACTAACACATCATGCAATCATTCTTTCTTCCACTTGCCATACATCAAAATAACTCACTATGATTTTTTTGGCTTGACTGGCTAATTTCTGTTCATACTGCTTTTTGCTGTCTTGGTGAACCAATTCACCTTCCAGGCTTGCTCTTTGTACTCTTCATGCAAATGATAATTACCAACATTCGTCTTGTGTTTCCCCCACAGTGTCGTCTTCCAGATTTCATGTTTAGTCCCTTCATTCATCCATTTTACTTCTATGTTATTTAGTCTTATCATCTTTGGAATATTCAGGTATTGCTACCTATTAAATATCTCTTGATCAAGTCCAAGCAACATCCTTTCCAAACAATTCCTCTGTTCATGCTATAGGTCCTACTTGTATCTTAAGCTTTTCATAAACGCTGGCCCAGTAATTTCATATATATTTCCTATTCACAGAAGTTTTCAAATGACTGGCAACAACCCAGATCACTTCATGGTCACTCTCGCCAGCTGGGGGAGGGGTAGACCACATTCACAAACACATCATCTGATGATGTAATCAGATCCAAGATATTCAACCTTCATGGGCCTTCCATTACATATTGATACGATAGAGACATTTAAGTTAGTGAGAAGATTTTATCAGATTAATCCAGAAGGGATTATAAAAAAAAGTAGAAAGTGAAAGGGAGAAGAACTAGAGGTCATCCCTGGAAGTTTCCCCCAAGAATTCAAGAAGTTCAATCTCCTTATTCTCTTATGCCTTTGATCTGGTTATTTAATGAAAACCTTGCAGTGGGTACAGTTCCTAAGGAATGGAAAAAAAGGCAAAATAGTACCACTCCACAAGCATGGTTCTAAGACAGAAGTCTCCAATTATAGGTGAGTTTGTATAACTGCGGTTGTGGTTAAGATGTTGTTGGAGAGATTGGTAAGGAATAGAATACAGGATGAGGTTGAAGCACATAGCATTCTTTATGATAGTCAGCATGAATCTGTAAAGGATAGGTTCAGTTTTAATAATTTACTTGCATTTTATGATAACGTGACAAGTGTGTTAGATAAGGGAGAATCATATACAGTGATATTCTTAAGTTTTGCAAAAGCATTTGATAGATTACCACATGATAATGAGATTAGCCAGCCTGGTTGGCCAAGTGGATAGCGTATCTGCTCTCGAGCCAAAAGGCTGCGGGTTCGAATCCCACCATGGGCACGGATGTTTGTCTGTGGAAATACCAGTGGTGGTGGTGGTGGTGGTGGTAGATGGCATTGGTGTAGTTGCGGTCAGTGTTGGTGATTGAATGGTGGAGATGGAGTTGTAGAACAGATGCCCTCCCTTGATGAGTCCTTGGACTCCCTGGAGGTGTAAAATAATAATAATAATAATAATAATAATAATTGGTGTACAAGTTGCAGAAGATGGGAATAGGTATATTGGTTAGATGGATCAGAGACCATCTCTCTGAATGATACTAGCTGGTTGTATATGATGGAGCAGTGTCTCAAAAGAGGAGGGTAACCAGTGGATTCCCCAGGGTTCTGTTCCTGGGTCCCTGCTGTTTAACTTGTTTGAAAACAATATATCATGTGGACTGACTAGGGATCTTCCGCTGTTTGTTGATGATGCAAAGTTGAGAAGAATTATAAGTAGCACTGCTGATGTTAATTCCCTTCAGGAAGAGTTGAATAGACTTTTTACTTGGACAAAGGAGTGGCAGTTGTAGTTTAATATGAATAAATTCGAGGCGTTTCATTTTGGAGTGCAGAAATATAAGGCTGTGTACGATATCGATGGTGCTGTACTATCAATATATTGATTGTACTATTGATTTGGGAGTGATGGTTGACAGCAGACTGAAGTTTAGAGGGCATATTGCTAGTGTTGCAAAAGTTGCATATCGTAGTGCTGCTATGATAAGAAGTACTCTAACATGCTAGGATAAGGAAGTGGTTGTGCCACTTTATAAGGCACTGGTCAGATCACACTTGGACTATTGTGCTCAGATCTGGTCACCTGGTTTTCAATGTGATGTGGATACATTGGAGAGGGTCCAGAGACGAGTGACTAAGACATCAGGAGTTTGGAATGCTGGCAATGGAGAGAGGGGTTGAAGAGATGTGGATTGCAGAGTTTGGTGGATAGGAGGAAGAGAGGTGATATAATAGACACATTTAAGTTAGTGAGAAGAATTTATCAGATTAACCCAGAGGGGATTATAAAAAAAAAATAGAAAGTGAAAGGAAGAAGAACTAGAGGTCATCTCTGGAAGTTATGTAAAGGTGTAGTGAAGAGGAGTGTGAAGAGTCGATTTTTTACATGGAAAACTGTCAGTGAATGGAATGCCTTACCAGAATGTGTGGTTAATGCAAGGAGTGTTAAGGATTTTTATATTACAAATATAATCTTTTAATACTATATGTTAATATTAGAATAATATTAACATATAACATTAAGGTAATAATAATAATGAAAAAAAATAATGATAATAATTAAAATCACCCATAATGATTTGCCTTCTCTTGCTCACTAAGCTAAGTTCCTATACATTTCACTGTCCTTACTCTCAGCATTCTCCAACCTACAGCAACACATAACTAAATATCTCATCCTATCCACCTCACACTATACTGCTTCAAAACCACTGCCATTATTTTATTCTTTTATCTCAACCTTCTGTAGACATAATTTCTTTGCTATCATCAACAGCACTCCTTTCTTATCCTTGCTATCCTCACAAAAAAACAGCATACCCTTCGATTTCTATTCTGATCAGGATATCATTCTCATCCATGTTGCCATTATTCCAACTATATGCAAGTGAATAAGCTCAATCATTGCAAATATTTTATCTCCCTTATTTCTGTAACTTTGTGCATTCATAAAGAAGCATAGCAATTAATTTCTTGCTCTATAAACCATTCCTACCCATGCCACCCCATCTGTAACTTCTCCTCACCCGCTTCTGCCTCTGCTCACCTTTACCCTTTGTTGCATAAACTTCCCTGATTCAATTTCTTTGCATGCATCCCATTCCTATACTAACAATCCACAAATATGCATTCATTACTGCTTTCAGAATCTACTTTCCTTACACTATGTCTTCCTGACTTTCCTGGGCAGGAAAGTAAGGAAGCCATCTCTGTTTCTCTGTCCAATTTACATTCCTCTTCTCACATTTTCATATCTCATACTGTTCTCATCTCCATTCACAATCACTTTAGTTTCACCTTGTCCACTCTCCTGATCATTTATATCACCTCTGACATCTTCTGATAACTCTTTCACATTGCACATACTTCCTTTCGCAACTTCCAGGGATGTGCCCCTTCGCTCTTGTACCATCCCTTCATTCTACCATATGCAAAATCTGTCTAGTATTAATCTTGTAATTACCTCTCAACAGTTTAAATGTGTCAGCCATATGAACTCTTCACATTCTCTCCACCAAACTTTTTAATTTGCATGCCCTCAGTCTATCCTCATAACTAATATTTTACGTTCCCAAAATCATTTTCATTATCTGCCTCTTCACCCTCTCCAAGGTATTTCATCAAATCCTAGTCACCAGATCTGATCACACTAATCCAGATGTGGTCTGATCAGAGCTTTATATAATGGGGACTACCATCCTTTTATCTCTGCTGGTCAACTTCCTCTTCAATATTGCAGCAATTCACTGGGTTATCTTCAAAACGTTTTGCAATATGCCCTCTGAACTACAAATTTCTATCCACAATCAGTTGAAGATCAAAACCCATGCTTCTTCAAGCATAACTCCATCAAGTGAATATGAAACATCACATCTCTGGAGACCAAATTTCAAAACCTTACATTTAACTGCATTCAACTAATATTCCCATTCTTTTGCAACCTTTCCGGCTAATTCAAATTCCTCCTGAAGAGCCAAAACATCAACATTATTACTAATAATGCTCCCAAGGTCCCAGTACTGAACCCTGTTGAACTCCACTTGTAACCTTCCTACTCCATGATATTGCCTCAGACTTCCCCCCCCCTCCCCATAGACAAGTCCTTGATATCTATCAGAAAGCCAGTTCCCAATCCAATCCATTAACCTGATATCAGCCCATAGATTTCAACTTAAAACCTAACTATCATTAGAATGGGAGTGAAACTAGTTGGTATAACATAGTTGTTTATTATATGTACTTGATCAATATAGTCCCATTAGAAGTCATTCCAGAGCTTTTATGGTCAAGAAAATTAAACGTTTTTTTTTTCAACTTATCATTATTATTATTATTATTACATGACACCTCCAGGTAGTCCAAAGACTCATCGAGGGATGAGATCAACCTATCATGTGGTGCCCTTTAAAAAGCTGTTGCTAAATTCAAAATGATGAGAATGTGTGCTTATCCTCATTCACTGCTCTTGTTACTCTATTGTTAAAAGCAACCATCTTACTAAAACAAGAGTGTGCATTGATATTGCCTGCATCTGCATAATTACAAGCTCATACCAGTTTTATCAAAATCATAAAAATCTTCTATAGTTTGATTCCATTCTATCACCACTCATATGCAATGGCACATTTACCTCACCATCCTTCCACTCCTCATTAAACAGACAAGTTAATGCGCTAAGGAAGCACATACCCTTGAAAAAACAGCAAAGTCCTACCCAAAGTCCCCCCCCACCTTACTGATATCTAGAGTGCTCAGTATACAGAATATATCCTCTTCATTTACTTTTAATCCTTCAACTTTCCTTATCCAGCAAAGAATAAAACCAAATGTAGCAGGATGAAGCTCCTTAATAAAGTGATCATTAAACAGCTCTACTATGTCATCCACCTTGATCATCCAACTACCATCTCCGTCGTTCAAAGTACTTATTCTGTTTCTAATCACTTTCCCTCCTACTCCATAGATTCTCCTTGGATTGCAGCACTAGTCTGCCTTGTATTCTAATTTTTTTCTTTCCTTACTATATAGGTCGCCTTGTATTTCTCATGCAACTGTTCTCCACCTCTCTCTCTCTCTCTCTCTGTATGCCTTCCATAATCTCTTTTTCATTTGCAATCCCTATAGTCATCCAATTTTATTCCAAATCATTTTATTTTCTTCACTTGAGGTATACAATCTGTCAGTGCTGTCAACATTTTCTTGCTTAACTATTTCCCATGTACTACTTTTTTTTTTCAAATTCATTCATCCATTATACTGTTTATTATTCATCATTTTTCATCTCTGTAAAGAGTTTGTTTTAACTCTTTACAGTTAAAATTAATTTAATAATTCCATCTTTTTAATTATTTTAACCATTGTTAACGAAGAAATTGAAAGAGCCTTAATTAGTGAATTGAGTGAACAACAGAAAGGCTTCAGAAGAGGAATGAGAAACATTGATGCTATCCTGGAACTAAAAATACCAATAGAAAGATCACTTGAAAGAAATAGGAATATATACATCTGCTTCATAGACTTTCAGAACACCTTCAACTGGGTAAAACATAATAAACTGCTCAATATATTAGATAAATTAGACATAGAAGATCACGTACTTAAGATTATAAAAATGATTTACACCAAACAGAAAATGCAGCTGTTTAACTCTGAGACGTCTGAAGTGAATATAAAAAGCAGAGTTAGACAAGGTTGTATCCTTTCACCAAATTTATTTAATATCTATAGTGAGACAGTGATGAAAAAGATTGAAAAACAAAAAATAGGAATTAGTATCAATGGTATAAAATACAACAATCTTAGATATGCTGATGATACCATTCTAATGGCAGAAAACAGAAACAAATTAATCAAATTACTGCAGCTACTAATTGAAGAAGGTAAAGAGTTTGGATTAGATATAAATGCACAAAAGACCAAGTTTAGGAAAATCTCAAAAGAAAACAGATCCAAACCAGAAAAACAGAATACAAATATTTAGGCAACTACTTTACTGCAGATGGAAAGCAAGATAAAGAAATAAAAATAAGAACAGCCATAGCTAAAGATGCATTCTAGAAAAATAAAGTTCTGCTCAGAAGTTCTGTGGATATTGAGACAAAGAAAAGAATGATAAGAACATTAGTGTGGCCAGTTTTCACATATGGAAGTGAGGCCTGGATATTCAAGAAGAGAGTAAGACAACAGATAATGGTCTTTGAAATGTGGTGCTATAGGAGAGCTCTGAAAATCTCATGGACAGAACGCATGACAAATACAGATGTCCTACAGAGAATGATAACTCAGAGACCTTTATTACAAGAAATGATCCAGAGAAAGATGAGATTGGCAGTACATGTACTGAGAGGTTCAGCAGGACAGAGGATACTAATAGTTTTTGGAAGGAAAAATTATGGGAAGAGTAACAAGAGGTAAAAAACGATTTATGGATATATCATAGTTTAGCGATATAAGATCATGGAAGGACATGGTGCTGCACCCTCTCACTGAAGAAACTACATGAAGAAGAAGAGTTTGTTTTTACACTGAATGTTAAACATTTTCACAAGAGCTCAATTTTGATTGGTGCAATAACTTCTAACTCTATTTCTTTTAGAATCTAGGAAATTATTGATTCCAGTACCAAATAAAAAATATATACATTTAAAGAAAATAAAACATTATATACATTTTAAATAAAATTACATAAATAACTACAAAACTAATTGAATCCAAGTCCTTCAAAATAAATCTACACTTCAGAGATTTTCCTATCCTAAAAAATAAAATAATTCATTCTCTGACTCATTCTATAACTGGTTTGGTAGGACTGTGTGTTTGAAGAGCTCCAAAAGCAAACTTATTTAGTTTTAAAAAATAGTGTTATCAGTTAAAAAATTGTGTTAGAATTAGACTGAATTGCAGAGTTAAGTTTAGCTTAAAAAAATTTTCTTTTAAATATTGTTAATTTAGTCTTTTGATAAGATATGGTAAGACACGTAGCATAGCACATGGCACCGATGTGAAGCAGAACAATGGCTTCCAAGTCGTCGTCATTGTTTTAAGAATTTAATCAAAGGGACTTCATGTAGTGCAATGTTGGCAAAATGTATGCATTATCAAAAGCAGCTGGAAATTGTTTTGAAAGCAATAGTGGTTGGAAAATGTGCTGAAAATATCACGAGAGTGAGGATCAAAAGTGTGTCTCAGGTGGCGAGATTGAAGTAGTGGATAGAACTCAGAATCCGATTGCAAATTGTGATGTAACGCCAGATAGCATTGAGAGTGAGATTAAATATGACATGGTTGAAAGTGAGAGTAAAAGTGTTGAATGAAAGAATAGTTTGACTGATGTAAAGAATGAAGAGTTGGCTGCAATGAGGGAGATAGCTATGTTGCACGGAGTGATACATAGAGCGAAGTGGCAGCTGGACTGATTGCAAATATATCTACCAAGTGGATCAGCTGATAACAAAAAGAAAGAAGTGTGAGATAAGAAAAATCAAGGCATGACTGAGAGAGAGAAAGAAAAATTAAGGAGCGAGTGACATATGGTGATTCAATTGTAAAAGGTATGATCAATGAGAGTGTGACAAAATCATGCTTTCCTGGTGAGAAAATTAATGACGGTAGTGAGGTTATTAGAGCACAAAAGCATAGGATGAAAGAAATGATCATAGTGGCCGGAACAAATGATTTTAAAGGAGAAAAGTATGGCATGAGAGAGGACATGAAAAAATTACTGGAAGTAGCAAAAGAAAAGAGTGAAAGTTAAGATAGTGAGTCTGTTGCAGTGGTAGGACAAAGTAGAGCTGAGAAGGAGGGCCATAATAGCGAATGACTCAATGCATAGGTTATGCAGGAGGAGTGGTGTGGAGTCAGTTTGATGGGAAAAAGGACTTATACAAGAAGGATGGTTTGTATCTGAATGGATTTCGTGTTCGTAGACTGGAAAAATTGTTGTTGAATGAAGTGAAAGTGGATGTGCAGAATCAGAAAAACTAGAGCTTTTGGGGGGGGGGATAAGTTGTTGAGTGGATATGCAGACATCAGTGATGCATTTGGGTGTGCCTAAGTTAGTACCACTGGTAACAAACCAGAATGGGATAAGGAGTTTTTGCACTTTATCTACACTATGCCAGGAACATTATGAACAAGCAGGAGGAATTTTTGGCATTGGTTGGCTCATCCTGGCCAAAGGTTATTGGCATTAGTAAGACATGGCTAACAGAAGATGATATAGTTAGTGGGATAGAATGTGAAGGGTATATGTGTTCAGGAAGGATAGAGAGAAAAGATTGAGGGAGGAGTGTTACTGATGATAGCCAATGAACTGCAACCAAAGAGAGTAGAACTTCAACTGCAGGACAGTGAAAATAGCACATTTGAGGCTATCTGGTATGAGATTCAGACCAGCAAAACAAAATATACAGTTGGATGTTGCTATAGACCAGGGGATGGAAAAGTTGATGGAGATAGCATGTATCAGCAAATAGACTCAATGAATGGAGGAAAGGTAATTATTATGCAGGATTTCAACTATCTTTAACATTTATGGAAACATTGATTGGAAGGAGGAGAGGACACATAGGAGGAAGGAAATAGATTTTATGCAGTTACTAAGGGATAATTACCTGAAACAGCATGTAATGGAATATACTAGGGCAGTGGTGGCGAACCTATGGCAGGCCCGAGAACTTTCCTGACACATCAACGATTTACATATGATATCCTTTTATATGCTTATAAATTATTCCACCATTTTTTTTTTAATTGTTACAATACGTACAAGTTAAATTTTGTTTTACAGGAGAGAGAGCAGCCATGAAGACATGAATTTGATTGGTGTGGTATTAACAAAAGATCATGCGACCCAAAGATAAATGGAACTGACAATTTTTGAGTTGAAATGCTAATGCTCTTCAACCAAATTCCATAACATCTGCAACTGTCATAACAACATTCACTATATATTTCTCAGTTTTAAGACATTCACGACGGGGTGTTGTTTATCATTCCAACAGAACTTCTCATTACCGGCGGGCTCAACTCACACAACGTTTCAACTCTTGGTTGATTTTTATTGCTGCTTGTTTGCGTTTGAGCTGGAAGGGGAACTCACACAAGCATTATATGACCTGTTTCAATTCCTGGTAGAATTTTATTTGAAGTTAGCCTTTGTGATCTGTCATAATGACATCGAGAATTTCAAATGCAATCAAACAAACACTAATTTCATGTAATTGAAAAATTGGACAATAGTTTTAGTTAGATTTGTGTTTCTGGTGCAACATATGGTTTTTCTTGCCTATACAGCATAGTTTCTGTGAGAGGGGTACATGTGATTCATTAGTTAGTGCCATTTTTATTCCTGCTGACCCTAATTGCACTATTTGTTGAGAAATATATTACACAGACTGCAAAAGCCTCTGTACCTTCAGGGATACAATAAAACCATTTTTTTTCTTGCATCTACAGTATATACTGGCTATTAGGGAGGGCGTGTTGTTTTTTTGTGTGGGAGATATATATATGCAAAACCTTTTAATGTCTTTTTTCGTAAAGTGAAATCAGAGATGCCAGTTATATGCGAAGGCAAGTTATATTTGGCAGTAAGGGCTCGCCGACATCCTTCTGCTGCTTCCCCTGCTCCACTGACTTCTATGGTGAGTTACAATGCATAAATATTTTTCTCACTACCGTTTTTTTTTTTTTTTCAAACCAACATCATTAAAATCAATTTAATAATACAATAATTAATTTTATACTGAATAATATTATATATTTTTGGTGATCAGAATGGAATATGTCAATGAAACTTACCAGAAGTTAATTTAATGATGTTGGCCTGAGGAAACTACAATATTGTAGCATTAGTCCTGTGATTGATAACTAATTTAAATGCATACTTTTATATTTGTCAACATGCTACACTGTATACATTAAGTGTATTAATACTCTTTATAATTATGCCATAATTAATTATTAATACTTATTTACTAAAATAAATAGCCAAAAGGCTTCACATTGACGATACAAAATTATACAAATTAAGTAGATGTTAAATCCAACATTATCATAAAGCTGACTACAGAAACTATAGAAGTTTCGTGCGCAATTTGACCAGAGATCTTATGGGAATACACTTGCTGCCATACTACGAGTTTCCCTAGCTGCTACAGCAACTGGTAGTATGGCAGCGAGTGTATTCCTGTAACTTCGCTGGTCAAATTTCCCACGAAAATTCTATAGTTACTGTAGTCAGCTTTGAAATAATGTTGGATTTAATATCCGCCTAATTTATATAATATTAATACTTATGTTAGTTTAATGTATGAACTTTAAAAAAATGGGAACGGCATTTATGAGTAAGTTTGTTGGGACTGAGCCCTCTAATACAGTAAGAATAAATAAAAATACAGTCTTATAGAAAAAGAATTGAGAACAATTAATCCTTAGGATTCCCTGACTTTTCCCTTTTCTAATCGCACTTACATTCATTATGCATTTCGCACCGTGCATCTGCCAGTAGGCAGAAATAAGCAGTGGCAAGTGTATTATTGTTGTGTATATGCACTGTTTTGTTTTTGCTACTATAAATTGGAATTATAAAGATAATTTAAATTAGGCATATAATAAAATCTTGGTTTTTTTGAAACTATAAAAAATGCATTTGATTTAAGTTGTGAATTATTTTGTTACAGCTACTGAACATGACTGGCGAAAATAAAAAACGAAATTTATCACAGCCAAGCAGCAGAGAGTTCCAAAGCTGGTGGACTGAAGAGTATGGCATGATTAATAAAGACAATAAAGCAATATGTTTTATGTTCCAGGACAGTTGTGTGCAGAACGTCATCAGTAAAACGGCATTATGAGACAAACCATAAATCGCTCCTTGAGAAAAGCAAGGACGAACAGAAAGAATTTATTTCTCAGGCAATTAAAAATAGGAATATTCAGTCAACAACCCTAATGAAATTTATCAGCAGTTGTTCAAATATAACTGCTGCTAGTTTTTTTTGCCTCAAATGTAATTGCCAAACACGGGGAAACCTTTTAGTGATGGGGAATATGTAAAAGAAGCATGGTTAAAATGCATACCAGTTCTCTTTGAAGATTTTGAAAACAAGGAAAAAATTATTCAAAGAATAAAAGATATGCCTTTGGCTAGAAACACGGTGAAAGATAGAATCATAGAAATGGCTAAAAATATAACTCATCAGCAAAAAACAGATATAAAATGTTCTGGTTTAATTTCTCTTTGTCTTGATGAGAGCACTGACATAACTGGATCAGCTCGTTTAGCAATTTTTATTCTTATTGTGTTGGGAATAACATCAAAGAAGAATTGATATGTTTAACATTATTAGTAACAACAACAAAAAGGAATAGATATTTGCAACACAGTTGTAAATGCACTTGCTGAAAGAGATATAGATCCCACCAAAATTGTATCAGTAACCACTGATGGTGCTCGCAGCATGACTGGAGAGGAAAATGGGTTCGTCAACTTATTTACCAAACGTATTGGACATTCAGTTCTGAGTTTTCATTGTATTATACATCAGCAGGTTTTATGCGCAAAGGCTAGTTTCAAGCCACTGGAAGATATTATGAGCACTGTAACAAAATTGGTCAATTTTATATCGGCACGCGCTTTAAATAAATCAAAATTTATAGAATTATTAAGTGAGGTAAACTCGGTGTACAATCATTCACTTATGTACAACAACGTCAATGGTTAAGTCGTGGGAAAGTTCTTCAAAGATTTGTTGAGTGTTTAGATGACGTCAGACTTTTTTTACATAATGAGAAAATCATTGAAAAATACAATCAATTAATGAACGTCGAATGACTTTCGAAATGAATGTTTTTTACTGATTTGTGTTTACATTTAAATGAATTAAATGTTAAACGGCAAGATGTTAACAAGACAATTATTGTCATGCTTGATTTAATCAAAGCATTCGAAGCTAAATTACCAATTTTTAATCGTGACATTATTTCCAATATCTTCCGATGTTTTCCAAATACAAAAAAAATTCTTTGCAGATCTAGAATCCCATGAAAAAAACAGATCAATTTAAACTGACAAAAGAGTTTTCTACAGTTATTCAGTCGACAATCAACGAATTTTCTTCAAGATTTATGCAGTTCAGGCAATTTGCAGAGACATGAAAATTTATTTTGCATCCGGACACAACATCAACAGATAAACTCAATTTGGAGATTTTCGAGTGGCTGAATTTGGAAGATATAGAAATGCAACTAATCAATTTTCAATCTAGTTCTATATGAAAACAAAAGTTTGTCGATTTGAGAAATGACTTGGAAATAACAGAAAATGATCGATCGATTATTGGGTGCAATTAAAAAGAATGCAGAAGAGGAAATATTGAGAACTTGGAATGCCATTCCTAAAACCTTTTGTTGTTTAACAAAACTAGCAATGGCTATATTATCAATTTTCTCCTCCTCATATGCTTGAGTCATTATTTTTCGAAATGAATTTTATAAAAGACAGTTTAAGAAATAGAACAACTGATGAATCTAGTTCCCCGTGTGTATTACTAAAAGTGACAAAATTTGAACCTGATATAAAGCATTTGGCATCTAATGTACAACAGCAAAAATCTCATTAATAAATTGATAATAGGTTGATATTCATTTGTATACGACAATATGTATGTCAAATTATGAGTTCATTTTTATGAAATTCTATGTTAATTTTTAAACTTGTCTCAATAAAATTCTGCAATTAATTTTGTATCAATTAATGTTAATTAATTAGTTGCTGATTTGTAAGCAACTTGATTTGTAAATTTTTGGCACGTGCCGGTAAGTCAGCAACTCGATTTATAAACTTTTGGCACGCGGACATAAAAAGGTTCGCCACCACTGTACTAGGGGTTATAAGAGTGCTCGATCTAGTAACTGCATCTGAGAAATTTGTCTATAACAAATATGACCACGTTGCTACCAACTGGTGAGAGTGATCATATGGTCTTGACCTGGGAGGTGACCAAATGTGTGGAATTTTCAGCTAAGATGGGATATATGTGGAATTACCGGGCTGGTAAGTATGACAAGCTTAGGAGATTGCTTGGATCGGTGCCGTGGCATGTAAAACTGCAAGGGCTGGCTGTTGATAGTGCTTGGGAAGTGGTAAAGGAGTGTTTGAGGAGGAAATTGCAGACTGCTACAGTCAGGAGAGTAAACCAAGTAGGAGTTAAATGGATGAATAACACCATCAAGCTGGAGCTGCAAAAAAAAAAGAAACAATTGTGGAGGGAATTTAAGGAGAAAGGTGACCTGCAGACACATGAACAGTACAAGACACAGGCCAGAAGGATAACTAGTGCAGTAAGAAAAGCAAAAATAGATTATGAAAGGAAGTTAGATATGCAATTTAAAGAGAATCCGAAACAGTTCTTTCTATATGCTACAATTAAAAGAAAGAATGTATACACTTGCTTCAATCCACTTAAAATCAGAATGATTTTAAGGAATGCCAGTGGTAAAAAAGGTAACTGAAAATCAGTCAAAATAATAGAATTATTAAGTGAACACTTTGCAAGATTATATCATCCTGGCAGTGATATTGCAGGAATGAGGGAACCGATGGCTTATACGGGAACTGACACGAACAAAATGGAGGTAAACAGCATATTACAGAACCTTAATGTGAATGCATATGCGGGACTGGATGGTATACCAGCTGAAGTTTTACATGAAATGGCAAAGGAATTGCCAGTGTCCTTGACCATATTGCTTAATCTAAGTCTCAGCTCTGGGTTATTCCTGAGGGGAGGAGGAAGGAGGGGAAAATAGTTTCATTGCATAAAGGAGGCTCCAAGACTGATGTAGCAAATTATCGACCAATCAGCATATCACGAGTCATTGTCAATGTATTGGAGAAGTTGGTCAAGAGAAAAAGTACAGGAATTGATAGATGAAAATGGGATACTGTATGGGGGGGGGGGGCAGCATGGTTTTGTGAAGGGTAGATCATGTCTCGGTAACTTGCTCACTTTTTTTAATACAGTGATGGCTGAGTTCAGTAAAGGAAATGGGTTTACGGTGATACCTTTGGGCTTTGCAAAAGCCTTTGATAGAATACCACATGGAATTCTAATCAGTAAACTGCAACACATGGGGATGGATATAGGATTGGTGAGATAAGAGGGTAGAGAATGCAGAGATATCACAGAGTAATTTATTCAGGAATAGATTGCAAAAGAAATCCTGTGGCTACTGATGTGCTGCAGAGTTTTTAATTTGTTTATTAACAATACAGAAAAGGATCTGAGAGGTTCAGTTATTTGCCAATGATGCAAAGTTGGGTAGAGCAATAGTTAATACAGATGATGTCAAAATTTTGCGGGATGATTTGGATAGATTGGCAGACTGGGCAAAGGAAAATGGATGTCAATTTAATGTGGCAAAGTGTAAGGTAATGCATTCTGGGGTGAAAAGATTATCAACAGTATACCACATTGGTGGAACTGTACTTCAGGAAATTGATGAAGTCAAAGACTTGGGAGTGTTAGGGGGTAGGTAGTTAAAGTTTAGGGGTACATAGCAAAGGTGGCTAAAGCAGCTCATCAGATCACTTGGTTACTGAAGAATACTTTGATGAGCAGAGACAAGTGGGTTATTATTCCTCTTTATCGAGCCTTGACAAGACTCCCATCTTGACTACTGTGCACAGATCTGGGTGCTAGGGATTCTTGGTGATGGAGAGGATCCAGAGGCATATGGTAGCAGGTCTATGGAATGAGAACAGGTTGAAGATTTGTGGGTTACAGAAATTGGTGGATAGGCGGAAAAGTGGTGATATGATTGAGACATTCAATTATACTTAGGGGTTTTTACAAGATTAATTCAGAGGAAATTTTTCAGATCTGGTGTGGTGGTTGGAGAACTAGGGGTCATCCATGGAAACTGAGCAAGAGTATAGTTAGCAAGGGTGTTAGAACTAGGTTTTTTGCTTGGAGAGTGGTTAATGAGTGGAATAGGTTGCCATGACTGTGAATGAGTTCAAAACAAAGTATGATAGATACTGTGCAAATGCTGAATAGTTCTTGACATGATGTTTAGGGCCTCTCTCGATTAGTCTAAGGACTCTTTGGAGTTGCCTGTAATAATAATAATAATAATAATAATAATAATATATAATTAACCATGTCCACAAGACTAAACACCTTGTTGTCACAAAACATAATGTTCATCACAGTCAGTTTCTTTGTTAGGCCCATCCTGAAAATATAAAATTTACTTCTTCTTTTCCACAGGATTCTTTTTTATCTCCCCATTTAGCATACACCTGCTTCAATCATCCTCTCTGCCTCACTGGAGTACAAATATTCTTAACTCTCACAATTCAATATGATGCAAAATCACCAATTCTTTACCAAAGAACAACAGTTTTTTCTATTTCATAAATAAAAATAAAGTAGAGCTCTTTATGTTAAGCCACTTTATTTCTGATTTCGCTAAATTCCATCAGTTTTTTTAAATAGAATCACAAATAGATCCAGCATCTTTAATGCAGAAGATGAAACTGCTGAAGACAAATTCAGAATTTCCTCAAACACTGAATTAGAAATGCCAACTTCAATATCTTCTTTTATTTTTTTATTACAATTCCTTTTTGGAATCTTTTGTTATTATGAGTAATTTTAATTATGGCAGTATAGATTGGAACGAAGAGATAGCATTTGGGAATAAGGAAAATGAATTTCTCAAGTTCTTGAGAGATAATGCTCTCAGGAGGGAATCATGTAAAGGAGGGAATGCAAGGCATGAGAGTTTCAGATCATTTCATCAGAGGATGTAATTGTGAGTAGGATTTCACACTTTCCTCCAGTTGTTTAGAGTGATGTGATCATGTAGTGATCACCTGGGTTGTAGCTATCCATATGCAGAATTTTTGTAAGGAAAGGATATATGTGGAATTATAAGGCTGGTGTTTATGACAATCTTAGGAGACAGCTTGGTGCTATTGCATAGAATGAGGAATTGGGTGATATCGAAATAAATGCTGCTTGAGAACTGACAAAGAAATACATAACAGCATCAGTGTGTGAATGTATTCTGAAGGCAAAAAGGCTGAATAAGGTGGGTGTAAAATGGATGAATGATTGATTTAAGCATGAAATCTGGAAAAAAAGAAGATACTTTGGAGGCAGTACAAAATGAATAACATGAAGGGTATAAAGAACAAGCCAGGAGAGTGACTCAGCTAGTAAGGAAAACAAAAGTGCAGTATGAGCAGAAATTGGCAAATCAGGCGAAGAAAACCCCCAGAGAGATTTTTAGATATGTGGCAATTAGAAGGAAGAATGATCATGGTAAGATGATGTTAATGGATGAAAATGGTAGAATGGTAACTGCTTCAGAAGACATTGTTGAGATATTCAGTGGTCATTTTATAAGAGTGGTTCATCCTGATCAGGATGGAATCATGAGGAACTTAAGTGTAGAACACATGGCAGAGGATGGCTTAATTGTGAGTGAGCAGGAGGTATTTGAATAAGGTAGGTGTAAAATGGATGAATAACCTTGATGTCAATAAGTCAATAGGATTTGATGACATATCACTACACATCTTAAGGGAATTGGCAGTAGCATTGGAATGCCTGTTTAATAATAGTCTTACAACACAGGTTCCAAGGGAGTGGAAGGAGGGTAAAATTGTTCCTAAAATTGTTCCATTTCATAAAGGTGGTAATAAGACTATAGCTTCAAATTATAGGCCAATCTGTATATCTGGAGTTGTGGTGAAGGTACTGAAGAAATTGGCGAGAAGCAGGATACAGAAATGAGTTGATAACAGCAGTATTCTCTGTGGTTATCAGCATGGGTTTGTTAAGGGGAGATCACGTTTCACTAACTTACTTATGATAACAAGGTGGCAAATACCTTGGACAGGGGAGATGCATATACAGTGGTGTACTTGGATTTTGCAAAAGGTTTTGATAGACTGCCACATGACAAACTGTTAAATAAATTGAAACAGATTGGATTGGATAACAGACTTCTGAGTTGGATCAGTGACTGGCTGCCAGATAGGTATCAGAAAGTTGTATATGGGAGTGCAGTATCCTGAAAGAGAAAGGTCACTAGTGGAGTACCGCCGGGGGTCAGTTTAGGACCAATGCTGTTTGATTTGTATGTTAATGATATTGGGATGGGTCTAACTAGTGATATACAGCTGTTTGCATATCATGCAGAATTGGGGAGAGCAATACAGAATCAAGCAGAGGCATATGGAGTCAGGCCTTATAGGAGGACTTGAATAGATTGCATGAAAGAGCGGGTAAGTGGAACTATCAGTTCAGTGTTGCAAAGTGTAATGCTTTGAAATTTGGTAAGTAATAATGGGCACAAAGTATACACTTGGTGGTGAAACTTCAAAGAACATAGAGGAGATGAAAGAACCTGAAATTCAGGGACCACAGTGCACACGTTGTGAAGTCATTACATCAGATAATGACTGGTGCGGAGGATCCTGACATGCAGAAATAAAGAGGTTACGATTTCATTGTATAAGGCTTGTACATTGTGGATTATTGTGCACAGATTTGGTCACGGGCTTTCATGGTGATGAGACTATGTTAGAAAGGGTCCAGAGAAGATTCACAAAGGTGGTCAGTGGTCTTTGGAATGTGGAGTATCAAGTAGGATTGAAAGAATGTAAGTTGCAAAGCCTCGTGAATAGGAGGAAGAGGGAGGAATATGATCGAGATATATAAGCTAGTCAGGGGTTGTTATCAGGTTGATGTTGAAGAGATTTTTCATAGAATGGGAGAGGGGGGATAGAACAAGATGCCATCACTGGAAACTGTATAATGAGGGTGTGAGCAGAGGAGTGAGGAGAAAGTTCTTTGCATGGTGAGTGGAATACATTGTCTAAGTGTGTTGTTAATGTAGACTCATTGAATCGGTTTAAGGCACAGTTGGATGAGCATTGTATGCAATAGTAATGTGCAATATAATAATATTCTTCCAACCGTCATCTTTTCTAAAAAACTTCTTAAAAACAAAATTCTCTGGTCACCATTCTCAAATTTCCATTCTCTCTCTACTTGTTTTCCTTGTTACTACAGTGCCAAATGCGTTCTCTCTCAGCTGTCAATCACCCATCAATCTCCTCAGTGAGTATGCTCACTTCATGTAAATGGCAAGCAAGAAGTTACATAGTAATGGTTGACACGTTTTCTTCGGTAGCATAAAGAGAATGCCTTCTCAAAGAATAAAAGATACCTCAACACTTAGTAAATATGAATTACAATAAAGTAGTGTTGGCTTTGGTCTTTCATCCAATATTATATTTTGTTGTGTTGGAAAACATGCTGATTCACTATTCATGAGTCATCCTGTTTCTGACCCAACATATGGTAACATTTAGATCTAAGGATAAGGACATACTTATGCCTCCAGAAGAAGAGCTAAAAAGATAGTGTACATATGCTCACTCAGAAGTATGTCTAACCATCTGAGGTTGTAGATATTAAGTGATTTTGAGAAATCCACAATTAAAGTTGATAATGTCTGTGTAAAAATTAACAAGGGAAATTATGTATCAGTACTGAAATGTAATTATTAGATGTATATAAGATGATATATGTATTAGAGCCATGTCAAAACAGTTTGGAGTTGCGGTGACCAATCGGCCACCACTATGAGCATGATGTAGTCATCAAGAGAGGGCGCTCACATTTTACAATATAAGGTCCGGCAGGAGATTCAATCGCTCTCTTGTTTTCTGTTCCTGCGTTTCTGATCTGAGTCCTGGATAGCTGCGGAACTTGCTGCCGGTACCCAGCAACAAATCTCCCAGTTGCTGTACGTGCCGTGCCGTGCCGAGTATAGTCACCAAAGAAATGAGGTCAGAATACCAGTGAAGAGCCGTTGGTTAGTTATGCCAACATGTAGTCAGCGAAAGGGGAACCTTTCGAAGATGATAGAAGTAAGTTACTGATGCCATGAGAATACGTGGTGAGAAAACGCGGAAGTGTAATCAAGGAAGCCTCGGCAATCCCGTGAAAAGACAAGAATGGTAATGTACAAGTTTTCATACTCATTTTGAATAGTTACCAAAGAAAGAATAGGAACCAGGGAATTAAGGAGCTCCACACATTTAACTTTCATATAATGCCTAAAGGACTGTTTTTGGACTAATCTGTCTATGTCAAGTAAGCTAGTGCCACTCTAAGCTTATGCTGAGAAAGGAACCAAACCTTCAAATTGTTTGTTTGGAAGAAACACTTATGATATTATGTTAGAAATTAGCTTGAATATTAACTAAGTTGGGGGGAGGATAAAGCCTGAGCATAAATAAGAATAATATCCCATGTTAAATTACAAGATGGAACACGTCTGGTATGCTTTACACAAGGATTGGATATAACTATGTGCATGTGTTGTTTTTATATGTGGAAACTGAGTAACTCTGTGCGGATTAACCGAATCTGAACATAGTAACACAAAAGAGAGTGTGGGACTGTTAGATTAAATTTAGGATTAGAAATTTTGGATATCTTAACCTAAGGGGGGGGGGAGTTCAGATTCTTTAGTATTGGATTTATTACATAAAATGTATATATGCAAGTGTTTAAAATAAATGTATTTCTTTAACCCAAAGTTCATGAGTGTCATTTTCTGAGATTTGAATTACCACTTATTAAACTTTCAGACCTGCATAGGTAAAGGGGGGACCACGACTGCAAATCACGTGACCCCTTTAATATTTTAGAGTTGTTTAATTGTGTATCAGAATTCAGTTGCTGGCTGGCGCAGTCGTTTTAAACAATTATAAATTTGTTGGCAACGGAATAGCTGAATGTCCTATTACTATTATCTATTGCTTTAGGACATTCAGCTATTCCGGAATATAAATAACACATAGGGACGAAGTAAGTACAGACGTAACAATTTGCTAGTTGTTGCTTGACACCACATTCAAACATAAAGAAAAATTTTATTATACTGAGCCACTCTATGTTTGAAATCACACAATTATTGTGAAGGAATCAAGCATCAAATAGCACAACAGCAACGTGAACTTACTACAGGCTGAAATTTTCTTACTAATACATAGGGTTTCCTGCAAGATTCATATTTTAATGAGTGGTGCAATGAAACTGAAATTAAGCAAGCACAAGAATCAAGTTAAACAAGCTATTTAATTCTCTCACAAAATTATTCTTACATAAGAAACAAGAACTCTATTAAAATCAATACAATTAGAAAATAATTTATGCATTCTATAAAGTATTTAGATTCTACTCAGCTGAGTGCATCATCACTTTAAACAACATCAATATTCAGCAAAACACTTAAAATTTAATTTCTTTTTTTTATAGAATAATCATAAACTTCAATTTTATCAAACATTTAGTTGGCATCATCAATATCTATCAGAGGATTAAAATAGTTCTTAAAGGTCTCAGTCTTGAATTTACATACACATTGTGAGATAATACATTCAAATATGAACTAATTCTTCAATGAAGTTTCTCAAATTTGTTTCACAAGGAAATGTTTTATAATATCACTCATTCAAGCGTGACTAGCTGGCTCCAGCAACACGAAATTTGACCAAGTTCTCTGGACACAAGTAACACTATCACACGTTAGTTATAGAATAGATATTCTTACCGGTATGATCACCATAGCTTGCACATTATGGAAAACTCGTACAACACTTCCAGGCACTCTGGTAATCTTCCACTATAGGTAACACAAAACTTATGGTATTCCTGAGTTCAATAACTTATTTGTTAAGACTGAAAAATGTATTTTCTTGCTCGTAATAACTTATCTTATGGTAAATCTCGATCATATTATTATCCTTTCACTCGGGTAAATTCTTTTACAAGGTAACAGGAAACTATAAATAAATATGAGTTCAAAGTAAGATTCATTAAAACCAGAACAATTTCCAAATCTTTGTTACGTCGTACGATCCCAGGTTAGATCACATCTCATGACCTTCCTACACTCTCTCCATTTTTCTTCTGTTTTTTTTTTTCTCTATCTCATAAATCCTCTCTCTTTTTCCCTCCCAAACTTGTTTTTCTCCGCTCTTTCAGCCTTTCAGTTTACAACGAAATTTCCACGTTGTACAGTTCCCAATGCCAAGGTACGCGCTATCTCAAAATAACTCAGTTTTCTGACAGCAGCCAATCAAATCACATTAGCAGAGTCCCTTAGAAATACTTTCACTTTCAGTAACAACAAATAAAATGCATATATTACAGTTCACTTAGGATACATTTACGAGTTAATATAAAGAATTTATATAAGATAAATAACTAAAAAAAATTACAATTATTATTTCAATGAATAAAAAACAGTAAGTGTTTAAATTACAATTTACTTAGGAGTAAACTTAGCTCAGGAAATGCAATTCATGTTAAATGATGAATGAAGTATTAATAATCATAAAATTCTTCATTCACAATTTAACAGTAGACTGAAATTATTTAACTATCAGAATATAGTAAGTACATCAACTCTCAAATGCTTTACATTTCATTTTAACAATAATAATATCAATAACAGGCACATAGCAAGTGTCGATCATATGTGTTACAAAGCATAACTAACAATGTACTAACATAGAGAAACAATTGTAAAAAGATTCATAATTGTAAATTATGATTTCTTTTACAGTACTGCTCCATGCTGGTTTCTGAATCTAATTTAGTTGTCTGCCTTATAATTCACATAAATCCCTTCCAGCTTGATACTTATTATTATTATTATTATTATTATGTGACACCTCCAGGGAGTCCAAAAACTCGTCGAGGGAGTTCCAACTACTAACCGCGCTCAAACTTGCTTAACTCTTTGCAGAGCCAATAGTAGCAGAGGCTCTGCCAATCGACTAACCTTTCTGGAAACGTCAGCATGCTTATTCATTCTCCAAGTCAGGATGTAGTCACTCTTACCAACTAGGAGCAATATGACATCTCAGTTACAATAAGATCCTTTGAACTATGACTAAGTCCAAAAACTGTTGGTTCTTATTTTCTCTCCACCATATGCTCCCCAAGACAGTTAGCTGTCCACGAAGAAATCCAAAAATTCAGTTCCCTTAGCATTGTATGCTTCTTCCTCTGTGCAGTTTATATTGCTATAATATAATATGCTATAATAATATAAAGTCATTCCATAATCATCACTCACTTTGCACTTGCCAGACTAACTTGACTAAACATTTTCTGCTCATCACTATCTATATTTCCTGGTCTATAGCAGCACTCAAGTAAATATCTTGTCCTATCCACTTCTTCTACACACCATATACTCTCGAAGCCAAGTGTCATTTCCCATCTAATTCGCTACCCTGAGAGCACACGATTCATCTCTTACCTTGAGTACCACTTTATACCCCATTTATCTTCCCTATCCTGCCAAAATAATGATAGCAATGATCTTTGGAGTAAATCAATCAATCAATCAATCAATCAATCAATCAATCAATCAATCATTTCCTTTATTCTTAATGCTCCTGGCATTTATATATAGAAAAACTAATGAACTGCCATTATTCGCATAGATATTATTACTCTCCACACACACACACACACACCATTTGACTGCGCAGTATGATATACACCTTCTCATTTCTCAAGCCACTATCCTCACAAGGCCATTTCTGCTACCTTCCATGCTTATAATTCTAGTTTCTCTGTGCTAACACACTCACTTGCCCAGAAAATAATAGTCTCCTCCATAAAGGTTACATCCTTCTGGGTTGATTCAAATATAATCGATCTCTTTCATATAGTACCTTTCTATTCCTCAAATGTATTCCAAGCATTCATGCATTCTAGACCTGTCACACTGCATATTCTCACTATCATTGCTCTTCTCTATTTTCCATTATGTAAAGTTAAGATCTGAAGCACACTCTGAATTACTGAATCTCCATACATGATACTCCTCAGAGCTTCGTTCATTCTTTCACTAGCATCCCAGACACTTTCTGCTTCCTTTCTTGCTATCCCATACTCTCTCAACTTTCTCAAATTTCCTCTTTTTCTCTATCTCTCCCATTCTTTCACCTTCTTTTCTCTCCTTCTCTCTCTCTCTCTCTGATGCCCTTCTCTCGCACCTACTCTCATTCTCCTTGCACTAGCTTATCAGTCTCTAGTCTCTTAATCTCTTCATTCACTCTTATCAATTTAGTCTTCACACTTTTCTTTTCTCATCTGTTCTATTTTTCTCTCCACACATTCTGCTTTCACACAACATTACTCTGCACAATCACCATCCATCAAAACATCTCTCTCTCTGTATGCCACTTTCCAAGGTCAAATCGATGGACACTTTTTTCACATTGTTTTCACTCTCTAACAAGCTACTCATCTCTACAAGAAGGATTTAAGAAAGTTATTATTTATGTATTATATATTTATGTATTTATTTACTTATATTTATATAATATAATTATAAATTAAATTTTTGTATGATGATACAGCAGCCTTGAGTCTCTTTTACGGGAGGTACAGCACCATCTTAGTCCCCCCAAATTTTATCCAGGCTCGGAACTGGCATAGCTGATGAATCAGGCCTATGGCTGCTGACTGTAATCCCTGTGTGTTCACAGGGCCAGTTTGCCTGCTTGCGGGATGAAAAACCCCAGATAGACTGGCGGAAAAAACCCTGCTGTCCAAAACTGGACAACTTGGCTATGGCTGAGGAAGATCCTTAAGCTCCTCACATCATCAACAGGAATCGAACCTAGGACACTTTCCCCAGGCATATGGTTGCGAAGCACAAAGCCGCTAGGCTAACCACATGGAGTATAATATAATATATATTAATGATAACATAATCATCATCATCATCATCATGCGTATCAAGGATTTAGGCCTAGCATAGCCTGTTCCATCCTTAGAAATCATTGTTGAATCGTTTAAGAGGACGTCCTACATAATAAATATGTCCTTAAGCGGATGTCCTACATAATAAATTATATATATAATATATCATTTATATAAATATATTTATATGAATGTAAATGTACTGCATTTATATAAATATTTAAGAATTTAGGAGTGGGCTTAACTCTACTTTTGATCACAGATCCAATTATTTTTACTGATCGGCCTGTCACATGATTGAGGAAATGTGAAATTGTGTAATGCACTTTAATTGATTTTAAAACATGTTTTTTTTTAATTATTGAAGATATCAATAATGTTTTCTTTCTTCAAAAGACCTAATACCATTTTCTAGCAATATCTGATAATATATGCAGGAATATAAAGAGAAAAAAAAACTCACTGAATGGTAATATCACTCTTTTCACCATTAGTCTCCCAGATAGTATACCTATAAGTATATGAAGAAAAAAAGAGAAAAAATTAAGTGATTTAAATACAACTAAGTATCCGTCTTTTAACAAGCATGTAATTACTATAACAATTTACAAATCCTTCCCAGTGAATCATTCATATACATTTACAAAATCATTTTTAGTTAAAAATAAAAAAATAAAATAAAAATTCAGTATTTTAAACTTCTGAAGAACAAATTTTACAAATTTAATTTTTGTTTTAAAAAATTCGATTTCTGATTTAACAATTAGAAATATTATTTTTAAAACTTTTAAATTATATTTCTGAATATGTGAAAATTTACATTTTTTCTGGTATCCTTAGATGCTTTATTTAAATTAAATTTTAATTTAATGAAAATACAGCTAATTCTCCTTTTACAAGGCTTTTTCTTACACAATTTCGAAATAACATGGTTTAGAAAACAAAAGCAATTCTATTTTTACACTGTATATTTTGATTTAACACTGTTCAAATGGCACTTATTTTTAAAATTTCAGTTTGAATTCAGTTCTGTTATAATTATCATTTCCATTATAATTATCATTTCCTAGTACGGTTCAAATGTACTTAAACTTGAGCTTTGGGAGAACCCCCCTCCCCTCGATGTTTAAAATATCAGGGATTACTCTCACTACCGAATGTAGACAAATGCCAAGTAGAACTTAATAAATTTAGTTTAATCCTTTATCCAAGTGTGAGCAAACAAAGTTTGCGCCTGAAAGTATCTTCAGGAGTGGGTTAAGGTGGTACAACACCAGGGCAACTCGTTGCAAAGGTGGAGCAAGCTACCAACACTCCTATCTCAGTATCTCCTATAATGCAAAACACATCTCCTTGCGGATATGTCTAACGTTATGCATTAAGGGAAGGGCCACTACCCAGACTAGTTTCGACCTTTAGTGAAATCACAAAAAAGTGTTGTGGGTGCTTTAAAGCAGTCAAGGATCATGTGACTCAATTATTTTGCAGTAATGCTTCAGGAGATCATATATTAAAACCATTACTCATTAATCAATCCCAAAGACCGCAGGCAATGAAAGGTGTGGATTTTACCATGTTACCTGTGCACCGGAAGCCAAACAAAAAAAAAAGCTTAGGTTACAAAAGAAATTTTTAATGAATGGTTCCATTAATGTATTGTTCCAGAAGTTAAATGCTATTTAATGGAAAAAAATCTGGACTTGAAAGTTTTATTAATTATAGACAATGCACCTGTCCATCCAGTTTTAGGACACCCAAATGTGGAATTTTGTTTTCTGCCACCTAATACAACATCTTTAATACAACCATTAGACCAGGGTGTGATCGCTACCTACCAAACTTACTACACAAGAAGAACATTCCAATACATTTTGGATAAATTACATAAGGATAATTTACTGACAGTTATTGATGTAAGGAAGAAATTTTCTATTTTGGATTCCATCAAACTTGCTAAGTTAGTGTTATCAGAATTGAAACCATCAACTTTAAATGCATGCTGGAAAGCTACTTGGCCAGAATGTGTGAAAAAGAAAAACCCTGTACCTTTGCATACAACTGAATATCCCAATATCATTAGATTAGCACATGTAATTGGCAAAAAAGGATTTGATGATTTTTTGTCTGCAGATAATGAAGAATTGATGGTTGACAAGGCTGTTAGTGGTGATGAAATAATAGAAGCTGTCCTTGAGAATCTTGATGAAAAAGAAAAAAAAATGATGATGATGAGACTCCACTCATTGGAGGATTAATTAAAGAAAGCACTTCAAATGGCTAGTAAATTGCGAAGTCATTTTCTTACACATGATCCAAATACTGAATAAGCTGAATAGTTTAAACATGAACTGAAGTCACATATGGTGCAATATGAAGAATTATACAAAGATCTAGTCAAAACAGATTTCAATAATTAATTACAGAGTTCGTGATAAAAAAAAAATCAACCTGCAGAATTATTGGAAATTAGTGCTAATTTAATTCCTTTTATTGAAGAAAACATTTCACCATTGCAGTATGAAGATGGCCAAAAATGTTTCAAGTGATGGAAGTGATTTAATTCTAGTCTCACACAAAAGAATGCAGCTAGTGTCAGAAAATGACGATGAATAAAACTTAACTAATAACCATATGCGCGGGTGTATTTGGACCATTTCAAATTTTTCTGTTTTATTAGTGACACAGTATTTTCTTTAAGATACATATGTATATATGTTTTGTTTGAAAATAAGTTATTGTTTATATCGAGTTTTCACATCTGGAACCATTCTGCTATTTTTTCATATGCACTGTATTTACATGGTTTTCATTTACACGATTTTTTGTGGAACCAATCTGCCATGCAAATGGAGAATTGGGTGTATTTTTAAAAAATGCAATTCAACTTTTCAATTTTGTTTGAAATCTGAAAAAAGTTTCACATGCAATAGATCAGCATCATCATCAGCAGCATCAAATTTCTGATAGCTACCTGTCAGAAAGTATAAGGATATTAATGATTGTACTATATAAAAGTTTATATAATTACTCCTATCAACAGTATTGATCCAAATTAATCTATTGTCTATCAGGAATCCAGTATTATCAGAACTTATGTTTCAGTGTGCTCAGGCACTTCTTACTATATCAATCCACCTAGATCTTAGACTTTCTCTGCGTCTTTTTCTGACAATCCTAGCAAACAATGCCTGCTTTGCTAACCTTTCCTTTATCATTTTGTTAAAAACCCATACCACCTGAGAATGGCTCTGCTCACACATTCCCAAGTGCTAAAAATGTCAAGTTCTTCCTTCAAATTCCTAATATTTCCACTTTTAATATGATTCTGCCATTGAATTCCATTCTCAGATTCTGCATTGTCATACCTGCAATTCCAGGTTATGCTTTATTTCTAACCTAACTTTCATATCCACAAAATAAAAGTTGCTTAAAACCACTGTCTTGTACAAACTACAATACTTGTGTTTTGTCTAATTTCTCTCTTATTCCATATAAATTTATTCATTTGACTTCCTACCATATCAGCTTTGCTAATTCTGTTGTATATTTCCATATTTAATTTGCCAAAAAATATCATCAAATATCTGACATGTACCCACAAGGGGTGTACAGGATATGATAGTACTACACTAAAACCTTACATCATTAGTAACTTTGTATCTAAAATTTTCCTCCAAATCAATCTGTTACCTTTCAAGACTCCAACATTATCAGATCTTATATTTCTATCTTCTAAGGCACCTTTTACTGTATCAATCCACCTATATCTTGGTCTTCCTCTGGATCCCTGCCAACCTGGCAGAGAACACTTGTTTTGCTAATCCTCTCCCATTCTGTTTAAGTGAACATGCCACTTGAGATTAGCTCTGCTAACAAATTCCTGGATGCTAACAATGTCAAGTTCTTTCCTAATATCTTTGTTTTTAATATGATATTGCCATTGATGCCATCTGTTCATGCCCCTAATCTTTCTCAGGACTCTCATATCTGCAGTCTGTAGACTTTGATGAAGTGTTTTACTTCTAACCCAGCTCTCAGATCCATAAGTTAAAATGGGTTTGAACATTGTATTGTCTTGTATACAGCTAATTTAGTGTTTTTACCAATTTCTCATTCTATGCAATGAAAGGCCCACTCCTAGATAAGAAAGAAGTCACCCAAAATACTAAAATGGCAGTGTACCGTTCAGTGTTTCTACAACATTAACATACAGTTGTGAGTCTTGGTGTTTAACAACAGGAAACACAAATAAACTACAAACAATTGAAATGAAATATCTCAGGAAAGTGGCACAAAAAACAAGACTAGACCGAATAAGAAATCGAACCATAAGAGACAGCCTTCAAGTTGCACCTCTGAATCAATTCATAACACAAGCCCAAATGAGATGGTTTAGACATCTCAATCGAATGGAAGAAGGAAGAATACCAAAAACTGTATACGAAAGCCAGAAAATAGGAAAAAGAAACATAGGCAGACCCAGGAAAGGTTGGCAAAAGGAAATTAAAGAAAATTGGAAAAGAAGGGAATTAACTGGAAAGAAGCAAAACAACAAACCTTGGACAGGACGGCATGGAAATCTCTTTGGCAAAAACTCGACGCTTAAAAGCATAAGAGATCATAGACGAAGAAGAAGAAGAAGACAAATTTCTCTCCTATTCCATATAAATATATTCAGTTGACTTCCTACATATACCAGCTTTGTTGATTCTGTTGTCTATTTCCATATTTAATAATTTACCATCTTCACTAAAAATTGTGCCTAAGTAGTCAAAATGTTTTACTTGTTCTATAGGTTCTCCATTCATAATTCAGTTGATATTTTCAATGCATCTGCCTATTTTCATTGTCTTTGTCTTGTTATTGCTGACCTTCATACCATATCTATTACAATAGTTATTCAATTTAGTAAGAGAATCTTGCAAACTTGTAGTGGATTTATTTAGAAAAATAACATCATCTGCATAAAGCAGATGATGTTATACTTCATCATAAATACCTCTGTAATTCCCACATTAGTTTTATTTCCCTTTTTATATATGAGTACTACGAGCTATACTCCAATCATTTGCAATTCGTCCCTCTGTCCAGGCTTTCTGAACTATGCAGCGCAGCCACTGTAAGACTTTGATACCTCCATACGTGAGCATTTCTGGTTGAATAACCTCTACTCCCACTGCATTTCCACATTTCAGGCTTTTGATGGCGTTTTCTAGAATTATTATTATTACATGACACCTCTCATGACACCTCTAAAGAGTCCAAAGACTCATCGAGGGAGGGCACCTACTCTACAATTCTCTGTCTCCACAAGTCAATCCACCAACTATGTAGTATGGATACGTATTCCTGATTGCATGCCTGTTGAGTGTTTTTTACTACTGTGCTGTCACTGATTGTTTCATTTAGCAATTTTTTGAAGTAATTACTCCACAAATCAAGGATATCTCTTTTCTCCAGTTGTCATGTCACCTTTATCATCTTTAATTCCTTTTAAAGCACTCTTTCGTCCATTTCTGAGCTTTTTCAACAGCCCTCCAGAATATTTTGGAACCTTCTTGATTATTTTCTATGTTCTTACCAAAGTCTTTCCATAACATTTGTTAGCTAGTTTTACATAGTGTTTAGCTTTCTTTCATTTGTCTCTGTATTCTCTAAGAGTACAAGCTGACTTATTTGCCAGGAACTTTTGATATGCTTTCTTCTTTTCATTCACTTCCTCTTTAACTTCCTGTGTCCACAATGGAGTTCTGATTTATCTATCCTTGCAGAACAACCTCACCATAAACTAGAAACCTGAAATTTAGGGGACATATTGCAAAGGTGGTGAAGGTAACACAGAGGATTGCTGCTATTATGAGAAGGACACTGACCTGTAGAGATAAAACAGTTATCATTCCGTTGTATACGACCCTGACCAGACCACACTTGGACTATTGTTCTCAGATTTGGTCCTAAGGATTTGAAGGGGATAAATTAACTGTGGAAAGGGTACAAAGGCAGATAACAAAGATGGTTTTAGGACTGTACAATGATAGTTATGAGGATCGGCTGAGGGAATGTGGACTGCAGAGTTTGGTGGATAGAAGAAAGAGAGGTGATATGATTGAGACTTTTAAACTGTTAAGAGGTGGTTACAGGGTTGACATTGGGGAGTTCTTTTGCTTGGTTGAACAGCGGGAAAGAGTGATGACAAGAGGCCATCCCTGGAAGTTATGAAAGGAAACTGTGAGCAAGAGGGTGAGGAGTGGTTTCTTTGCATGGAGGGTGGTTAAACCATGGAATGCATTGCCTCATTGAGTGGTGAGAGCGAGAACGGTCAATGAGTTCAAGGAGTGGTATGATAGACTTTGTGTTTCTTAGGGGGGGGGGACCTCCCCCTCGATGAGTCTAGATAGACTTTGTGTTTCTTAGGAAAGACCTCCTACGATGAGTCTTTTGACTCCATGGAAGCCTGAGTAATAATAACAATAATAACAATAACAATAATAATAATAATAATACCTCTCTGGCTTAATCAGTCAATGTTTTCGTTAGGATTTGCCACTGAACTTCCAAGGTTTGGTCCTGTTCTCAAACTCTTCATTTTTTCTCGAATAATATTTGTGTATTTTAGTCTACAGTTGACATCTGAGAGCTGTTCAACTTTTATTCACTTTAAAACTTTCTTAAAAGTTCTTCTCTTCAAAATGAAATTCAATTTTATCCTGCTCAAGACTAAATAGTGATCACTTCCAATTTCAAATCCTCCATACACTCTAATGTCCTGCACCATGGAGAAAACATCACTATCAACAATAACATAGTCAATAAGACTTTTTCTTATTCCTCATCCCTTGTTTAATCAGGTGACGTCCCATCTGGCATGAAATTCTGTTGTGCTGCACCATCATTTTATATTTTGTTTTAAGCCAATAAGAATTCAATTTGGTTGCCTAAATCCCAAATTGTCAGCCCATCCTCGTTCGTTCAGTATCCGTGTACCTAACAGGGTGCACCACGAGAAGGTGAGGATTGGACATTAGGTCAGAAGCCCAGGTCGGTTCTCCACATTCCTTTAAAGTTTATGTGGAGGTCTCCTCTCAGTTACACAGCTTTGACCCTTAAGCATTCCTTAAGAAATATTTTACTTATTGTATAAGTTCTCTATTCATTATGGGCAGAAGATAATGGATATCAGTTTAATGTGAAGAAATGGTATGTATATTGGGATAAATTGATTACAATTTGATATTTTCCTGAAATACATTCCATGCTGGTGGAATTGTACTAAAGTACAGAACCTTACCTGAAGTACAGTTCCATATTAGTGGAACTGTACTTCAGCTAGGGATTTAGGGATGGTGTTAGATAGAGAGTTGAAGTTTAGAGGGCATATTGCTAAGATAGCTCATAAGATTACTAGCACACTAACAAGTACAGATAAGGAAGTTATTATTCATCTTTATAAGGCCTTCATATGTCCACATCTGGATTACTGTGCTCAGGTTTGGTCTCCTGGGTTTCTTTGGGATGAGGTGGAGAGGATTCAGAGGCGAGATGATGAGTGGTCCATGGAATGTTCCCTATGAGGATATATCGATAGGATGTGTGGATTGCAGATGTTGGTTAATAGGTGAAAAAGAGGGGATATGATAGAAACATTTAAGTTACTTAAAGGATTGTATAGAATTGATGCAAGAGAAATCTTTCAGCACTTGTCGGGGGGGGGGGGGGGGAGGCAGCAGAACAAGAGGTCATCCATGGAAGTTGAGTAAAGGTGTGAGGACTAGCTAGATTTTTTGTTTGTAGAGTTGTGAATGAATGGAATGGAAGGTAAAGCCAGTTCTGAACACTTTTTCTGTTAACGGGTTCATGGAGAGGTATGATAGATTGTGTGGTGTGGATAGTTTGGATCCCCCTGCAATGAGTCTTTGGACTCCATGGAAATGCCTGTACAATGATGATGATGATAATAATAATAATATCTCTTATGAATGAGAAACCCAGTACTTTAGACAGCTAGGACAGACTAATGTGGCCAGGAAGAACAAACAAAAAAAAAATATAGTCTAGAGAATGCAACATACCTTTTATAAAGAATGATGAAAGGCATGTAATTTTACATATTTTACGTCGAGTCAAATACTTTTCTTTCTTTTTTTTTTTTAATTTTTTTGAACCCTGATAACTGCAGAGAACTAATTTTATTTTAATCAAAATTTTGGTACACCACCATATCGTCCTATTAGCCTAAAAGCACTAATTGCAGAAGATGTCATTGAGGAATATAAGTCTCACATCTAGCATGGAGTATATAATTTTTCTTGATCATTTCAGTTTCTGTGTTTATTGAGTGTGAGTTACTCTTTCTCTCTCTTTTCGCTCTCTCTCAAACAACTAGATAATGCTAACTTGATCTAGAAAAATATTGCTGTATAAATATTTAATTCAGTTATTAAATTACACACTTCATTCTTGTTCCATGTAGTTGCTTTTTTCCTGAAAGCTTCCCATGAGAATGAGCCAAGTTACTTAATTAGTGGTTCACACTGCATGTTAAGCAATGCTGCTGCTGATATCAGAATCAAAATATTAGTATAATCATTGTTTTATATCAACAACAGTTTTAATCTGTCACTGCAAACAAAAACTTTTGTTTTTGTTATATGATGATGAATTCAAAGTTTGTTATGGAGTGAAAAAGGTGTACAACAATAAATTACTTGTAAATAGCTTATAAATTACCTGGTATCTTTAATACACTATACTGTATATACACTACATTTTATATTTTTAATACAGTCACAATTTTATTTTTATCTTGTAGTGATTACATTTTTCTATTCTATAAACAGCTTTATTTAAAAAAAAGAAATGTCAGCCTACCTGAGGATAAGAACAGAAACTGCAACAAGTGTATATGCTAGAAGCGTGCCAATTGACATCATGTCTGCTAATTCAGTAACATCAAACAGCATTGCCATTATACCTAAGTGAGAGAGAGGAGAGGAGAGGGTATACAGTTATACATCTGTACACAAGCATGCCTACAAACACACACACACATAACACATAAAAGAAAAAGTTAAACTTATTTTGTATTGTAATAATATAGGTATCCCACTGATTTTCTGGCATCCTTCATTTCAGAACCTTGCCAGATTAGCCTTTTTGCTGGACCAACCAAGGTTATGTAATTATAATTCATCAGTACACCACTAACCTACTAATTATACCTCTCCCATGCCTTTAAAGCACCATGGACCTAGAAACTTAAATACTAAATAAGAATTAAATGTGATTTAAGTGATTAAATGGAACAACTAGTATAAATGATACAACACACTTTTATGATTCAAAACAACAGTTTTGAATCATAAGTTTAAATCTATAGTTTTAGAGTTTGTATAATGATGAACAGTGTGCGTTTCTTCATCCGCTTGTCCAGATTTTTATTCACATAGGCCACAACTTATGCTAGCATTTCTTTACAAGCACCTTGATGCTTGTACTACCTTCTTCCAATCACAAGCAATGACCAAAGCATTTGTTTCATGTTAATTCTTTCATATTTGTCTATACGAGCTTACTAGCCTTTATGACAAATAAAAGTTTCATGAAGTGAGTGATGCTTAGCCATGTTCACAGAGCATAATATTCCTTAGTCTTGGATAGGGGATGTACAGTTTGGTGAAAAATGCACTGTATAAACGTTTTTTTTAATTGTGAGAGTAAGTTTGAACAGTCCAGAATGAGAATTTTGCAATCTTCCAATAGGCCTACAGAAATCTGTGCTTGGGCTAAATTCTAACTTAATCTTGGTGGTAATCTAGCTATTTTTATTTGTACAGTATATATTAGGGTATATTTAATGTCTTTCAGGGACCTATAGCATTTAGTTTTTTCTATATAACCAATAGCTTTGTGTGTGTGTGTGTGTGTGTGTGTGTGTGTGTGTGTGTGTGTGTGTGTGTGTGTGTGTGTGTGTGTGTGTGTGTGTGTGTGTGTGTGTGTGTGTGTGTGTGTGTGTGTGTGTGTGTGTGTGTGTGTGTGTGTGTGTGTGTGTGTGTGTGTGTGTGTGTGTGTGTGTGTGTGTGTGTGCTGCATTTGAGCACCCAAGTCTATCCTTATATTGCCTGAATAATTTCTTTATCCTCCATTTTTCACCACAATTTTATGGAGAGAAATTCCATGATGCTTCTTTAGCCTTTGAAGCCATCCTTCTTCACCACAGTCACACTGATACTAATTAAGTGCACATGTACTTAATTACTTAAGCACACGGTGTCCCATTGAACTACTTGGGTGGTTGTAGGAATTTCAAGTGTGCTCTCGTAATTTTGTCCAGACTAAAGGAGGTGCTGGAAAATCGGTGGTGTGCCTGTATTTTTTCAACACATGTAAATGCATGTAAAGGAAATTAGAATTGATTAAAAATTCCTATATACTCATTGTGACATTAGCATCATTCAGCAAGAAAGCAAAAGAATTAGTTATAATATTCAAAACAGAAACAAAATTTGATTGTCATGGTCCTAAATCCTGACAATAAAATATCCAATCAGGGTTTAGGACCATGAGATAGTGGTCGTTGTCTGCTATGCTCTGTCTCTCTCTCCCTTCTGATGCCACTTAAGTCATCTATAGCTATGAGTTCAGCTATTCTTGACGGTTAAAGATTTTCAAAAAAAAAAAAAAAAAAACGATAGTTAGGGCCATGGGAGCAACTCCTACTTCCACTTAGAATAAAATGAGATGGAGGATTTATTTCATTCATATTTATAAAGGGAAAAAAATTAGTTTTCACAGAAAAAAGTTTTGTGTAGGAATGTTACTAACCAACTGATTGTATTACTCTAAATTACATACCTGCAAATATACCCGAAATTACTGTTCCAATAAGAGGTGTTTTAAAACGAGGATGAACAATAGCAAGCCACCTAAAAATTATTCCATCACTGGCCATGGCATATAGAACCCTTGGCAATGGAAACATGGCACCAAGAAGACTAAAATAAAAAAGAATAGTAGTTTATTAATTACTAAATTGAAAGATGGCAGTATTGCAATATTGATCTGTAAAACAGTAATAACACATTATTATTATTATTATTATTATTATTATTATTATTATTATTATTAGGATGATAATAATAATAATTATCATTATTATTTGTGACACCTCCAAGGAGTCCGAAGACTCATCGTGGGAGGACACCTACTGTACAATTCTCCATCTCCACTACTACACAGAACCTCTATTACCAATCACCTACATCAACGCCATCTACTGCCCACAACTTGGATGTGGGATGAAAAACCCAAGTTTCCGGGAGAAAAAACCCTGCTACCGCCGTATGAGATCGGCTAACTCACCTTCAATTGAAAAAGTCCATATAAAGATTCCTCCCGTCATGATGAGAATCGAACTTAGGCCTTTTCTAACCGAAGGGCACAATGTACTGTTGTTCTTCCAATTGTGTTACAGAGGTGCTTAAAAATTGAGCTAAAAGCTCTGGTGATGGTTGGGTAATGGCAACAGCCGAGCCTCAGTTAAAACTTCATTGACTACAGCATTGCCATCTGTTACTCTGGGTGTTGTTCTAAATTCAAACCTTAGATTTAATACAGGAAGTGACCACAAACTAGTATGGGCAAAAGTATGGATCAACAAAAAAAAAAAAAAGGGAATGAAATAAGCTCATAAGAAAAAGTCCAATTTAGTGAATCTACAAAACCTCTACCACAATAAAAGCTGTTATAGAGAATCACTCAAAAATGAACTAAAAAAAGTTTAACACAACTACTACTATCGATGATGCTAATGAAATCTTAGTAAAATCTATCTTGAATTGTGCACTAGAAATAGGAGATGTAAAAAGCCACCAAAGAGAGGAAAAACTAAGACAGGAAACCTTAGATCTGATGAAGAAAAGAAGAGATATGAAAAGAGATTTGAATGACACCAGTAAAATAGAATACGCGGAAATTTGTAAAACTATACGTAAAAGGATGAAACATGAAATTAGATTGTATAATACTAGGAAAATTAAAGAAACAATAGAAAACAATAGTAATATTAAGGTCCTAAGACAAACATTATCAGTTGGAAGAAAGGAAATAAGAGGAAAAAATGGTGAACTTATAATAAAAAATAGAGATGCAATAATCAAAAGAATTCAGGAATTTTATACTGAACTCTATGAAGACAAAGACCGAGACATCCAAGAATCATCTATGGATAACTCAAGTGAAGAAGAACACGATGCCCCTGAGATCTCACAAGGTGAAGTGGAAATGGCACTGCTGGTAAATGAAGAATGGAAAGGTCCCAGGAGAAGATGGAATTATGGCAGGCTTCTTAAAACTGGAAGAAAGCGCTGTTATCAAACAGCTGACTAAACTCTTTAATAAATGCCTAAAACAGAAAAATTCCAAAAGATTGGAACAATTCACTTTTAATATTAATTTTTAAAAAGGCAATAAGGAAGAAATTAAAAACTACAGCCCTATAAGCCTACTCCACACCATATATAAGGTTTTCACAAAAATTATAAATAATAGAATAAAATCTAAACTAGAGGGAATGCAATTCTGTGCACAAGCTGGATTTAGAAAGAATTACAATACTTTGGACCATATTCACACATTAAGACAGCTCATTGAAAAATCAATTGAATACAATTAACCCTTATATCTGGCCTATATAGACTACGAAAAAGCATTTGATTCAGTTAAAACATCTGCAACACTAAAAGTGCTTGAAACCCAGGGAACTGAGAAACCATATATTGAAATACTAAAACATATTTACAATAATTAATAACTTAACACGTATATAACCAACAGCAATAAACTTTAATGAATTAAAGGTACAAATATTTCGTACTGAAAGTAACAAACATCATCAGTGTAGAACAAACAGTTAAAGGAATGGAATACAAAGTACAGAATTACTTTGGTGGATTACCAATTAAAATTGTTGCCACATGCCAGAAAATTACTATTAATAAAATATTATTAAATAATTCTTAAAAACTATTTCATTGATGATTGTATAAGATAAGAATCATAAGATAAGAATAAGATAAGAATCTTACATTAGATAAGATGGTTACATAAGATAAGATACGAATGGAAGATTTCCCAAACTTTTAGGAGAGAGAGAGAGAGAGAGACAGTCATTTTGATTCAAATTCGGCCAATATAAAAGGGCTTCGCAACTTTCTTCGAAAAGGCATTCATATTTAAACTTGCATCTGTGGAGAAGACAAGCTTTATCCCACTGGATATTATGTTTTGTGTCAATACTATGTTGTGTTAGACCAGACTTATGAGGCTTCATGTATTTGATATAATACTGATGTTCCTTCATTCTTTTTTCCACAGAACAGCTGTTTGTTCAAAGTATGCTAAATTACATTCACATGGTATCTGGTAAACACCAGCTAATGATAGAGGTGCGAGTTTGTCTTTTGTAGATGGCAATGAGTACGAAATTTTGTTGATAGGAAAATATGCGGGAATAAGATGATCTTCTTCCTCTTTCACTATGCGTTATTCCCGCTTCCTATGCAGGGTCCACATGTTACTTAGATGCGACTTCTTATTAGTACCACTCCCAACTGACCTGTCACCTAGCATGCCGCTGGGTGACAGGCTGGGTGGGGGAGATATATTTTTTGGCTGTAGTAGTGTATGTTCAAGGGGCCGGTTTGCCTGCTTTCGGGATGAAAAACGCCAGATAAACTAGTAAAAAAAAACCAACTGCCTGCACCCAAGACCAACTAACTTGGCTATGGCTAAGGAAGATCCTCAAATTCCTCACGTCTTCGATGGGAATCGAACCTGGGACACTCCTTCCCCAGTCATATGGTTGTGAAGCTCAAAGCCACTATGCTAACCATGCAGACATGTGGGAATAAGAAGATACTTCTTCAAAATTCTGCCAATAGGTTCTGAGATGCCTGAAATATAACGGATTGGAACTCTGTGGTTTGTTGAAGAATCCTGAGGTGTTGAAACATAGGAGTCAATTATCTGCTGGATTTGATTAGGGTTGTAATCATTAGATTCTATTAACTTTTTTTACAGTGAAAAGTTTATTACTGTTGGTTATATACATGTTAAACTTTTAATTTTAATTATGCTGCAGGTACCTTTCAAGATTATATTTACAATAATGCAACTTCTGTAATTAAATTATATAAAAACAGTGAAGAGTTCCCAATACAAAAAGGCATCCAGTAAGGCAACACCATATCTCCCAAATTATTTACAGTTGCACTAGGAAGTCTTCAGAAGCTTTGATTGGGAAACAAAAGGAATAAACGTAAATGGAGAAAGGTTGCATCATCTGAAAGTTGCAGATGATATTGTCCTAACAGCAGATAATCTTGAAGATCTGGAAGAAAGGCTAAATCAGCTGAATGAAACCTCCAAAGTAATTGGATTATAAATAGAGAAAAAACAAAAATAATGATGAATAAATACATAAACCATGGAACTGTTAAAGTTGAAACCATGAAATAGAACAAGTTACTTCGTATGTATATTTGGGCCAATTGTTATCCTTATGAGGATTGCCAAAGAAAAGAGATTGAATGAAGAATTCACCTTGGATGGATGGCTTATGGGGAAATGAGAGACATATTCAGAAGTGACATCCCTATGAGTCTAAAAAAGGAAAGCTTTTGACCAGTGCATACTTCCTGTCCTAACATATGGAGGAGAAACATGGACTTTAACTGAAGCCCTAAACAAAAAGCTGAGAACAACACAACATCGCATGGAGAGAAGTTTGCAAAAAATAACATTAAGAGATACGAAGACAAATACCTGGATAAGATCTCAAACAGGTGTCATGGATATTGTAAAATACATTAAACAGGGGCTAAGTAGAGATGGGCTGGCCATATTGCAAGATGCAGTGATGGGAGATGGACTAGAAAAATAACAGAGTAGAGACCAATGGATGGAGCAAGACAAAGAGGAAGACCAAGAAGAAGGTGGAGGGATGAACTAGAACAAATTGCAAAAGTGAGATGGCTGGTAGAGGCAGAAAACCGAGTGGTCTGGAAAATCATGGGGAAGACCTTCATCCAGCTGTGTGGACAGAACCAAAAGGTTAAAGAAGACTGGGATGATGAGATAGCTACTGGAAGTAAAGAAAATGAGTTTGAGTTTTTGAGAGACAATTACCATAAACAGCAAGTAACAGAGGGCACACGAGGATTGAGTGTCTTGGATTTCATCATCTTATCAGAAGATTTAATTATAAATGAGGTGTCAAATCACCCTCCTGTTGGTAAGAGTGACCATGAAGTGATTACCCGGATGGTTGCCAGCAATGTAAGAACCTCTGTGAGAAAAGGGTATATGTGGAACTACAAGGCTGGTGATTATAAGGAGCTCAGGAGACAGCTTGCAGGTGTAGCATGGAATGAGAAGTTAGTGGGAAAAGATATCGATGCAGCTTGGAGATATTCAAGAACTAACTAGTAGAAGCAATGTCTAAATGTATTCCAAGGGTCAGAAAGTTAAATAAGGTAGGTGGGAAACAGATGAATGATGAGATTAAGAATGTGACACAGAGGAAAAAAAGGAATTATGGAGGCAGCATAAGAGAAGTGGTAATAACCAATTACATGAGGATTACAAGCAAGGAGGGTGACTTGGTTGGTAGGTATAGCAAAAGTACAATATTAGCAGCAGTTAGCTAATGAAGACGAAAAAATCCTAGAGAGTTCTTTCGATATGTAGCCAGCAAAAAAAAAAAAAAGAATGATTATGGAAGGATGGCACTGATTAGAGAAAATGGTATAAAGACAGTTGCTGTGGAAGATATAGTGGAGATACTTAATGAGCAGTTCATGAAGGTCTTTCATTCTTGTGAATGAGATATCAGGGAGATTTTGAATGCAGTTGATGATGGGGAGGAGAGACTGACTGTAAGTGAGCAAGAGGTATATGGAGAATTGAGCAAACTTGGTGTCAATAAGGCTGTGGAACTTGATAATATATCACCACCACATATTTTGAAGGAATGTGACAGGGGATATCTGCCTTCACATATTTTTTTAATATGAGTCGTGCACTTGGTAGAGTTCCAAAGGAGTGGAAGGGGGGGAGGGCAAGATTATGCTGCTTCATAAGGGAGGCAATAGAATTCAAGCATAAAATTATAAACCTATCTGTGTGTCAGGTGCTATGGTTAAGTTGTTGGAGAAGCTGCTGAGAACTAGGATCCAGAATTGGGTTGACAGCAATGGTATTACCTTTGATGGACAGCATGGATTTGCTAAAAGGGAGGTTGTGTTTTAATCTATTTACTTATTACAATAAGGTGACAGTTTTCTTGGACAGAGGAGAGGGATACACAGTAGTATACTTGGATTTTGCAAAGGCTTTTGATAGATTACCAAATAATAAGTTGATTGTCAAACTAGACCAGATAGGGTTGGATATCAGATTAGTGCATTGGATAGGAGACTGGCTGTCTGATAGGTATCAGCAAGTTGTGTATGGGGAGCAATATCCCAAAAGGGAAAGTCACTAGTGGTGTGCCTCAGAGGTCTGGTTTAGGGCCATTGCTGTTTAATCTGTATGTTAATGATATTGGTGAAGATTTGGATGGGGATATTTAGTTGTCTGCAGATGATGCAAAGGTGAGATGAACTATGAAGAGTAGAGAAGATGTTGTGGCCTTACAAGAAGACTTGAATAAATTGAGTGAATGGGCATGGAAATGGGGATGTGAGTTCAATGTTACAAAATGTAAGGTTTTAAAATTTGGAAAACAAATATGGGATGTAGAATTTATGCTTGGTCGGAATATATTGTTGGAGGTGGAGGAAATAAGAGATCTTAAGATGATAGTGGATAAGGATCTGAAATTTAGCAGACACACTGCCAAAATTGTGAGGCCAACACAAAGAATTTTGGGTATTATGCAGAGGACACTGACTTGTAGAAGTAAGGAGATTCTTGTTCCATTGTAAAGGCTTTGAATAGGCCATACATGGACTACTGTGCCCAAATTTGGTAACCTGGTTTTCAAAAACATGAAGAGATGTTGTAATGAGTCCAGAGGCAACTGACTGAGGTAGTGTCTGATCTCTGGAATGTCAAATACGAGGAGAGGTTGAGAAGATGCAATTTACAGATTCTAGTGGAAAGGAGGAAAAGGAGTGATATGATAGAAACCTACAAGTTAGTAAGGGGTTGTTACTGGAACAATGTTGGAGAGGTTTTACAGAAAATGGTGGGAGATCAGGGGAGAACAAGAAGTCATCCCTGGAAGTTGTATAAGGAGGATGTGAGCAGATTTTTTTTTTTTTTTCATGCAGAGTTGTGAATGATTGGAATGTCTTGCCTGAGAGTGTAGTGTCTGCAGAGAATTTGAGTGTGTTTAAGGTGGTATGATGTGCTGTGTGTATGACAAAAGGACCTCCTAGATGAGCCCTTGACTAAATGGGGTCTTGGAATAATAATAATAATAATTACACCTTTGAATCAGAAAATTAGAATAATGGTGCTGCACTGCAAATGGATGATATTAGAGATTTGGGAGTGATGGTTGAAAGTAGACCGAAGTTTAGAGAGCATATTGCTAGTGTTGCAAAGGTTGAATATCGTAGTACTACTATGATAACAAGTACTCTACAATGCAAGGATAAGGAAGTGGTTGTGCCATTGTATAAAGCACTGGTCAGACCACACTTGGATTATTGTGCTCAGATCTGGTCAACTGGTTTTCATGTGATGTGGAGACAGAGGAGAGGGTCCAGAGATGAGTGACTAAGACAATATCAAGAGTTTGGAATGCTGGCTATGGAGAGAGGTTGAAGAGATGTGTGGATTGCAGACTTTGGTAGATACGAGGTGATATGACAGACACGCTTATGTTAGTGAGAGGATTTTATCAGATTAATCCAGAGGGGATTATAAAAAGAGCAGAAGGTGAGAGGGGAAGAACCAGAGGTCATTTCTAGAAGTTATGTAAAATTCTGGTGAAGAAGGGTGTGAGGAGCAGATTTTTTACATGAAGTACATGAAGATTTGTCGTGAATGGAATGCATTTGCAGAATATGTTGTTAAGGACTTTAAGATTCTACATGATAAATATGATGTCAGGTAAATGAACCTCCCCACGATGAGTCTGTCAACGCCATGGAGGGTATAATAATAATCCATGTAGATACATAAAATATAATATAATTTATAAGCATACTTATTTAAAAACATTCACAAAATTAGAATAATTTTTAATGTAGTTCAAAATACACCCAATTCTCCATGTACACGGTAGATTAGTTCCACAAAAAATTGTGTAAATGAAAACCATGTAAATGAAAAATTAGAAGAATGGTTCCAGATGTGAAAACCCAACAGGAACAATAAGTTATTTTCAAACAAACAAAATATATATAAATATATATACGAAGGTGGTCTGAAAAGTTCTTGGCCTAACAATAAAAAAGCAAATTTATAATTTCAAAATTATTTCTATTTTTGCACCTGTGTAGCTCAGTGCATGTGGCGTTTGCACACCACGGTGCTCAGCCGCACGAAGGAAGACTTGGTTTCGAGTCTAGTCGGCAGCTAGAAGAAATTTTTCCAAGCCTCTTTTCAACCGGTTCCCGAGTTAGCCGATCTCTGGCAGGGGCAAGTGGGTTTCTTCTCCCGGAAACTCGGGTTTTTCATCCAGTAAACTCGAGAAAATCGACCGTAGAACCCACATTATTTCAGACATTCAATACGAGTGTTAGGGTTAGGGACCACGAGATGGCGGCACATGTAGAGCCATTTCTCTTCACTGCGTGCTGCTTAATTAGTGATAGCCTTGGGCCAGCTATCTCTGATTGGGTACGAGTGGAGATTGAACTGCCAACTCAGTCTTCAAAAAGTTAGATAGGGCTAAAATCGGCCTCGCCTACTCCCGATATATACGGGAATAAAAAAGGTGTTAGCTGAATTTTTTTTTTACAACATAATCTCCCTTAAGACTAATACATTTATTCCAAACCTGGTAATTAGCTTAAGGAATTAACAACGCATATAACGGATATTATTTAAAGCAAACTTGAATGAATACCTTCAATATTTTTAAACATTCCAAATGTTTAAAAGTAAAGCGTTCCAAACCTCAACAAATTTGGGTGCATGAAACTACCCCAAATTTGGGAAGCCTACATTATGAGAACTTCAGCCCAACAGCCAAGACAATCCAATTAGGTGGCACCTTTAGGACTTTAGGAACAATATTAGTTTATTGCCTTCTTCTTCATTTGCTTTTGTTAGTGCCTGCATGCACATACCATATTTGTATGTTCCTGAAGATGGCAATGAAATATTGAAGGTATTCATTAAAGTTTGCTTTAATTAATATCCGTTATATGTGTTGTTAATTCCTTAAGCAAATTACCAGTTATGTATGACCAACATTTATTCCAGTGTTGCTCCAGCGCCATTATCCCATCCCTGTAATGGTTCTCTGTAAGATCTGCAAAATACTACTCCACAGCTGCAATCACTTCTTGATGTGAAGAAAAACACTGACCAACAAGGAACAGTTTTAGTTTTGGGAAGAGATAGAAGTCAGAGGGAGACAAATCTAGGGAATAGTGTGGATATTCCAACAATTCATAATGCAGATCGCTTAATTTTCCCATTGCCAAAACACCTTTGTGGGCAGGTGCATTTTCCTGATGAAAGATGATTTTTTCCCTCTGCAAACCTGGTCTTTTCTCACGAATTATTTCGTCTAGTCTGGTTAAAAGATCGGAATCATATTCCCCAGTTATTGTTTTAAATTATTCAAGATAATTAAACAAAATGCCTTTAGCATCCCAAAATACTGATGCCATGGCCTTTCCTGCTGATGGAACCGACTTTGTTCTCTTTGGTGCTGAATAACTGGCTTCTGTCCGCTGTTTTGATTGCTGTTTGCATTCTGGTGTGTAATAGTAAATCCAAGTCTCATCCATAGTAATAAATCAACCCATAAAATCAGTTTTATTCTTGTTAAAATGCTCCAAGCACTGTTCAGAGATTTTCATGAGAGTGCGTTTTTCATCTGCTGTGAGCAAGCTCAGCACCCATCTTTTTCATTTGCATTTCTTTATGCAAAATATATCCTACATGTTCTTTTGAAATGCCTATATCTCAGCAATTTCAGGCACTTTGACTTGCCGGTCATCCAATACCATATTGTGCACTTTATCAATGATTTCTGGTGCTGTTACACTTTTTGGACGTCCTTCATGTGGATTATTTTCAATGCTGGTATGGCCATGTTTAAACTCAGCAGCCCATTTCTTAGTTGTCAAAATATGAAGGAAAAGAGTGCATATATACTTTCAAGAACTTCGATTGAATTTCTTTTGGCATTAAACCTTCTTTTACAAAGAATTTTATAACTATACGATACTCAATTTTATCCATTTCAAGGGATAGACAACATTTTTGCTTCAGACAGATGTAAAACAAACTACTTGATAGAATAACTTGCAATTTCATATGGATGCTTATGACAAATATACCAACTTAAAAAAAAAATCTTCCCAATAGTGTTGCCATCTATGGTCAAGACCAAGAACTTTTCAGACCACCCTCATCGTATATGCATCTCTTAAAAAAAATAGTGTGTCACTAATAAAATAGAAAATCTAAATGTTCCATGCATACCTGCTCATATGGTTATTAGGTAAATTTGATTTGACGTCACTTTCTGACAGTAGCCACATTCTTTTCTGTGAAACTAGAATTAAATCACTTACATCACTTGAAACACTTTGGTCATCCTGTTCATATTGCAATGGTGAAATGTTTTCTTCAGTAAAAAGGAACTAAATTAGCACTACTTTCAAATAATTCTGAAGGTTGTTGTTGTTGTTTTTTTTTACTACAAACTCTGTAATTAATCATTGAAATACTGTTTTGACTAGATATTTGTATAATTCTTCATATTGCACTATACATGACTTCAGTTCACATTTAAACTGTTCAGCTCGTTCAGTATTTGGATAATGTGTAAGAAAATGACTTTGGAATTTTACTATCCATGTCAGGCCTTTCTTTAATTAATCCTGCAGTAAGTAGAATCTCTTCATCATCATCTAATAAATTTAGTTTAATCCTTTATCCAAGTGTGAGCAAACAAAGTTTGCACCTGAAAGTATCTTCAGGACTGGGATAAGGTGGTGCAACATCAGGACGATTCCTTGCAAAGGTGGAGCAAGCTACCATCAATCCTTTCTCAGTATTTCCTATAATGCAAAACACATCTCCTTGTGGATATGTCTAATGTTATGCATTAAGGAAATAGCCACTACCCAGACTAGTCTTGACCTTTATTGAGGTCTCTTTAGTGGGAGCCAGGCCCAAGTGGAGACCCTTGCTCATCTCTACCGATAGGTAGAGATGAGCAAGGTCATCTCTACCTATTCGAGGTAGAGATGACCTTGATAGGTAGAGAGATAAACCGATAGGTAGAGATGAACTTGCTAATTCTTCTGGCTGGTATCTCCACTTGGGTCTGGCTCCCACTGAAGAGACCTCAATAAAGGTCGAAACTAGTCTGGGTAGTGGCCCTTCCCTTAATGCATAACATTAGACATATCCGCAAGGAGATGTGTTTTGCATTATAGGAGATACTGAGATAGGAGTGTTGGTAGCTTGCTCCACCTTTGCAACGAGTCGTCCTGGTGTTGCACCACCTAACTCCAGTCCTGAAGATACTTTCAGGCCAAACTTTGTTTGCTCACACTTGGATAAAGGATTAAACTAAATTTATTATATTCTAACCAAGCGAAAAATAAACTTTCTTCATCATCATCACTTTTTTCTTTTTCGTCGAGATTCTCAAGGACAGCTTCTATTATTTCATCATTACTAACAGCCTTGTCAACCATCAAATCCTTCTCCATCAACTGCATGTGGTAATCTGATGATATTGGGATATTCAGTTGTATGTAAAGGTACAGGGTTTTTCTTTTTCACACATTCTGGCCAAGTAGCTTTCCAGCATGCATTTAAAGTTGAGGGTTTCAATTCTGGTAATGCCAACTTAGCAAGTTTGATGCAATCCAAAATAGCAAATTTCTTCCTTACATCAATAACTGTCAGTAAATTATCCTTATCTAATTTATCCAAAATGTATTGGAATGTTCTTCTTATGTAGTAAGTTTTGTAGGTAGCGATCACACTCTGGTCTAATGTTTGTATTAAAGATGTTGTATTAGGTAGCAGAAAACAAAATTCCACATTTGGGTGTCCTAAAACTGGATGGACAGGCGCATTGTCTATAATTAATAGAACTTTCAAGTCCAGATTTTTTTCCATTAAATAGCATTTAACTTCTGGAACAATACATTAATGGAACCATTCATTAAAAATTTCTTTTGTAACCTAAGCTTTTTTTTTTGTTTGGCTTCCGGTGCACAGGTAACGTGTTAAAATCCACACCTTTCATTGCCTGTGGTCTTTGGGATTGATTAATGAGTAATGGTTTTAATATATGATCTCCTGAAGCATTACTGCAAAATAATTGAGTCACATGATCCTTAACTGCTTTAAAGCACCCACAACACTTTTTTGTGATTTCACTATATAAGTACTACTTGGCATTTGTCTACATTCTGTAGTGAGAGTAATCCCTGATATTTTAAACATCGAGGGGGTTTTCCCAAAGCTCAAGTACATTTGAACCGTACTAGGAAATGATAAATAGCACCTCCATAGTGTGATTGGAAGAATGACGGTACATTACACTCTTCAATTAGAAAAGGCCTAAGTTCGATTTCCGTCGTGACGGGAGGAATCTTTATATGAACTTTTTCAATTAAGGGTGAGTTAGACGATCTCATACGGAGGCAGCAGGGTTTTTTCTCCCAGATACTCGGGTTTTTTCTCCCAGATACTCGGGTTTTTTCATCCTGCATACAGACAAATCGGCCCTTCAGAACACACGCAATTTACATACAAAAAATACTTGTTGTGATGGTGGGCATTAGATGGCACTAATGTAGTCGATGGGTAGTAGAGGTTCAGTGTAGTGGTGGAGATGGAGAGTTGTAAAGTGGGTGTCCTCCCGCGATGAGTCTTTGGACTCCTTGGAGGTGTCACGAATAATAATAATAATAAATAATTATAATGGAAATACCCTTTTTAACAGAACTGAATTCAAACAGAAATTTTGAAAATAAGTGCCATTTCAACTGTGTTAAATCAAAATATACAGTTTGAAAATAGAATTGCTTTTGTTTTCTAAAAAATGTTATTTCGAAATCGTGTAAAAAAACGTGTGTAAAAAGAGAATTAGCTGTATTAGAATAAATGAAAATAAAACGCACAAATATTACAGTCAAAGGCAAACACGATAAATTAGTACTTTGTTGCATCCCGCTTAGCTTTTATGACTGTTTGTTGTAAATGGTTGGACATATTATTTACTATCGGTTCACAGTATTTGTTTTATCAAAACATATGGTCTCAGAGTAGAAACAAGTCATTTTTGTCTCTTGGGGCAACTTCTTGAAGATGTGTTTTCATAATTCATGGGCTTTTTCAGTTGAAGGTGAGTTAGCCAATCTCATATGGTGGTAGCAGGGCTTTTTCCCACGGAAACTCGAGGTTTTTCATCCTGCATACAGACAAATCGGCCTTCAGAACACACGTAATTTACAGGCAAAAAATACTACTGTTGGTAGTGATGATGGGCGATAGATGGTGTTGATGGTGGGAGTGTCGTAGTTGGAGAGTTAAGTAGCAATGGAGAGGATGAGATGCATTTAGCAAAGTAGAGTAGTGTGCCCTCCTGCGATGAGTTCTTGGACTCCCTGGAGGTGTCATGTAGTAATAATAACAGTAAAAAAAAAAAAAATTCTCATTGGGGGTTTAAATCTGGTGAGCCTTTCTTTGAGCCATCTAGTAGTGGTCTGGAAAGTGTGACAAGAAGCTGAATCTTGCTGAGAAATGAAATCACTATCACATAAATCTTCTGATGCCAGTAACATAAAGTGCTCAAGAATTTATTAATACACTTTGGAATTGACTCTTTCATACATAATACACAGCCTACCTGGACCCTCTGTGGTCATACAAGTGATACCATGATAGAGGTTGTAAATTTCACTGAAAGGTTTCATGCATTCTTTATCAAATGCTTCTTACTTAAGATGCCAAACACGTATCCCATGATGACCTATGGGACACAGTATTTAGCAATGAAAGTATGTTTTCATTGCTAAAAAGTATCTTTTTTCCAGTCTACTTGACTCCAGAACAGTTCTTTACTTACACCATTGCACTCTAGCTGCCTTTTGCTTGGAAGCCATAAGCAGCTTTGTCTTAGGCACACATGATTAAAACCCAATTTGGAAGTCATCTGAATGTCGTAGATTTAGACACATTCACACGTAGTGCTTTCCATCTCCTGTAAAAATACCTTACACTTTGGAAGTGGTTTTTCTTCAGAATATTCTTCAATCTTCTCTCATTTCTTGATGTCATTATTACCTTTTAACCGCTATTACAGTGATTAGTTTGAAAACTCCAGTTATTAGAATACTGTCTCAATACTCTACTTATGCTTGTTTGAGAACATTTCAATCCCTTAGCTATAAACTGTTAAGTTTGGCATTCTTTGTGTAGAGACATCACACGAAACTTCTTAGCTTCTGATATGTCATTCGTTCAACCCATGTTTAGCAAATGATTAACTGAAATCCACATGCAAACAATTCTTCACGAGTCAGTTCTACAGCTACTGAAATATATGCTGTTTCTATGTTCTTCTCAAAACCAATCAGAAAAATTTGGAATAATCTAACAATTTTGAACTTCGTTAAAAGTCATTCTAATTTTGTGAATGTTTTCAAATAACAGTTTTCTTATAATTTATATTACATTTTTAAGAAGATATGTGTTTACATGATTATATAATCTACCAGGTACGTAGATTTTTAGATAATGGTAATTCATATTTGGTAATAATTATTTTCTATGCAATAAATTAAAATTGCAAATCATTCAACTCATTTTTTTAAATTATTATTATTATTCTAATTTTTTCATTCTGAGATGTATTATTATTATATATTATTATCCCACAGTGAGTTGGCAGACTCATTGTGGGAGGTTCATTCAACTGACAACAAATTTATCATAATGAATCTTAAAATCCTTAATACTCCCTGCATTAACAACATTATTCCAGTAATGAATTCCATTCGATGACAATTTTCCATGTAAAAAATCTACTCCTTACATCCCTTATCTACTTTTACACAACTACCACAGATGGCCTCTGATTCTTCCCCTCTCACCTTCTACTCTTTTTATAATCCCCTCAGAAGTAATTTGATAAAATCCCCTCACTAACTTAAACATCTCTAACATGTCATCTTATTTCCTCCTATCCACCAAAACCTGCAATACACAGATAAACATAAAGCAGGTAAAGGAGAATGGTGTTGTTTGGAAAGTTGTAGGTGTGTGTTGCCCAGATATCACAACAGTGAATTGAAAAGGTGAGCAGAGATAATGAATAGCAAGAGGCTGAGTTGTGTGAGGCAAAGGGGATTCAATTTGTAAATCTGCAGAGTGAATATGAAGTGAAGTTGGAATGGTTTAAAGCTAGGCTGACCGTATTTCCTTGAGACAAAAACAGGACATCGGGATGGCAAAAACGGGACAAGGGTTATGTAATATTCTGTATTCATGAAAAAGTAAGACGATAAAAAAAAGTTTTATTACATAAACATATTGAGCTTACCATTATTCTTCAGTGACAGAACCCATACAAAAATTTAGGTAGACGTAGAGGGGGGGGGGATTGTATTTCACCACAATCGTGAAATGAATATTTCTCCGATGAAGTGATCTTACACAGCAAATTTCGGGCTTTCAACACCTTATCATAGAACTTCTCACATTCCATGACACAATTTTGTCTTACAACTAACATAGCCCTCATTGTTCTCAACACTTAATCTAGATTTCTCCTTTGACCACATACTGTTCATAACAGAAAATATTCTCTCAACAGGTACTGTACTTCCTAGAAGATAAAGAATAAACTCTATAATATTACAAGAGTCTCGAAAGTCTAGGCGTTTTTCGCTCATTTCAGAAAAAATCTGTACCCATCTATCAGACACAGAAATGTTTTCTTCATTCCATGTATCCAACTGCCTCACAATTATAGATATTATGAGGGTCCACTGATCGAGTTTCTTCTGTTTCTGTGCATGTGATGAGTTCCTCGTTCTGGCTATCCTGTATTTCTTTCCATTTAGGTGTCCTCCTTAGTAATACCTACTTGAACTTCTCACTGTTTCCTAAACTGCACTTCCACTTGTTGGCATATTCTAGCTGGTTTCATAGAAATTTTCAACTATCTCAAAAAACTTAGCCTTATTAATTTCTCCTGAATTTACCAAACATTTTTGTTTTTTGACATCAGTAGTTACAAACACTTCACTTTTTCTGGACTCTAAATTGTTTATAAGATTTTCAATGTTCATGGTTACTTCTGTAGCTGAAATATTCTGATTTGGTACATGCTGAAGAAAATTTTGGTATATAAATTTTATTTATCAATGTTGACATGCAGCCATTTGTGTGAAAACTTTGGCAGTGATGCACAGTATGATAAGCAACAGGAGCTTCACTTACTGCAATTTTATCACTTTCACTATCACCATTTTTTTTTTATCCTTATGTTTCTGGCTACATAGATGTTGGTTGATATGTCACTTCTGCCTCCATGAGCAATGGAAAAATGGACATTACAGTGTTGGCATACTTTTGTTCCATCACTACACAGCTTATCCAGTTTAATAAATTTTAATTCTTTCTGGAGATCATCATTAAAACTGCAGTTTTGCCTCTTTGACTTGCACAGCTCATCTATCCAACATACATCAGTATGTTGGATAGATGAGCTCAGCAGAAAATATGTTCATAATGCACTGAAACTCACAAGGCAGTATCTGCAAAAAAGCAATGTACAAGGGGGGGGGTTTGAAAAGTTCTCAGTCTCGACCATAGATGGCAACACTATTGGCAAGATTTTTTTTCTAAGTTGGTACATCTGTCATAAGCATCCACATGAAATTGCAAGTTATTTTATCAAGTAGTTTGTTTTATAAAGCTGTCTGAAGCAAAAGTGTTGTCTGTATACCTTGAAATGGATAAAATTGAGTAACGTACAGTTATAAAATTCTTTGTAAAAGAAGGATTAATGCCAAAAGAAATTCATCTGAAGTTCATAAAAGTGTATGGGCACTCTTCTCCTTCGTTTCTGACAATTAATAAATGGGCTGCCGAGTTTAAACATGGCCATACCAGCTTTGAAGATGATCCAGGTGAAGGACGTCCAAAAAGTGTAACAACACCAGAAATCATTGATCAAGTGCACGATATGGTATTGGATGACCAGTGAGTCAAAGTGCTTGAAATTGATGAGACTACAGGCATTTCAAAAGAATCTGTAGGATATATTTTGCATGAAGAATTGCAAATGAAAAAGCTTTGTGCAAGATGGGTGCCACGCTTGCTCACATCAGATCAAAAATGCACTCGCTTGAAAATCTCTGAACAGTGCTTGGAGCATTTTAAGAAGAATAAAATTGATTTTGTGCATCAATTTATTACTATGGATGAGGCTTGGATTTTCACCATTACACACGAGAATCCAAACAGCAGTCGAAACAGTGGACAGAAGCCAGCTGTTCAATGCCAAATAATACAAAGTCAGTTCTTTTCTTTTAGTGTTGCATGGTGATCAGCATGACGCTGATCACTGTGCAGCATTAATTTTAAATTTTATCTGTATTTATTTATTTTTTTCACTAAAGGTCATGCCAGTAGAATAACCGGTGATCAAATCTTTGTTTCTTTAGCTTACTGTGTGAAATGTCACTCAGCTTGTCCTTGTATATTTGTACTAGGGGAGGGCTCTGCCCCCTGGTGCCCCCCCCCCCCCCCGATTTCCGGGCTGGTATGTCATGACTAATTATATTATCAGTCATATATATGCGAGTTTTATATGGAAGTTGCCCTTGTGTTGCACCACTTTTAGGAGAGAGCTACCTACACAGTAGTGCAACACCAGGCAACTCGTACCTACCAAGCTGATGTCATGTCACATTTCGGCTTATCTTAAATTCCTGGAAACCTCTAATTAAAGGAACTTTAATGGAAGAAAGATAAATAAAGTAAGAAAAAATAATTTCATGAATATATATAAATAATATTTATAATCCTGCATAATCATAAATAAACTAAATAAATCTTCTAACACCTTTTTATTTTATATAGAGTAGATATATAACTCGAATTTTGAAGACTTGACACTCAAGGTAGCCCCTGAGTTTCAAAATTATTATTCCTGATACCTCCAAGGAGTCCGAAGACTCATCGCGGGAGGACATCTTCAACTGTCTCTACACCTTACCTCTACTACGAATCAACGCCATCTACCGCCCACCTCCAACACCACCACAACTAGTAATTTTTGTCTGTAAATTGCGTGTGTTCTGAAGGGCCGATTTGTATGTATGCGGGATGAAAAACCCGAGTTTCCGGGAGAAAAAACCCTGCTACCTCCGTATGAGATCGGCTAACTCACCATCGATTGAAATCGACCAGATAAAGATTCCTCCCGTCGCGACGAGAATCGAACTTAGGCCTAGTCCAATCGAAGGGCGCAATGTACCGTCGTTCTTCCAATTGCGCTATGGAGGCGCTGTTTCAAATAACTTGAAAAAAATGTGACAGAAAAACATTACACAAAAAGGCTTATCATTTTATATATATAGGGTAGATATACTCCAGATGATGACCTTATTATGAAGGTCAAAACGTCAGGAAATTAAAATAGTTATTTATAACACAGTTGTAAAGTCAATAATTTCTAAAATGAAGGACAAAGTCAGTTCCATCAGCAGGAAAGGTCATGGCATCATTGTTTTGGGATGGTAAAGGCATTTTATTTATTAATTATCTTGAAAAGTTTAAAACAATAACCAGGGAATATTATTTCGATCTTTTAACCAGACTAGATGAAAAAATTCTTTCCGGCTTGAAGAAGAAAAAAATCATCTTTCATCAGGACAATACACCTGCCCATAAAGATGTTTTGGCAATGGGAAAATTAAGGGATCTGCACTATGCATTGTTGGAACATCCATCCTATTCCCCAGATTTGGCTCCTTCTAACTTCTATCTCTTCCCAAAACTAAATCTCTTCCTTGCTGGTCAGCGTTTTTCTTCGAATCAAGAGGTAATTGTAGCTGTAGAGGGGCATATTGCAGATCTTACTAAGAACCACTACAGGGAAGGAGCATTGCTGGAATAAATGTATTAGTCTTAAGAGAGATTATGTTGAAAAATAAAAATAATTTTGAAATTATAAATTCGTTTTCTCATTGTTAGGCCGAGAACTTTTCAGACCATCCTCGTATAATTGCATACCAACGGTTAACCCTGTAAACAGAGCAGGAGTGAAATGGATGAACAATGAAATCAAGCAAGCTGTGTTGGAAGAAAAATGTTATGGAGGAGGTGCAAGACAGTTGGTGGTGATCAGATCTATGAAGAGTCTAAAATGCAGGCTAGAAAGCCAATGAGCATGGTAAAGAAAGAAAAAGTGAGAGTAGATTAACTGGTCAGGCAAAGGTTAACTTAAGGCAATTTTTCTGCTATATGGCAAGCAAGAATAATACTTGCAAAGGATATAATGGGATTATTGAATGAGCACTTTATCAGCATATATAAATACTGGTGTAAATGATGCCATGCAATATATAGAAGAGAGGCAAGTATTAGGAGAATTGGAAGTGAAAGAATCAGATGTTGGTTGGGTTAGATGTTAATAAGGCTGTGGGAATGGAAGTCATATCATCATGTATTCTTAAGGAATGTGCACTACAGTTGGCTATTCCCTCATCCTGGTTATTTAATGAAAATTTTGCAGTGGGCAGGGTTCCTAAGGAGTAGAAAGAAGGCAAAATAGTACCACTCCACAAGCATGGTTCTAAGACAGTAGTCTCCAATTACAGACCAGTCTGTATAACTGTGGTTGCAGTCAAGGTGTTGGAGAGATTGGTAAGAAATGGAACACAGGATTGGATTGATAGACATAGCATTCTTTATGATGGTTAGCATGAATCTGTAAAGGGAAGATCCTGTTTTAATAATTACTTGGCATTTTATGATAAGGTAACAAGTGTGTTAGATAAGAGAGAATCATATATGTGATATTCTTGGACTTTGGAAAAGTGTTTGATAGATTACCACATGATAAGTTGGTGTACAAGCTGCAGAAGATGGGAATAAATACAGATAACTCTCATATAATGCGGTTTCGATATAACGCGGTCTAAAATCATAGTAACCTTTGTTGAAAGCAGTACTTATACAACACAGTTCCGATAAAAACACAGTCTACAAATTGTAGTAACCCTTTATCTTTTCATGTGTTTTTCACTGTGCGACTTAAAAATCAAATTTTATCTTCATTAAAATTGTTTCTGCCTATATCCCACATGTAATTATAAGTAGTGAATTTATATTAGGGAAAATACACTTTAGCACGCATGTACCTCAATTGTTTACCATATAAATGTTTACCATATAAAAACTGTGAAAGTTTAGGAGATGGTTTTGTTTGGGAGAGTGAATTTAGATTAAGAGTGACTGACCTGCAGAGGGAGATAGACGAGTTGAAAGAGGAGGTGGAATGTCTTGTGAATGAGAGCAGAAGTATGAAAGATAAGATTAGGAGAATGGAAGAGATAAATGCAAGGCGAATCAGAGTAGGAGAGAGAGAGAATTTAGGGAGTATGAATGAGAGGTATGGGGGTGCTAGAAGAGGAGAGAATGGAAACAGTAGAAGAGAGGGAATGAGAGAGAGGTATGGGAATGCTAGCAGACGAGAGGATGGAAACAGTAGGAGAGACGGAATGAGAGCGAGATATGGAAGTGCTAGAAGAGGAGAGAATGGAAACGGTAAGAGAGATGGAATGAGAGAGAGGTATGGGAATGCTAGAAGACGAGAGGATGGAAACACTAGTAGGAGAGACAGAATGAGAGAGGGATACGGAAGTGCTACAAGTGCAGAAAATGGAAACAGTAGGAGAGAGGGAATGAGAGAGAGAGATGTATGGGATTGCTAGAAGAGGAGAGAATGGAAACAGTAGAAGAGAGAGGTATGGGAATGAAAGAAGAGGAGAGAATGGAAACAATAGGAGCGAGGGAATGGTAAGAGGTATAATGTATGGCGACTCAATGATCCGTGGTGTTCAAGACAGGATGCATGAGGAGTGTTTGCCAGGAGGAACAATAGAAAGGGTGGCTATGGCAATTAAGAGAGGTGAAAGGGTGGATGAGATGATTGTGATGGTAGGAACGAATGACTTGATTGGTAATGTAAGTCGGGCAGCGAGAGATATGAGATTTTTGCTTGAGACTGTACGGAAGAAGACAGAGAGAGGAAAAATAGTGTGCGTGTTGCCTAGGTATGATAATGATGAGCTGAGCAGAAGAGAGGTGATATTGAATGGCATAATAGCGAGAATGTGTGACAAGAGAGGTATATGTGGATACTTGGAGTGCGTTTGAGGAAAGAGAGGAATTGTATGCGAGAGACCGTTTACATTTGAATGAGGAAGGACGTAGGCATCTGGAGAGATTACTGTTCTGAACGAGTCAGTGTGTCCCAGGGAGGATGATAACAGGGTGGCCTCTTGTGGGAATGGATACTTGGGAGAAAGGAGACAATATCAGGTAACACTGAGCCCAGTGGAGTCTAGAAGGAATAATGAAGGGTATAGAAACAATGGCATTTATATGCTTTATACTAATGTCAGGAGTATCCTGAATAAGGGAGAGGAATTGGTGGCGCAGATAGCATCAGCCTGGCCAAAAATTATTGCGATCACTGAGATGTGGTTGACAGAAGGGGATATAACAACAGGAATAGAAGTCGCTGGGTATAGCATTTTTCATCAGGATAGGAGGGGAAAGCGTGGTGGTGGGGTACTGCTTATGATAAGTGATGACCTATGTCCTCTAAGAGTGGAGAATTTGGAAGGAAGTGAGACAAATGATTTTGAGAGCGTATAGTTTGAGGTAGAGGTAGGCAAGACAGGATATTTAGTAGGACGTTGCTACAGACCCAGGAGCACAGAGGATGGGGACCAGGAGATGTTTAGACAGCTAAGTTTGGCAAGTGCAAGAAGAATGATTGTTATGGGAGATTTTAACTTCAGTAGTATAAATTGGAGAGAGGAAGATGCATGTAGCAATAGGGGAATGGAATTTCTAGAATTCTTGAGGGACAAATGTCTTAGGCAACATGTAACAGAGGGAACAAGAGGTTCAAAAGTTTTGGATTTGGTTATAGCATCAGAAGAGCTGATAATAACTGAGTTGATGTCTCTCCCACCAGTTGGAGAGAGTGACCATATGGTGTTGACTTGGAAAATGAATAGACATGCAGGAGTATCAACGAGACGGGAACTTATGTAGAATTATAAGGCAGGTGATTATAATAGTCTTAGACGTCAACTTCGGGAAGTTTCATAGAGGCAGGAATTGGAAGGCCGGGATATCACTAGTGCGTGGGAAATTGTGAAAGAATATTTGTTATCAGCAATGGTAAGTTGTATACCACGAGTGAAGAAGAGCACGCAATTTGGAGTAAAGTGGATGACAAACAATATTAAACAGGAATTGCATGTGAAAAAGAGGCTATGGAAGATATAAGGAGACAGGTGAAGAGATGCATGAGGAATATAAGACACAGGCCAGAAGAGTGACTAGTGTGGTAAGGAAAGCGAAACTGGAATATGAGAGGAGATTGGCCCTAAGATCCAAAGAAAATCCTAGGGAATTTTTTAGCTATGTGGCCAGTAGGAGGAGAAATGACTGTGGAAGAATGATATTGTGGGATAAAAATGGGAATAGAGTGACTGATGCAGAGGACATAGTGGAATTGTTCAATGAACACTTTATTGGAGTATTTCATCCTAGAGGAGTCAGTTTTAATGCTAGAGGGATAGGACTGGTTCGAGGTCTGGAGGTACAGGAGGAGAGTGTGTTTCAGATACTGAGTACTCTGGATGTCAGTAAAGCTGTGGGACTGGATGGTATTTCACCACGAGTTTTGAGAGAATGTGCTAGGGAATTGACAGTGCCTTTAACATGGCTTTTCAATGAAAGTCTGGCTTTGGCGAAGGTGCCCAGGGAATGGAAGGAAGGTAAGATAGTGCCATTGCATAAGAGTGGTAACAGACTGGAAGTGTCTAATTATAGACCAGTCTGTGTGTCATCAGTAGTTGTTAAGATCTTGGAGAAAGTAGTGAGGGACCGTATACAGCACTGGGCAGATGAGGGTAGTGTTATCTGTGAGAGTCAACATGGATTTGTGAAAGGGTGCTCTTGTTTTAGCAATATGCTAGCCTTTTATAATAAAGTTACAAGAACATTAGATGAGGGAAAGGCATATACTGCAATTTTCTTAGACTTAGCAAAGGCATTTGACAGGGTGCCACATGATAAGCTGATATTTAAGTTGCAACACATGGTTCTGGATGTCAGATTGGTCAACTGGATTCAGGATTGGCTGTCTGATAGGTATCAGAGAGTTGTGTATGGTGGAGCAGTTTCAAGGAGACAGAAGGTTACAAGTGGGGGTCCTACAGGGCTCAGTACTAGGACCTATATTGTTTAACCTTTATATCAATGACATTACAAGTGGATTGCAAGGGGATATTCAGTTGTTTGCAGATGATGCGAAGCTGGGAAGGATTATTAGTAATAGTGCAGATGTGATAGCCCTGCAAGAGGATTTAAATAAGCTAGATAGATGGGCAAATGAATGGGGATGCCAGTTTAATGCAGCAAAATGTAAGGTCTTGAGGCTTGGGAAACATCGATGGGATACTGCATACTCTATGGGAGGAGTTATACTGGAGGAAGTAAGGTAGACAAGAGATCTGGGGTTGATGATTGATAGAAACCTGAAGTTTAGGGGACATATTGCAAAGGTGGTGAAGGTAACACAGAGGATTGCTGCTATTATGAGAAGGACACTGACCTGTAGAGATAAGAGGGTTATCATTCTGTTGTATAAGTCTCTGATCAGACCACACTTGGACTATTGTTCTCAGATTTGGTCCCCAGGATTTGAAGGGGATAAATTAACTGTGGAAAGGATACAAAGATGGATGACAAAGATGGTTTCAGGACTGTACAAGGATAGTTATGAGGATCGGCTGAGAGAATGTGGACTGCAGAGTTTGGTGGATAGAAGAAGGAGAGGTGATATGATTGAGACTTTTAAACTGTTGAGAGGTGGTTACAGGGTTGACACTGGGGAGTTCTTTTGCTTGGTTGAACAGCGGGAAGGAGTGATGACAAGAGGCCATCCCTGGAAGTTACGAAAGGAAACTGTGAGCAAGAGGGTAAGGAGTGGTTTCTTTGTGTGGAGGGTGGTTGAGCCGTGGAATGCATTGCCTGATGGAGTGGTGGGAGCAAGAATGGTCAGTGAGTTTAAAGAGTGGTATGATAGACTTTGTATTTCTCAGGGGGGGGGCCTCCCCTCGATGAGTCTTGACAGACTTTATGTCTTAGGAAGGACCTCCCTCGATGAGTGTTTTGACTCCTTGATGGCCTGAATAATAATAATAATAATAATAATAATAATAATAATAATAATAATAAAACGTTTATTGTTGAAAACTGTCCTCGTTTCTGCCAGGAAAGTGCATTAAAAATCATAAGTGTGTTCATCTCAAGCTGAGCACTTTATTTTCTGGTGAGTTACATACAATACGTAATGTTGCTTTTTTTGTGTCGATTAATTTCTCTCGAAGAAAAATATTCAGAATCTTGGATCAGTTGAAAAATGGAGGAAAAACAGGAGTTTTTGCAGGGACTTTGAATTTAAATGAATCAACAATTCGAACAATCAAACAAAATGAACATAAAATCCGAGAAAGTGTTTATTGCTGGGTCAATGATAAGTGCAAAGTGCATTGCTCGTGTACGTGATATTCTAATGGAAAAATGGAGAAATCCAGTGATTTCAATAGAAGATTGCACCTCAAAAGAAAATTCCTATGGATGGAAATCTTATTAAACAAAAAACTTTCGAAGTTTATAAACATTTATAGTGCAGACCAGGTGTTCAATGCAGATGAATCTGGATTATATTGGAAAAAAGTGCAAAAATGCATCTATATTTCGAAAAATGAAAGGTCAGCTCCTGGATTCAAAGTTTCCGAAGATAGAATTACTCTGCTGTTTTGTAGTAATGCATCAGATGATTACATGACAAAACCAGTGTTTATTAACCAATCCTCAAATCCTCGTGCTATGAAAGATTAAAATATGCACTATTTTATTTTGCCTAAAGCATTTATGCATTATGTGCAATGAAGTTTAAGTAGAATTTGTAATTTTTATACTTTTATACTATGTATTTGTTTCATAGTTTATGTGTTTCCTTAACTTGCATGAATTACCTGAAATTTATATAATGCGGCATTTCTGCGGAACCTAACATCCGCGTTATACAACGGTTACCTGTAGTATATTGGTTAGATGGAGCAGTGTCTCAAAAAAAAAAAAGAGGGTAACCAGTGGAATGCCCCAGGGTTCTGTTTTTGGGCCCCTGCTGTTTAACTTGTTTGTAAACAATATATCATGTGGACCGAATAGAGATCTTCAGTTGTTTGCTGATGATGCAAAGTTAGGAAGAATTATATGTAGCACTGCAGATGTTAATACCCTTCAGTAAGATTCGATTAGACTTTTTACTTGGACAATGGAGTGGGAGTGTAGTTTTAATATCAATAAATGCAAGATGTTTCATTTTGGAGTGCAGTAAATTTCAGTCTACTGTCAACTGTCGCTCACAAATCAATAATCTCATCCACTTCCTGCAGTACGGTGCCATCACAGCGTTATATTTCTGCACTCCAAAATGCAACGGCTTGCATTTATTGATATTAAGAACTACAATCCCACTCCTTTGTCCAAGTAAGTCTATTCAAATCTTACTGAAGATAATTAACATCAGCAGTGGTATGTATAATTCTACTGAACTTTGCATCATCAGCAAACAACTGAAGATCTCCAGTCAGTCCACATGATATAGTGTTTACCATGAGGGCATATTGCTAGTGTTGCAAAGGCTGCACTTTGTAGTGCTGTTATGATAAGAAGTACTCTAACAAGTAGGGATAATGAAGTGGTTGTGACACTGTATAAGGCACTATTCAGACAAAAATTAGACTGTTGTGCTCATATCTGGTCACCTGGCATTCAGTGTGATGTGGAGACATAGGAGGGAGTCCAGAGGCAAGTGACTAAGACAATATTGGTACTTTAGAATGCTGGCTATGGAGAGAGAGAGAGAGAGAGAGGTTGAAGAAATGTGAATTGCAGAGTTTGGTGGATAGTAGGAAGAGACATTTAATATGATATGATAGAGACATTTAATATGATATGATAGAGACATTTAAGTTAGTGAGAAGATTTTATCATATTAATCCAGAGGGGATTATAAAAAGTGTAGAAAGTGAGAGGAGAAAAACCAGAGATCATCCCTAGAAGTTATGTAAAAGTGTGGTGAAGAGGAGTATGAGGAGTAGATTGTTAATCATCATCATCATCAAATTCCTGACATGTACCCTTAAGTGGTGTACAGGATATGATAGTACTACATGAAGAACTTACATCATTACTCACTGCCTATCAACAATTTTCCTCAAAATTAATCTGTTATCTGTCAAGACTCCAACATTATCAGATCTTATATTTCTATCTTCTAAGGCACTTTTAACTGTATCAATCCACCTATATCTTGGTCTTCCTCTGGGTCTTTTTCCTGGCAACCTACAGAGATCACTTGTTTTGCTAATCTTTCCTCTCCCATTCTGTTCAAGTGACCCATACCACCTGAGATTAACTCTGCTAACACATTCCTGGATGCTAACAATGTCAAGTTCTTCCCTAATATCTTCATTTTTAATGTGATATTGCCATTGATGCCATTCATTCACGCCTCTAATCTTTCTCAGCACTCTCATATCTGCGGTCTCTAGTCTTTGGTCAAGTGTTTTACTTCTGGACCAGCTCTCAAATCCATAAGTTAAAAATGGTTTGAACACTGTCTTGTATACAGCTAATTTAATTCCAACTAATTTCTCTCTTATTCCATATAAATTTATTCATATGACTTCCTATTATATCAGCTTTGTTGATTTTGTTGTCTATTTCCATATTTAATTTACCATCTTCACTAAAAATTGTGCCTAAGTAGTTGAAATATTTTACTTGTTCCACAGGTTCTCCATTCACAATGCAGTTGACATTTTCAACGATTCTCCCTATTTTCATTGTCTTTGTCTTTTTATTGCTGACCTTCATACCATATGTATTATAACAGTTATTCAATTTAGTCAGGGAATCTTGCAGACTTGTAGCAGATTTATTTAGAAGTATAACATCATTTGCATAATGCAAAGAGCTGACATTAACATCTCCAATTTTGATATCAGGTTTAATACCACTTTCCTTCATAATGTGATCCACATGAATAACAGAGGGGATAATGTACATCATTGTCTGACACCAGATTTAACATTGAACCATCTTCCTGTTCTTCCTTCAATTCTAACTGCTGACTCACAACCCAAATAAAGACTAATTATTCCTTGATATAATGCACCACTGACACCATACAACTGTAGCGTTTTAAATAGCTTCTCTCGGCACCTTGTCATATTTTTCCAGATCTACAAAACTTAAATACAGATCTTTGTTATATTCCCAAGATTTCTCAACCATCTGTCATAAAGTGAAAATCTGATCCTGAGAGCCTCTATTTAGCATGAATCCAGCTTGTTCTTCACCAAGCTTCCCTTCCACAATCCTTCTCAACCATTTCTCAAGTATACTTGCATAAATCTTACCAGGAACATTTAGTAGAGAAATACCTCTGTAATTCTCACATTCAGTTTTATTTCCCATTTTTTATATATATATATATGAGCACTATGAAAGCTCTACTCCAATCTGGAATTCGTCCCTCTGTCCAGGCCTTCTGAACTATGCAGTGCCACCACTGTAAGACTTTGATACTTCCATACCTGAGCATTTCTGGTTGAATATCATCTATTCCAACTGTCTGTCCACATTTCAAGCTTTTGATGGCTTTTTCTACTTCAAGTATGGATATGTATTCCTAATTGCATGCCTGTTGAGTGTTTTTACCACTGTGCTGTCATTGATTGTTTCATTTAGCAATTTTTCGAAGTATTTACTCCGTACACCAAGGATATCTTTATTTTCTCCAGTTTTCATATCACCTTTATCATCTCTAATTCCTTTTACAGAACTCTTTCTTCCATTTCTGAGCTTTTTCAACAGCATCCAGAATATTTTGGCACCTTCTTGATATTTATTTTCAATGTTCTTATCAAAGTCTTCCCATGATTTCTGTTTAGCTTTCTTACATTTGTCTCTATATTCTCTAAGAGCACAAGCTGACTTATTTACCAGGAACCTTTGATATGCTTTCTTCTTTTCCTTCACTGCCTCTTTTTTCTGTGTCCACCATGGAGTTCTGATTTTTCTATCCCTGCAGACAACCTCACCAGATGACTCTCTGGCTGAATCAATCAATGTTTTCTTCAGGGCTTGCCACTGAATCTCCAAGTTTGGTTCCTGTTCTCAAACTCTTTTATTTTTTCTTGAATAATGTTTGTGTATAGTCTACAGTTCACATCTGAGAGCTGCTGCTCAACTTTTATTTGCTTTAAAACTTTCTACATTGTTCTTCTTTTCAATATGAAATTCAATTTTATCCTGCTCAAGACTAAATGGTGATCACTTCCAATTTTAAATCCTCTACACACTATAGTGTCCTGCCCCAAGGATAAAACATCACTAACAACAATAACATAGTCATTGAGACTTTTCTTATTTCTTGCCGTTTCTCTCCATGTGGACATTTTTATGTTGGAACACGGTATTACTAATAACCAGGCGCCATGTCCAGAGCAGAAATCCAGAATGGAATGCTTTACCAGAATGTGTTGTTAATGGAAGGAATGTTAAGGATTTTAAGATTCTGTATGATGAATATATTGTCAGTTGAATGAACCTTCCATGATGAGTCTGCTGACTCCATGTTGGGTGTAATAATTATATACAGTAATCTACCGTATATCAGATCATGGATTTTTTTTTTTTTTTTTTTTTTTTTTTTTTTTTTTTTTTTGATTTAAGAGAAAAGATATTGGTATTCAGTCTGTTTTGAATCTTTTACTATACTCATCTACTAACTTATAGAGAATTAGAAGAAAAAAAAGGGATTGTCAGTAATTTTATAGGTAACTTATAAAAATAAATTATAATTAATGAATGAGAGGAGTATCCATATAAGAAGTAATTTTTAACAGAAAGCTTGAAAAAATTTTTAGCTTTTTAGAAAAAAAAAGTTTAGCTTATTTTATATACTTTTGAAGCAGCTTCTTATTCACTTTATTTTTATGTTTTTTTCTTTTCTTTCATGTTATTATATCAAGCAATTTACATTATTTTCTTAACTGCTATTTTTGCACCAACAATCTTATCTATCATAATCTTTAGTGCACAGTTAACTTTGGTAGAACACCAGGGCAACTCGTTGCAAAGGTGGAGCAAGATACCAACACTCCTATCTCAGTATAATGTTATGCATTAAGGGAAAGGCCACTACCCAGACTAGTTTCGACCTTTATTGAGGTAGAATGGGAGTTCATGTCTCTCATCATTGGCCTTTGGAGAATAAAGCATGCTGAGGATCAGCAGACAGTAAGAGAGGAGGATAATGCAAGATAGAGTAGGATAGTAGGAGGTAAAAGAGGCCTCAGTCAACCTGTTTAGCCGTTTTAGGCTAATTGGTCTGTAACACAATCTCAATTTATCTGTTCAAAAAAAAGATTAACCATAAAATTTTGTCTAGAGTTCGCATATAAATTTATCCAATTTAATGATTTAATCAGGTTTCTATGGAGAATATCCGTTGACCCTGTTTTGGAACAGTATTTTACAGTTTAAATGTTTGTTCGTAATTTTTGTTACTAAGTATAATATCCTTATTTGTATTCTGGGTAATTAAAATTTACTGCTGTTATTGAAAATCTAAGAACTTATGGTCCAAACTGGATATATAAATTTACCATAATTTTTTTTTTTTTTTTTTTTTTTTCCTGAACTTAAGGTCCAGACTAGATTTTTTTTTATTTTAATTTATTTTATTTTATTCATTTTTTTTTTTTATAAGACTTAAGGTCCGGTAAGGTGAAATGAATAAGAACGTTTTGAAGAACTTGCAGACCTGGTACCATTGGGACTTAAAATGGGGTAGAATCTGGCCTGGGAGATGCCGCTCACAGAGGCAGTGGCACTGCCTCTCTGTAAGCCTTTGCAGCCCGGGTTCTCAGATCTACCCCCCTTATTTGGAGTAAGAGAATCCGTGCCAGCGAAAGCTTTGTGGCGAGGAAGGACAGAATAGTTATTACTTTTCCTAGGGAGAGTTAGGTGGGGTTTTGTAGATTCTAAAGATATATACAGGGCTTGATGCATCCCTGTATGAGAAAGCATATTTTCAGTGGTTTGCAGTATTTGTTCACAAATTTAAAGTCTCCTAGTAAATGTCTCTCTTGCGCAAGAAATTTAGGTAAATAGAAAAAAACCTTTCCTTATTCTTGCGTACATTAAATTTGCGTCCTGTATACCTGGGATTTTTTCCGTACCTTCCAGATGTGATACTTTAAGACGTTAATTAAGAAGATAGCGAACTTTTGGGTCTTGTTGACCAGTGGAGGGAATTGTAGACGTACGACCTCTTCTAGTGACAGCATCGGGATTCCCAATGCTGTACTCAGTCTTTGCCAGATGCGTTGGGCTGGTGGGCAAAAATAAAAAAAAATGCTCCACCATTTCCATGCCTCGGCAGACATCACAGAAGGGGTCGCACGGACTGGGTACATACATGGATTTAACCTGTTTCACCGGGAGCCACCCGTAGGCTATTCGCCAGGCGATATCCCGATGAAAAGGCTGTCCCCAGCTATTTTCATCGGGATGTTTCTAAAAAGAATTTCGTTGTTGGTCCTGAGATTTGGTGTATCATGCCTGGAGAGTTGGAAGAGATCCCAGTATACTGCTTTGGGTTTGCGGGTGAGGATTTCTGTTCCTTTGTCTCTGAGTGTTGTGAGCGATGTCACTAGTGTGCGGTACCACTTGGGCACAACCCTTGCGCAGGGTCCAGCATAGTCCGTGATCCCAAAGAGGGAGAGGAAAAATCCTATAAAATATCTAATGAGGAGGCCTGAAGTGTGGTTTGAGTTTAAGGCCTTCCGTACGGTTTTGAATGTGTTTGCATGGAGCAGGCTTTTGAGATCGGGCAGAACGTATCCCCCTTCTTCATGTTTTAGTTGTAGGTATTCTTTTTTTACCTCGTGTTTTTTCTCATTCCAGTAGAAGTCTATGAGTTTTTTTGATAATTGATTTTCTTGTAGCAGTGTGATGCCTGTGATGTTGACTGTGTGCATCAGCATTGGGGTAATGATTGTTCTTATTACTGTGGCTCTGCCATAAAAGGAGAAAAAGGTTGGTTTGAACAGCTTTATCCTTTCCATGCTTGTTTCCTGTAATTTTTTAGTTGGTAATGCTAGGGTCTCAGAAAACGGAACGCCTAGTATTGTTAGGGGCTGCGTATGCAGCGTTAAACCGTAGGGAAGTCCAGTGTTATAGAAATTTCCAAAACTTTTGATTTTAGTTTTTTGTGCGTTAACTCGGAGACCACTGACTATGCTGAAGTTTTGCAGTATGTCGAGATAGATGCAGATGGACTCAGAATCTCTGAGTGTAGCCACTACATCGTCTGCATATGCCACTATTTTGCATTGTCTGGAGACTTGGGGCAGTGGAATACCGTTAATTGCAGGGGGTGTTCTCAATTCTGTTGATGAGGGGTTCTAATGCTAGAGAAAAGAGGAGGGGGCTTAGCAGGCAGCATTGCCTAACCCCTCTCTTTATGCGGATCGGTTCCGTCAGAAACCCATTACTAGACAGTTGTGTTGAGGCCTCCACATACATATTTTTAATTGTACACCGAAGTCTCGGGCCCACACCTATTTTTTTGAGGGTGTCCTGCAAGTACATGTGGTTGACGCTGTCAAACGCTTTTTCCAGGTCTGTGGAGAGAAGTGCCAGGGGGTATTTTTTTTCCTTGGCCAGTCTGATTAGGTCTCTTAACAAGAAGAGATTAAATTCCATAGATCTACGTGGGATTCCGTAGACCTGTGAGCTTGTTATTATATTTTCTATTCCGCCCTTAATGCGCGTGCAGATAATTTTTGCGAAAATCTTGTAGTCTAAGTTGGTTAAGGAGATCGGACACCAGTTATTTGACAAAGTCCGATCTCGGTCTTTCTTGGGGATAAAGATTGTATAGCTCTTAATGAATTCCTCCGGGATGTTTCCCGAAGTGAGGAATTCATTGAAGATGTTTACTAATGCTGGCAGTGCAAAATCCCAGATAGATCTATAGAATTCTATCCCTAGTTCGTCTAGCCCTGGGGTCTTTTTTGTCTTCATTGTTTTGCACGTTGCCTTTATTTCCACCGCAGTTATCGACCTGTCATGCAGGGCACTAAGATGATCGGGAAAACGTTTGACGTCCCACTCACTGAAGTCATCCGTGCCCTGCTGGTCAAAGAAGATGCCGAGATACTGCTGATGAAAATGACGGAGTATTTCATGGGTTGAGTTTAGAATCTGGCCCTTCTCTTCGATCTGGTAAATCGTTCTCTCGTCATTTGCCGCCACCCATTGTTGATTGTAGAATGCGGCGGAAGGCGTTTCCAAATTTCTGAGATAGAGTCTCGTTCGAAAGTCGAGGTCCTCGACTCTACTCTGCCGCTCTTGCTGCAGCTCTATTTCTACTTGTCTGATAAGATCTCCACAGGGAACTCCGCTCCGTTCGTTTATCCGGTACCATCCGAGTTCCCTGTAGAGATCCCTCAGCCATTTACATTGTTGGTAGGCCCTTTCGTGTCCACAGTTTTGAAACAGTTCCTTAGCCTGCCACTTGAAGCGCAGCCAGTTTTCCCAGTCCCAGTTGGTGTTTGTCCATCTGTCACAAAGGTTCTGTAGCTGGTCGCTAAAAAGACTGGGAAAGGTAGGAGGGAGCCTCCAAGGACCTCTGGCTGTTTCCATAACCTCTGGGAATGTGATTTTGAATATGACCATTTTGTAGTCTGTTGACATGTTGTGTACTGCGGTGTGACGTATCCTCTCAACGTGTTGTTCCAAGTTTTGAGATACGTACATCCTGTCTAGTCTCGTCGATATCTGGCCGCGGCACCACGTTGTCTCTACTTTGGATGGGTTATTCTGCCTCCAGACATCGACGAGATCAAAGTTAACACAACATCGTTTTAAGGCGGTAATGCCACCAGTTCCGGTATTTGCATTCCCGCCCACTTTGTCTAAACGTGTGTCTTCCACACAATTCCAATCTCCGGCTACTATGCGTGGTCTGCTCCGAGGAGATAGTTTTAAAGGGCAGAGAAGAAACCACTTCTGTGGTATGGGTTGTTCGGGGCGTAAATTGCAACAAGCCGGGTGGTACGGCCACCATACTTCCAGTCCACCGCTACTAGATGTCCTGTGGCGTCTTTCTGGACGTTGAAGACCCCCCCGCGATTGGGGGGAGAATTAGTATCCCCACCCCTCGCGAGTGCGCGTTCCAAAAAGCACCAGTAGCTGTTGACCGGGTAGCTTCTCGAGAAGTTCTCCACGTCCCAATGCTTATAAAAATGGGTTTCTTGTATCAGGAGGATATTAATTTTGTGCGTTAACATTAGCCTCCAGACAGCGCTTTGCGCAAAAGGGTTGCGTAGTCCATTAGTGTTTAAAGTGGCAATTTTAAATTCTATGTTGATGTTTAGAAGAAGGGGGGTTGTTATCTGTTCGTGGGTCTACATAAACCACATCTGATTCTCCATCGTCGCTGTTTGGACTTTTGGCCTCGAGATCAATACAGAGGTTACCTAGAAAGTCCATATCCATGTCGCTAGAAGAGTCCATTCTGTGGATATGTGGTTGGGGTTCTGCAGGTTGGTCCGCTACCGGGGGTAGGTTTCCTGGCATTGTTACGGCCTCCTCGAAGGGCTCTGTGCCTGTTGCTCCACATTGGCCTATAATTTGGGAGTTATCCATTTCGTCCTCCGATGACAGTAGGCTGCTTTGTTTAGCTTTTTTCTTTTCCTCTGTCTCTATGTTTCTTGTGCGCTTTGTTGGAGTGCTGATCGCAACCATTTCTTCCTCCTTCCTGTGTGTATCAATTTTTCCCATCTCGTTGTTGGGGTTTTCTTGGGTATTTTACCCGCTGGGATTTTTGTGAAGGCTGTGTTCTCTGCTGTTTCCCCCTCTTGCAGCCTGTTGGGGGAGCTTCGGATAATCGTTCCCTGATAAAGCCTCAGGTTTTCCGATGGGTGTAGCCCTGACCGGTGTTATGGTCCCTCCAGTTACTTCTGCCTGTGTCCTGTGTGGGCATGTGTCAACTTTATGAGTCGAGTCCCCACATTTAAAACAAGGTGCTGTGCAGCTTTCTAGTTTGTGCTTCGGTGATCTGCAGTTTCTACATTGTGTTTTCGGGCATTCTGCCCCGAGGTGTTCACCAGAGTTACATCAAAAGAACAATCTTTTAACACCTGGGTAATTAACCATAACCCTGGTTTGGCCCAAGTAAACGAAGTTGGGAACTTCTTTCTCCATATCTATCTGGATTTCTACTTCTCCTGTTTTCCAGCCTTTGAATTCTTCATCCTCTACCGCTTTGATATCATAAATTTTCCCCCATTTACCAAAGAATTTCCTGATGTCGGCTTCGTTTTCCAGGTATTCCAGGGGAAACCTGTCTATTTTTAATGTTTTGCGTAGGGTCCCTGCTACAAAAGGCCTGATTGTTTGTCCTAGAGCATGGGAAACTGTTTAATAGTTTCCTTCTTGTTTGGTCGTCTTTGACCACTATTTGAAATCCCCCCGGGTACGGTGTGAAACCGTATATGTTCTCTGTCCCTACTTCGTTAATTAACGCTCTCACCAACGCCCGCTTCTGTATGGACTGGTTGACCTCGATACCGAGAGTCCTAGTTCTGGGCAGAAAGGATGTCATTGTTAATGTGAAATCCTAACTACTATCGATGGGAAAAAAAAAAAAAAAGAGATGTTAGCAAGGGCCAAAGGGCCCATTTACTGAGGAGGAACGCCAAGCGTTCCTCCTCAGTAAATATGTGCCAAAGGAAGTACCAGAAGGAAAAGACAGAAAAAAGAAAGGGCTTACCAACACTGGAGCTTCTATGGAACAGATGCATGAAGCTCTCAAATCTGTCCACAATCTGGATCTCCTAGGTCGACTGCAGGTCGAAAGGATACTACTTTTGCCTCCGGCCAGAATCCGCTGCTTTCTGCTGTTGTCACAGTGATCCTTACAGGTAGTGCAACTACAAAGCGTCTCTTCTGCTATACTTGACCCTGGCCTTGGGATCTCTTCAGTGGGAGCCAGGCCCAAGTGGAGACAAGTGGAAGTACCAGGCAGAAGAATTAGCAGGTCATCTCTACCTGTAGGAGTTGCCAAATGGTGTGCCACCCTTTTTTAATAAATTACTCTGGATTTAGAGAAAGATGTTGAAAGTTTATTTTTCACTTGGTTAGAGTATATTAAAATTAGTTTAATCCTTTATCCAAGTGTGAGCAAACAAAGTTTGCACCTGAAAGTATCTTCAGGACTGGGGTAAGGTGATACAACACTAGGGCAACTCGTTGCAAAGGTGGAGCAAGCTACCAACACTCCTATCTCAGTATCTCCTATAATGCAAAACGCATCTCCTTGCGGATATGTCTAATGTTATGCATTAAGAGAAGGGCCACTACCCAGACTAGTTTCGACCTTTATCGAGGTCTCTTCAGTCGGAACCAGGCCCAAGTGGAGATACCAGGCAGAATCATTAGCAGGTCATCTCTACCTATATATTTGCTCAAACTTGGATAAAGGATCAAACTAATTTTATTATACTCTAACCAAGTGAAAAATAAACTTTCAACATCTTTCTCTAAATCTAGAGTAATTTATTAAAAAAGGGTGGCACACCATTTGGCAACTCCTATAGGTAGAGATGACCTGCTAATGCTTCTGCCTGGTATCTCCACTTGGGCCTGGCTCCCACTGAAGAGACCTCAATAAAGGTCGAAACTAGTCTGGGTAGTGGCCCTTCTCTTAATGCATAACATTAGACATATCCGCAAGGAGATGTATCTTGCATTATAGGAGATACTGAGATAGGAGTGTTGGTATCTTGCTCCACCTTTGCAACGAGTTGCCTTGGTGTTGTACCACCTTACCCCAGTCCTGAAGATACTTTCAGGCGCAAACTTTGTTTGCTCACACTTGGATAAAGGATTAAACTAATTTTATTATGAATAAATGAAATTTATCCGAATTTTATGATTATTTTAATTATTGTATTGATGTTCTAATTAAGACTGGTTATATGCTGAACTACATAAAAATTATGATCAACTTAGGAGAATACTGTCTTTGGTCCAATGGTATCGGTTACTGAATGGGAAAGATATTAGCACCGTATGGGAATTGTTGAAAGAGTGCTTAAATGAGGTGTCTGAATGTATCCTTAGAGTTTGAAGAATAAAATAAATAGGGTGAGAGTGAAATGGATGTGCAACCTTATTAAGCAAGAGATCCATAAGAGGATCATGTAGAAGGAATATTGTGAGAATAAGAGTGAGAGGTGTTATGAAATATATAAAGCGCAGACTAGAAAAGCTGTGCAGAAAGCGAAATTGGAGTGTGAAATTTGGCTATGGAAGCTAAAGACAATCCAAAAGAATTCTATTATGCTTCAAGTAAAAGAAAGACCGAATGTGGAAGAATAATTTCACTGAATGTAAATGGTACTCTACTGTTAGAAGGTGATGAGATTGTTTAATTAATGAGTACTCACCTTGCTAAGATATATCAACCAGATGTATATAACATGGCATGGTGTACACTGCTGCTGCTGCTACATTGGATGAACATTCGGATGTTCAAGAAAATGCAGTTAAACAGCTGTTGCATAACCTGGATAAGAATTCAGCAATAGGGACAGATAGAATATCAGCATGTTTGCTAAATGTATGTTCAGTCAAATTGACTTGGCCTTTGACATGTTTGTATAACTAGATTTGAAATCCCCCCGGGTACAGTGTGAAACCGTATATGTTCTCTGTCCCTACTTCGTTAATTTCCGAGCTTAGGAAAGTTACAGGAATAGAAGAAATGTATGATAGTTCTGTTGTACAGAACTATCACACATTTCAAGGGTAGTTCAAAAACTAATGTGACTAACTACCAACCTATCAGTATCTCTGGCATGGTGGTGAAGATTTTAGAGAAGTTGGTAAGAACTTGCTTTGGCTTATTATTATTTTTATTTTATTTTTTATTTTTATTATTATTATTATTAATACTGCATGGGCATCTTCATGGAGTTCAAAAATCCTTCATGGAGGAGACCCAAACTATCTTCACAAACCTATTGTTCCTCTCTGGGAATGCATTCATTGAGAAAGAACAACAGACTGACAACCTATTCCATGCATTATTATTTGACACCTCCAGGGAGTCCATGGACTCATTGAGGGAGGGCACCTACGCTACAACTCCGTCTCCACCATTCAATCACCAACTGACCGCAACTACACCAACAGCATCTGCTGCCGACCACCACTGGTATTTCCACAGACAATCACAAACATCCATGCCCACGGCAGATTCGAACCTGCAGCCTTTTGGCTGGAGAGCAAATATGTTATCCACTCAGCCAACCAGGCCAATTACCAATTGGTCTCAATTTACCAATTTACCAATCAGCCATTTACCAATCTCCAAGTGTAAAATCTAGTTCAGATCCATCACATTCTTACTCAATTTCTAGGAATCACTCTTTGTTCTCACCCCCCCCCCCTTGCAAAGTGCTGAAATTTACCTCTGTATCCTATTCAGTTGTATAGAACAGGGGTCGGCAACCGTTTTGGAGTGAAGAGCCATTTTTAAAATTATATCTGTTAAAAAAAAAATTAGGGAGCCGCATGCAGTGCTGAGCAACCAATGGTCCGCGGGCTGCATGCGGCCCTCTCAGGTTTTTTGTGCGGTCCACGGTGTTCGTTTTGTACGGCAGAATTAGTATATTTTAATTAAAAATCTATTTTATGAATGTTGATTTTTACATGTGGATTTATTTGTGCAGGTTAAAAAATTAAAATATACCTAAATAATGGTAAATAAAGTAATACTTTCTTATCAAAGAAAAAGAAAATATTCTTTATGCGGTTCGAACGGAGTATTTGATTTACTATTTAATTTCTCATCACTGCTTTAAATTTAGAAACTACATTGAAAAATATTATAATTAAATTATTTATTCTTTTTTTTTTTTTTTTTTTTTTGCAGTAACACGTTATCATACTTGTAAAACACAGGGGTGGCATGTCACACGAAATTATATGATATTTTTAAATATTAAATAATAAAACAAAGATTTCCTCCTTACAAAAACATGTATAAAATTCAATAACATACCTATTTTTTTAATTTAAAATATCTTCTTAGTGCGACTTCTGTTGTTGATCTTCTTGGGATAGTTTCTCAATATGCGGTGAATAAGCCGTAATTTTCATTTTCAAACATGACGAAAGACTGACGTTGTTTAGTAGGTTTCTCAACTTACTTTTAATAAAATTCACATTAGAAAATATTTGCTCACAGATATATGTCGATCCGAAAATCGATAGAAGTCCAAATGCGTATGTTTTTAACTGAATGTAAGTGTCCGGTAAACAATTCCACGTGTCAAATACAATCTGATCTTGCTTTTTAAGATCGTCTATTTCAGACCATTTGTGTTGTATTGCAAGGGTAGATTTTTCTTTCCAACTCCTCCAGGTCAGCTTCAAGATTTCTAAATTTTGAATTCCACAAATCCTTGGTTTTCAGGTCCTCTAACTCAAGTTGAAATGCAGCCTCATCAATTCTAGCAAAAGGTGAAAAATTTAATTCGGCAGGATTAATTTCAAGTGGTCGCAATAAAAATGACATAGTTGCATTGTTCTTTCTAAACTCCTCAAATCTCCCATTAAATTCAGATCGCATATTTACCACAATTTCTTTGAAAAAGGTTAAATTTATGGAATTATTATCAGCTTGTTCTTGTTGATATTTCTTCAACGTAGGAAAATGTAATAATGTGCCTTTCTCTAAGTCTATCGCAAACAAATATAATTTTGTGCAAACGAAATCACTTCTTCTGAAAGCAAAACTGCTGTATTTCCCTTTCCTTGTAGTTTCTTATTTAGTGGGTTTAAATTGGAAGTCATATCCACCATAAAGTAGAATTTTTATACCCAATGAGTATCTTCTAACTGTGCATATTCAAGGTCTTTTTTGTCTTAGAAACAATTTAACCTCTCCAAGGCAGGTGGCAAATCGCACAACACCGCACCGCTGGAAAGCCATCTTATTCTGTTATGCAAAAGAAGATCCGAATATTCGCAATTGATTTCTTTAAGAAGTTCACAAAATTGCCGATGATGTAGCGGTCTTGCCATTATTTTGTTAACAATTTCTACAACCAAATCCATCATTACTGTTATCTCTTTTGGAAAAGTTTGTGCACAAAGTATCTCTTGATGGATTATGCAGTGAAAGGAAAACACGTCATGCAAAATTTGTTTTTTAAATAAAGAAACAAAACCTTTTTTTTGTACCTTTCATACTTGGCGCCCCTTCGGTCGCAATAGATATTATTTTGTTAATATTAATACCCTTACTTTTCAAGCAAGTGGTAACAGCAGATTCAATGTCTTCTCCACGAGTTCCTGTAAGTGGCAGTATATCGAGTAATTCTTCCTGAGGTCCTTGAGAGTTTACGTATCTACAAATAAGTACAATCTGCGCAATGTCATCCACATCGCATGATTCGTCACGGGCAATGGAGAATCCTGGTGTTGAATTTAGATCTGTAACCTGCTGATTTGTTATATCTTCTGCCATTCGTATAGTTCTGTCCCTTACAATCTTAGCAGATAATGGCATGTCTTTTATTTTTGTAATTATTTCCACTTTGTTTTTAAAATCGCAGAAGAGAAATTTGGACATTTTAATAAAACATTCTTTCACATATTCGCCGTCCGTAAAAGGTTTTCATCGTTTAACAACTTCTTGAGCGGCCACAAAACTAGCAATAGTTGTATTTCTTGATGCTTTTATCCATTTGGAAAATGAACATTTAGTTAGGTTTACTTTGCGTTGCCGCTCATCTACTGCCTTTTTTCTTTCATCTCCCAGTGGATATGCTTTGTCAAATGTATCGTGTTTATTTAAAAAATGTCTTAGTATATTTGATTTTTTATTGTCTGAAAGCTTTTATGGCATATTAAATACATTGGAAATCCCGCTGTGTTTGCTGCAAATGCGTCGGTTTCGGCCCATTCACTTTTAAACTCCCGATTTTCTTGTTCTATCTTTCTCTTCTTTGCTGACATTTTAAATACAGTACTATAAAAACATTTTTATTTTGTTAATATTTATTTTAATGTTACAATATTCACGTTACCTAACACAATCACCAGTAAATGAGAGCACTGCATCGTCCACTAAAAACTTTTACTTATTTTAACAAAGTGAGCCGATTTACAGACCACACCTGCACTATATGCGAAGACAATGGGCACGTTGAGACAGGTAAGCGCTACATGTGCTAGCCTACCGTGACGTATTTGGTTTAATAAATTAAAACAACATAAAACATAACTTAAGTAAATTTAATTGGCATGAATAACAAATATTTGACAAATAGGTGGGTTTATGAATTCTTGCATTATTCAAGTCAAATGTAAAAAAGGATTATCGCGTATGATTTCAAAGAGTTCACACATGACATCACCTGTACTATTTTCAATTGTAAAATGTCTTTAATTTATTACAAATGCTATATTTAGGGTTTTTAGTTTCTAATTTAATAAATAACATTCATTTTGCATTATTAAAAAATAGATTGTTTGATAACGAAAAGAGCTGCAATTATTCATTCAAAGAGCCGTATGTGGCTCTGGAGCCGCAGGTTGCCGACCTCTGGTATAGAATCTTTTTTAGAAATTTTAATGTTTCTATCAAGTATCCCTGTTTTTTTTTGCCTATCGACAAACTTTTGCAACAACCCCAAAACTCGTAATCTTTTCATATATGGAATATCCCAAAGAAAAATCATCATTTTGGTCACACATCTCTGGATACTCTCTCTCTCTCTCTCTCTCTCTATATATATATATATATATATATCACTTCCTCTCCCCTAGAATTTCAGGTGATTTGACTTCTCACAGTAATCAAGATGTAGCTGCATTGAAGCCTTATAAAGAGGAATGATAACTTTCTTATCTCTGCATGTTAGTGTATTTTTCAATAACTAAGTCATCCTATGAGCTACTTTGGCTACTTTTTTGCAATATGCAAAATTTTTCTTTGATTAGAAAAGACCTAAATGTGATTTTTGTTGTAACAAGAGGAATCTATATATTTTTCAATTGAAGGCGAGTCAGCCCATCTCATGTGGAGGTAGCAGGACATTTTCTCCCAGAAACTTGGATTTTTCATCCTAATTACTGACAAATTGGCCTTGAGAATACACACAGTTTACAGACAAAAAATACTAGTGGTGATAGTAGGCAGTAGATGGTGTTGGCGTAGATGATGATGATGATGGTACTGATGGTTCACTTTAGTTGGCAGAATTAAGTAGTGGAGACAGAGAGTTGTAGAGTAGGTGCCCTCCCTCAATGTGTCCTTGGAGGTGTCATGTAATAATAATAATAATATTCCATCTGAATTTCCACTCTCTATCCATCATCCCACCCCCAGTCAAATCCCTACCTTCATTAGTTTTTCTAAAGTAAATGTCTGTCAATATAGTACATAACTTGTAACCTGTAACAAAAACTTGTAACATAACTTATAACAAAAGAAAGAACGGAACGAACTATCCACGTCTCGTGAAAGTGACCTGTGACTCACCAATAAACACAACTAAATTTATAACAGTGATAAAAAACAAGCTAAAGGACTTACCCCCAGTCGCTCATACGTGCTCGACCTGATTTAACCTTTGCCCAGAGAGAACAAAGATGCCAACTCTGAAAACAACTAGAAGAAAAACGCCAAAATGGAGACAACAGTTGGGTAATAGACTACAAACAATCCAAACTAGTACAAAAACCAAGTGACGCCAGTAGCCACCATGAACACCAGCATGCAGGCACTGTATAGGAAACGTGCAGGACTCTTGGGGTCGAATCCATGCCTCACAGAACCTTGCATATCCACTTCTCCAACATCTGCAGCCTCAACATCCACTACCACCTGCAGTCCACCAAACCCCCCACCTACTCTTTTTAACCGAAACTCAAATCTCACCTCCCCCTAGCACTATTCATCTCAACCTTCCTAACTATACACTATTTAACTCCTTTCAACCCAAGGGTGGCATCTGTGCATATATCTGCTCTGACATACCCTGCCAGAGAACAATTAGCTTGGAATTGCCTGACTTCAACCTTCTTTGATGCTGAAGATATCCTTCCCCCACTCAGTCAAATTCATCTGCTGTCTCTATCACTCTCCTAATACCACCAGTCACTCAGAGCTCTTTCATTTCCTCTCCTTAAAAGTTGATTTTCTCCAGTCCCACTCTGCAAACAGCGAAATCATCCTCCTGGATGATTTCAATGTCCATAACACCAATTGGCTTTCCTCTTCCAGTCATACAGATCCTGCAGGCAGAGATGCTGAAAGATTTGCAGTCACTAATGACCTCACGCAAATTGTTCAAAAACTGACCAGAATACCAGATAACCGAAACCACTCCCCCAAATACCCTAGATCTCTTCCTTACTAATGACCCCTCCAAATATGCAGTGAATATAGTAAGCCCCCCCCTGGGTAATTCTGACCCAACTTAGTGCTCATCTCCCCCCCCCCATGCAACAATGCCTACACAGTTACTCCCACACAAGAGTAGTTTGGCATTATAATAGTGCCAAATGGGACAGTCTCCGAGACTACTATGCTTCATTTCCATGGTTAGACTATTGTTTCCAGTCTTCCAGTCCAGACATATGCACCGAACGCATCACTAAAGTGATCCTCGCTGGCATGAAAGCATATATTCCCCACACTACTCAGGCCTGCCATCCCCTAACTAAACCCTGGTTCTCAAAAAAATGTGCCAAGGCTGTACAAATTGAAAAATCAGGCATACCACAACTGGCTCAAATCAAGAACCCCATCCTCATTCAATGCTGACACTGAAGCCCGAAACAAATGCAAGAAAACTATCAATACTTCCAAAACAGATTTTGAATGGGTAAAAAGCAGGAAGCTTGCAGCCTGTCCAAACGGCAGCTGTGCCTTTTGGTCCCTTGCCAAGGCAATTGGCCGTAACTTTTGCCCTACACTATTCCCAGCCTCAATCATACCCAGATGGCTCATTTGCAACATCACCCATAGAAAAAGCTAACCTCCTGGCATCACACACTTTGCCTCCAATGCACACACATAACTGACAATGGCAAATGCCCTCCAGTCATTCCAACTGCCCAACATACAATGCCCCCTATATCCTTTTGCCAAAAAGACATCACAAACCTGTTGTCTAAATTAGACACAAAAAAGTCTCCTGGCCCAGACAGAATTCCTCCAATTATCCTGAAGGTCTGTACATCTGAACTGACTCCTATCCTATGTCACCTGTACACACGCTCTTACTCCACTGGTATATATATCCCAAAACCTGGAAACTGGCCTATATTCAACCCATTTCTAAAAAGGTACCTGGCTATTAAGCGACTACCATTACGGATTCCGCCAAAGCCATTCAACAGGAGATCTACTGTCATGCATCACCCATCACTGGACAAATGCTATGGAGAAATTAGGCGAATCCAAAGTAGTTGCACTTGATATCTCCAAAGCATTTGACAAAGTGTGGCACAAAGGCTTACTAAGCAAACTCCCATCATTTGGACTGCCTCAGGACTTCTGCAGATGGATTGCCAGCTTCCTGTCTGGACGCACACTATGTGTGATGGTAGACGTCTCCCTATCCTCCCACCATCCAACTAATGCTGGGGTCCCTCAAGGCTCACTGACTCGCTTCCTTCTATATATCAATGATCTACTTCAATTGACTTCTAACACAATACACAGTTTTGCAGATGACAGCACACTGCATTCCTTCCTTTCATTTGACAAACCCTACCCTACACAACGCACTTCAACCCACAGAACATCAACCACCACTACCCTTAATTCTGACTTCCAAGCCATCCTCCGATGGGGCTCAGACAACCTTGTCAACTTCAACGCTAGTAAAACCCAGTTCTGTCTTATTTCTCACAATAAAGAACCATTTTCCCCCAGCATTGTTTTCGATAATACTCAAATTCACAGATAAGACGAAATTTATCTTCTCGGAATTACCTTGACATCAAGCCTCTCCTGGCCTAAACAGATCACAACCATTGCATCCTCAGCTTCCAAAAAACTACTAGGTTTTCTCTTTCGCTCAAGATGCTACTTCACCTCTAAACAGCTATTAACACTATACAAGTCACAAATCCACCTAGTTCTCGAATACTGCTCTCACATCTGGAGTGGGGCTCCAAAAAAAGCTCCCTCAAAATGTGTGACTCAATACAGAGGAGAGCAATTAGACTAATAAATGACCCATCCCCTCACCAACTCGCTCCCTCCCACTTTCACATAGAACGTTTGGTCTCTGCAATCTGTATATTCTATAAATACTTTCACAGGAAAGGTTCATCTGAAACAGCATCAATAATCTCCCCACCCTGTACTAAGCCCATTGGAACACGTACAGCTGCTGTCCAACATCCTTTTATAGTACACCTCAAAACCCACAGAACAAGTTTCTTCTCCTCCTCATTCATCCCTGCTACTGCAGTACTGTGGAACAGTCTTCCCCCTGATGTATTTCTCAAGGAATACAATATACAGGTGTTCAAATCAAATGTAAACAAATTTCTCCTTTCACAACCCATCACCCATATATGGTACTAATGTACTATAGGTTGACCAGCCAACCTCCTGTATATGGTCCCAACATAAAAAAAACTTTTCATCCCAAGCTGCATTATTTTCCACTTTTTCATAACAGAGTATTTGTGTAACAGAGTTCCATATGGAATCCTGTCAAATATCTTTGCAAAATTCAGTAGTATCATTATGGCCATTTCCTTTGTCCAACTCAACTATCACGCTAATATAGAAAGAAGTATATTACTAAGGCATCACTTGTCTTTCACAAAGTCATCCTGCCTCCATAGTAATGTTCACCAATTTCTGAATTTTGTCACTGACCAACTTATTCAATACCTTTAATGCTATTCCTGATTTTCTACCTCTGTCGTGGAGCCTCCTTAATGCAATGGAACTATTTTGCCCTCCCTCTGCTGTCTTATTCTTTACTGGAGATGAGATGTAAACAAAAACAGCTTAGTCAGAGAGCAATGCCAATTCTTTTGCACATTCTAGTGTTATATGGCTTGATATCCCATCTAATCCCATAGCCATATTTCCAATGAGATTCTGAAATATCATAAGTAATTCTAGTCAACCTCTTTTTCCATATCATTTCCTGTCACATATGTTGCTGTAGTCTCTTTACTTGGATGTTGTCTTTGGCAAAGGGATTGCAAAGTTGATCTTATTTTCATCTGCTTCTGTCATCATCCTATCATCTGCACTATGAAAAAATAACCCAAAGTCATTGTTCCTTTTACTTGATGCACCATGAGAGTAAATTCGTTTAGCCTGTTCAGATATTTAAAAAAATAAATTTATTTAACTTTAGTTAATCTACTTATTTAAACAGCTTAAATAAACTATTTTTGATATCATTGATCCAAAATTTGATCACATTCCATTAATCGCTCATTCTACAAAAATATTTTGTAACATGCAATACAATATGAACACATGCAGACTGTCAAGTTTCTTAGGATGCTATTTATAAGTGCATGGCTTTCATTTCACAGCATGTCTATTTGAAATCTTAGCAATTACAGCTTGCCCACAGTTGAGAGAACCTTAGCTGGCCCAGTGCCAAGAAGAGTCAATTCACGTTGAAGAGGAGAAAGGAATAAGGCAATGTACAAATTTGTCACCAACACATGAAATCACATGCTTTATACTTAAATAAATAACTTAAATAACTATTTTGCATGTTCTATAAGCAAAATAGTTACCACTTTAAAAACTAGAATGTTCATAAAAGAAAAGCTAATTTTCCAACATGTAATAATAAACACTCATCCCACAAAATGCATTGATTACCCTATTAAGAGAATAGATTTGCCTTCTTCTGACATGCGCATCTGTGCATTTGTGGTCAAACTATAGTAATCATTAGCATGGAACATAATTTAGTGATTATGTTTATGCCTTTCAACAAGCTATCATCATAGTTCCCATCTTCTAAAGATAATTTATCCCTTCTGTCTCTTCCTGGCATCTACCTAGAATGTTTCCTCTAATTTTTTGCTGTGAGTGTGTGCAGAAATTTGCACGTGTGCAAAATTTGCTTTCTTTTGAAAAGTATGTGCACACCCATACGAGTCACCATACTGATCATTTAAGCAAAAAAGTTAAAAGATTTTAGTTCACTCTTTACCTTCTGGTGTCAATGGGGCATCAGCCAGGTCACCCCAACTCCCTCACCGTGTTCCCACACACAGCAGTAGCCTCCCCAGTAAACAGTCAGAAATCACGATTCACAAGCCTTGGGCGGGACTCGATCCAGGGACTTCGTGCATGCGAGGCCAACACGATACCGACTGTACTAGATAGGATGTTGAAAGTTTATTTTTCACTTGGTTAGAGTATAATAAATTTAGTTTAATCCTTTATCCAAGTGTGAGCAAACAAAGTTTGCACCTGAAAGTATCTTCAGGACTGGATTAAGGTGGTACAACACCAGGGCAACTCGTTGCAAAGGTGGAGCAAGATACCAACACTCCTATCTCAGTATCTCCTATAATGCAAAACACATCTCCTTGCGGATATGTCTAATGTTATGCATTAAGGGAAGGGCCACTACCCAGTCTAGTTTCGACCTTTGGATAAAGGATTAAACTAAATTTATTATGTACTAGATAGGATTCTAAGTATGTGTATTATTACCATCACCAAGTAAGTTGTGTGACATCAATCACAGAGCTAACATAAATATTTTATATGTATTTAATATTGATCTGATTAGAAGTAAGAAATAAAGTAAAAAAAAAAAAGATAACACTAGTGACTGATTGCCTTTAATTAAATTTTCTAACTTTGCAAATAACTCTAAACATACATAATAAAATATTCCCATTACTAATTCTCACCTTGTTAAACATTCATAATAAGTCTATTACTAATTCTCATCTTGTTTAGTTCTATCTCTCTATTTTTTCTCTCTTCTGTCTTTGGCATTCACCCACTCTTTATACACAATATCTAAATTAATTGAATTTCCACATAATTGGTAACTTTTCCCTCTCATTAGCATATCCAAATGACATTCTCCTAAACGGTTTCTAAGTTAGTTTTTTATTTGATTCATTAGACTAAAAACCTTGCTCACAGTCTGCACTAGATGCAAGGAAAGTTCCTCCAATATCAATCAACTTTGCCAAATCACAAAACTGCTCATTTTGAAGAGCAAATACAATCATTTGTGACAGAGACAAGTGACATCAAACTTCTTCCCATTAGCAAAATCCCAGCAACCTTTGCATCATGACAATAAATACAAATTGTAGCACCACCAATTGTAGCGTCATACATAAATATTTAATGCAGCTGAATGTTTATCAACTCATGAGCTTTTGGCGTAGCAGTTTTCACTATTTCATCAAGCCATTCACTTTTAAAGCAGCTAGCAGTTCGTTTTCGCTTCACACCTTTTGCTTCCTTTGAATTTGACATGGTGCATCAGTTTTTTGCAATTTTGTTATTTGAAGAATGTTTTTTATTGTTTTTATAAATTTACAAATGTACACTATTCACTGAATAACATGGCAAGGCAAAAGCTGAACCAACACTAAACATTGCGAGGGCAACACAAGAGCTAAAAGATATGCCTAGAGGCTAGATTTAATTAACTTGGTTGTATCTCAATGCGTGTACACGAATGTTATTATTTAGTTTACTATTTTAAAATTCCTTTTAAAAATTAGAGAATTTTGAAACGCTACAATATTTTTAATTGTACTCTAATTTAAGTTTTTAAAAGTATTTAATTATTTTTATTAAAATTATGAAACCATTGTTTTAATTCGTCATGATCTTGAACTAATTTGATCAGCCAATCACGTTCGGGAATTTTCCATGAGTCAGGCCTGAGATGTAAACAAACCGTGCGCCATTCTATATGCTACTTAAAAATTACACATGTAAGCCATACCCCTTTCACTTTGGCATCAAATTGCTAGCCTCAAATAGGGTTACTGTTAATAATTTCTAAGTTTTGCACAACTTCAAGAATGTAATAAAAAATGCAAGATTATAGGCTTGAACGTTGCTGAGTTACCGTATTTTTTAAAGAATTTATAGGTTAATGTTTAGGTGGAACTTCTTTAATTAATAAATTTTAATTTTATCTTGAAAATCTAGTGTGCACATATTTTTTGCTTTGTGCACTAGTTGTAAAACATGTGCGCGTTCACATGCACACAGCTTAGAGGGAACATTGTCTACCTAGTTACATGTGGCTATCACCTTTCTTATTTTGATAGCTCTTTCCATTACTTTGGAAAGAACTGGAGTAAGAGAAATTGGATGGCAGTTTGTGATTTGTCTCCCTTTTTAGGGATTAGGTTGAATATAAGCTAATTTCCATACTGCAGGGTATATACCAGTGGAAGAACAGAGTGTAAAAAGATGACAGAATGGGAGTCAACTCTGAAGCACAGACCTTTATGACAATTGGAGGAATGCTATTGGAGCCAGGAGACTATTTTGGTATCCAATTTGAACAAAATTCTCCTGATCTCTTTTTGGCAAAAGTACACACTGAACATTGGGTGTAGCATGTTTGGGATGGTTTAAGAGACATTTACCAAAATCAGCATTAAAGAATTGGAGAAGTAGGGAGCCAGGAGATTGTCTTTTTTTGTGGGTGATAATACAACAGAGCTAACAGGATGCACCTAGAATCATTACTATACATCAATGATACAGGAAATGATTTAAAGGGAATGCTAATGTTGCAAAGTTGGGAAGAGTGGTAGTCAATGAAGATGATGGGAGCAATTCTGAAGGATGACTATTATTATTAACATATGACCTCCATGAAGTTGCAGAATCAACAAAGGATAATGGCTGCTAGTTTAATGTAGCCTAGTATATGGTTATGCACTTTGGATTGAAGATATCACAGTCTGTATGCTGCTTCAATGAAACTGGTCTGTGTGAAATTGATGAGGCCAAGAATGCGGGATGATTATGATTGTACATAAGGAGTTGGAGTAGAGGACATATTGCAAAAGTAGGAAAAATACTCATCACATTACGTGGATATTGAGGAACACAGTGACAAGCAAGGATAAAGAAGTTGCTATTCCTCTTTAAAAGGCAATATTGGACTACTGCACAGATTAGATTATACTCAACAAGAAATTATATTGTGATTTGAAAAGACAAGTGACTTGAAAAAAAAGTTTTGTCTCTATAACTCAGTTTCTAGATTATCATATTTTTTACCCATTGTACTATACAGGTAACCAACATTTTGAAGATTAACGAGAAAAAAATAAAACAATAATCACTGTTTGGAAGCTTATTTATGAGATGTATTTCTGCTAGTAAATGTACAAAAATCAAAATTTAAGTATTTGTATTTAAGCTTTCCCTTCCCCCTCTTGATCAATATGTTTTATTCTCTTTATTTTTCTGAAATCATTCTGTTTGGATACATTGCATAAAGTATTTCTCTACAGTAATCAAAGTGAAATGAAACACTTACCTAGTTGATAAACCTGCCAAAGCTCCAATTGATACAACCCATTTTGCGACAGGCCATTTTACCATGTCAAAAATATAAGGTAGGGGTGCTGATTTATCTTGGTCAAAATAAGGCCACATTAAAGTCTGAACTGCAGAAACTCCAAAATAAGCCAAAAAAACACAGGACAGTGATAACACAATACTGATTGGAATTGCTTTTTGAGGATTTTTTACTTCCTCCCCTAAAAAATAAGCAACTGAATTTCATTAATAATATATAGCTTATTAAAATAATTATATTACAAAATAATGATCATTCTTTCATTCAATGTTGCCTATAGAATGTATATGCTTAGCAGACAATATTTTCAATATTTATCCATTATGTGCATAACATCTTCAGATAATTATTTAGAAGAATGGCATTTAATTTTTAAATAATTATCTGAATACTTTGTTTGTTTATTTATTAATTTATTAATTAATGCATAATAATTTGTTATTAATTAATACTCTATATCAGGGTTTCTCAAACTGTGTTCCGCAAGAAGTTCTAGAATTTGTCATTTTAATTTTCTAAGCATTTTTCATGAATAAATATTTTTATTATTATTATTATTATTATTATTATTATTCCAGGCAACTCTAAGGAGTCTACAGACTCATTGAGGGCGGCTCTAACATCATGTCAAGAACAACTATTCGACATTCACACAGTATCTATCATACGTCGCCTTGAACTCATTCACGGTTGTAGCACCCACAACAGACTCTGGCAGCTTATTCCACTCATTCACCACTCTCCAAGTAAAAAACCTTGCTCTAACACCCCTGCTAACCACATTCTTGCCCAGCTTCCATGCATGGCCCCTAGTCCTCCCACCACCAGTCCTATTCTCAAAAATATCTTCTGGATTAATCTTATAGAAACCCTTCAGTAATTTGAATGTCTCAATCATATCACCCCTTTTCCGCCTATCGACCAATTTTTGCAACCCACAAATCTTCAATCTGTTCTCATAAGGTTCATTCCACAGACCTGCTATCATCTTGGTCACTCATCTCTGGATCCTCTCCACCTCCTCCCCATCAAGAAGAAACCCTGGCTCCCATATCTGGGCACAGTAGTCTAGATGGGGTCTTATCAAGGCTCGATACAGAGGAATAATAACTTGTTTGTCTCTGCTTGTTAAAATATTTTTCAGAAGCCAAGTGATTTGATGAGCTGATTTAGCCACTTTTGCAATATGTCCCCTAAACTTCAATTCCCTATCCACTACCACTCCCAAATCCCTGGCCTCATCAATCTCCTAGAGTACGGTTCCACCAATGTGATATACTGCTGCTATTCTTTTCATCCCAAAATGCATAACTTTACACTTTGCCACATTTAATTGACATCCATTTTCCCTAGCCCAGTCCTACAAACTATCCCAATCATCCTGTAAAATTTTGACATCTTGTGCACTCACAATTGCTCTATCCAACTTTGCATCATCAGCAAACAAGCGAACACTTCCTCTCAGATCCTTTCCTATATCATTGATGAACAAATTGAAAAGCAGTGGTCCAAGAACAGAGCCCTGAGGCACACCACTACTCATAAGCCATCTTTTGGACTCAACTCCTGAATAAACCACCCTCTGGTATCTCTCCCTCAACCACCCTCCTATCCATCTCACCAACCCTATATCTATCCCCATCTGCTCCAGTTTACTGATTAGAGTTCCATGTGGTATCCTGTCAAAGGCCTTTGCAAGGTCCAGTAGAATCACTGTAAACCCATTACCCTTATCCAGTTCAGCCGTCACTGTATTATAAAACTTGAGCAAGTTACTGAGGCATGATCTACCCTTCACAAACCCATGTCATCCCCCATACAATATCCCATTTTCATCTATCCAATCGTGTATGCTTTTCTTGACTAATTTCTCCAAGGTCTTGAAAAAGTTTGAAAAAAAGTTTTCAAAAGGAAAACTTTTTTACCCTCTTTCCACTCCCTCAGGACTAACCAAGATCCGAGACACAAATTAAACAAAATGGTCAAGGGTACTGACAATTCCTTTGCCGCTTCATGTACGACACGAGCTGGTGTACCATCCAACCAATCCAACATATATATTGACATTGAGGTTATGCAATAGACTACTCACCTCCACTTCATTCACCACAATTCCCATATAATCTATTGGTTCATTCGTTTCTGCATTGTCACCACCTGGATGATATATTCTTGCAAAGTGTTCACTCAGTAACTCAACTATATCAACTGAATCAGTTACCTCCCTACCATTGGCATTCTATAAAATCATTCTGCCATATACATTTTTTCTTTTACTTGCAACATCAAAAAACTGTTTAGGATTCTCTTTAGCCTGCATGGCCAATGTTCTTTTGTAATCCTTTTCTGCTTTTCTTACCACGCTCGTTACCCTTCTGGGCTGTGCTTTATACCATTCATGTGCCTGCCGGTCACCTTTCTCCTTGAATTCTCCCCATATTTGTTTCTTTTTTTTGCAACTCAAGCTTAATGGTGTTATTCATCCATTTAACCCCTACTTGATTTATTATTCGGACTCTAGGTATACAGTCAGCCATTGCTTCATGCAAACACTTCTTAACTGCCTCCCATGCACTATCAACATCCAGCCCTTGCAGTTTTACATGCCATGGTACTGAACTAATCAAACTCCTAAGCTTGTCATACTTACCAGCCCGATAATTCCACACATACCCTGTCTTAATTGCAAATTCCACACCTTTAGCCACCTCCCAAGTCAAGACTCTATGATCATTCTCACCAATTGGTGGCAACGTGATCATATTTGTCACAGCCAAATCCCCAAATCCAAATTTAGACCCCTAGTATTTTCCATTACATGCTGTCGCAGATAGTTATCCCTTAATAACCACATAAAATCCAATTCCTTCCTCCTGTGTGTGTCCTCCCCTCACTCCAATCAATGCGACCATAGTTGAAATCTCCCATAATAATTACCCTCCTTAAACTCATTACTTCTATTTAAATTCAAAATATACAATTGGATGCTGCATCCAATTGTATATTTTGTTCTGCTAGCCACAATCTCACACCAAATGGCCTCAAATATGCTCTTTTCTCTATCCTGCAATTCAACTTCTATTCTCCTTGGCTGCAGCTCATCAGCTATCATCAACAATACTCCTCCCCTATTTTATTCTCCCTGTCATTCCTGAACACACTATACCCATCACATTCAACCCCACTAGCTATATCATCTACAGTCAGCCATGATTCACTAATGCCAATAACCTGTGGTCTGGAAGTGCCAATCATGGCCAAAAATTCTTCCTTCTAATACTCCTAGCATTAGTGTACATGAATTTCAGATCCCCATTAGCTCCATCCCTACCATGATCCCTTATACTAACTATCCCATTCTGATTTGTTGTCCTTATTCGCTGGGGTATATTTTACTCATTCATACACTCAACTGCCTCCCTAAGGTCTGCATATCTACTCCCCCCCCCCTAATAAATCTGGTTTCTCTGATTCTGCACATCCACTTCATTGAACAATACTTTTTCAAGTCTCCTTACACCGAATCCATTCAAATGCAAGCCATCCATCTTATATAGATCCTTTCGCCCATCAAACTCACTCCACACGTCCACAAATTCCACACCACTCGTCATACATAACCCACGCATAAAGTCATTTGCAATTATGGCACTCCTTTTAAACACTTCACTGTCATACCATGGCAAAAGACTAATCATCCTAACACTCTCACTCTTTTCTTTTGCTACCTCAAAAAATTCATTCAGGTCCTCTATCATTTCCATTTTATCTCATTTCAAATCATTCATACCTATCACAACAATAATTTCTTTCACCCTTTCCTTTTGCTCTCTAATAGACTCAGTTACGTCCTTGATGGTCGCACCAGGTTGGTACGATTTTGTCAAATCCTCTACTAACACACCTTGTACTAACGAATCTCCATACAGCACTCTGTCCTTCATTTTGTTTAAGTTCACACTTATACTCTTATTTTTCCTATCGTACTTTTTATTATTGCCTGGTGCACTCAGTAGACTTTTGTTCATACGCTCTAGCTGCCGCTTTGCTCTTTGTATCACTCCAGTGAACAACGCGATCTCACTCATAGCATCTATCTCATCTTTTTTATTTTCTGTTAAACCATTAATTTGCTCTGTATTAATACCATCATTTCACACTTTCTACATTCAAACCCTCACAGTTCTCTGGTACAACCTCGCCACTTCTTGTCATATCGCTATTTTCTTCATTCTGAAGTTTGACAAAAATATCACACTCACAACCTGAAATACACTTTTAAGGAAAATGAGGAATTATCCTTACATTTTCTACACACATTCGCTCCTTTATTATCATCTAACCATACACCAACCGCACTCCACAAAGCATACATTTCACAGAAGTACACTGAATAATCTCCTTTATATTACAGTTATTGAATAAAGATGGCGAACCATTATTACTAGCCGCCATTTTCCTTTTTACGGGAGCCATACTCACTTCTATCGTACTTTATCAAATTAATAACTGAAACACCAAAAACGCACAAACAGACACACTAAGATACACAAAGCAAACAAAACTACGTAATATTCAAGTAAGTCTGTCAATGATAACTTAAAATAACACTTATCTTATCAGGAGCTCTCAACGAACACTACACACTACGAATCCCTCTAGCGGCAACTTCTCCTTTTATAGTAGAAATATTCTGAGGAGAATAATATTCGTGAATATGTCGAAAAGCTCAGACCCAGAACACCTAATAATATCTGTGCATCGTTAATTTTCACACATCAAAACCTTTCAACATTTGGGAACAATAGTGCTTTATGACAGGTCAGAAAAATTGCCTGCAAGCAGATTATAACAATGGTGGCATATCCTCTGTTTTCAAAACTGAAGGAAATGACATCTGTGTAGCAAATGCCAGTGACCAAGCGGCATATTTTTAAACATGGAAATATTCATGAATTATCGTTAATTTTCACACATCGAAATCTTTCAACAATCGGGAAAGAGAATACCGCCGTTTATGACTGATCATAAAAATTGCCTGCAAGCCGATTACAATGGGCGGCGTGTTCTCAAAACTGAACGAAATAATATCTGTGTTGCAAATGTCAGTGACCAATCAGCAAGGAAATATAAAGAAAATTTTTCCACTAAAATTTAAGATCAAGGTAGTCTATATCTGGTTCTCAGATCTAGTAATACTGAATACTTTCTTCGCAAATTCGTATTGCGGTATGTAAGTGCTTGTTCTAAAACCGGAATGCCATGATTTTTTTAAAAGTAATAGGAATATAGATTTAAATTCTAATATGAATAAGAGACAAGGCGCTTTGTTTAATTTTGGTGTTAAGAAATCTCTTATTGAAGGTGTTTGTGATGGAACAGATAGTGAGTCATCCACCTCAGGATGTACAAAAGGAGGGGAAAACTACCAGCACACAGGAAAAAAAGTCTGCATTCACTCATAAGTACTTATAATAATATTATAAATATATCTGATGATCAGAATAGGATATGTCAATGAAAATCAGCACAAATTAATTTAATGATGAAAATGATGAAAAGTGGTGAAAATTGATGCTTTAATTAAATCAATTAAATTAATCAAAAAACAGCAATTAAATTCAACTTTAATTGATGGTTAATTAATTAATTAATAATAAATTATCAATTATTAGTTAATAATAAAAATCTGCTAAATTACCAATTATTTATTAATTAATACATTACAAAATAACCAAGATGTTCTGTGAAAATTTCAGGATTTGTGAAGTGTTCCGTCATAGAAAAAGTTTGAGAAACCCTGCTCTATTTATTAATTAATACTTTATTTATTATACTTCTTTATCAGTTAAAGAAACCCATTTCTCTGATCAGTTTTATTAATTTCATCAAGATGCTTATTCTTTGGTCATATTTATACACAACAGAAATTAATTTTGCTTTTCTCTCAAATTCTTGAAACTGATGGATTGTTTCTGAAGAATTTATAATAGATAGTCACATAATCAAGAAATACTAATGAAATCTGTACTAGTATAAGGAGACTGAGAAGTGACATTCTGCATTTTAATATTATCTTAACAACAACAACAAAAATAAATAAATAAACTGAAGATTGTTGTTTGCAGATGACATAGAGATGGAAAAAAGTATTAGGAATGGTACTGGTATAAGTGGTTTTTTGAAGGATTTGAATTAGGTGAGAGCAGAATGGAATGGAACAAATGTTTAATATATCTAAGCTTAAGGTTCAAAACTGTGAGATAAAAAAAAATAGAAGAAGAAGACGGCTGTGTATTCTATTCTACAAGTTTTTAATAGCACTTGTGGCATAATAAGGTTCATTAGACACATGTTTGCACAAGAATAATTGATAAATTTTATCAAATATTTCTACCAGACCCTAACTAGTCACCATCAGTGTATCAGCATAATCATAAGGTGAAGCTAGAAAAAAGAATGTTAATCCTACTTACAGCACTGAGTCAAGTGCTGGATTAAGTGATTTGAAACAAAAAAAAAAAAATTAAATTGAATGACATAGCATTATTACATTACAAAAAAGTTGTGTATTCTGTTAATGAAATGTGCTGTAGAAGATGGAGAGATGGGGGAGTGGAATGATGGTGGACAAGAAGTTGAAATTCAGTGGGCATAACTGCAAAAGTGGCAAATTTAAACAATCTGTAAAATGCTTCAATGTTGAGAAGAATGATGATCTAGACATTAATAAAGTTCCATTAATGAAGACATTAATAAAGTTGTGTATTCTGTTCATGGAAATGTGCTGTAGAGGGAGAGAGTGGAATGGAATGATATAGTGGACAAGAAGTTGAAATTCAGTGGGCATACTGCAAAAGTGGCAAGAACTGCATCATCTACACCACCACCACCACCACTATTATTTTCAGAGACAATCACAAACATCCATGCCCACGGCAGGATTTGAACCTGTAGCCTTTTGGCTGGAGAGTGGATACGCTAACCACTCGGCCAGCCAGGCCGGCCTTATTTAGGAATAAGGAAAATGAATTGCTTGAGTTCTTGAGAGACAATATCTTAGGCAGTATGTAAAGAAAAGCACACAAAGATTGAGAGTTTTAGATCTCATCATTTCATCAGAAGATGTGATTGTGAGTGAGGTTCCACACTTCCCTCCAGTTGGTGAGAGTGAACATGAAGTGATCAACTGGATTGTGACGCCATATGAAGACTTCTGTGAGGAAAGAATATATGTGGAATTACAAGCCTGATGATTATGAAAAGCTTAGAAGAAAGCTTGGAGCTATAGCACGGAATGAGATATTAAGTGGAACGGAGATAAATGCTGCATGGAAACTGACCAAAAGATATATAATAACATTGATCTGCAAATGTATTCCGAAGGTCAAAAGACTAAATAAAGTAGGTGTTAAATGGATAAATGAAGGGATTAAGCATAAAATTTGGAAGAAGAGGATACTTTGGAGGCAGCACAACATGAATAATAGTAGAAATCAATTGAAAAAGGAGTATAAAGAGAAGGCCAGGAAGGTGACTCAGTTAGTAAGAACAGCAAAACTACAGTATGAACAGAAATTAGCAAATGGGGTCAAGAAAAACCCTAGAGAGTTTTTCATATATCTGGCAAGTAGAAAGAAAAATGATAACAGTAAGATGGTAAAACGCTAACTGCTGCAGAAGACATTATTGAGATATTCAGTGAACAATTTATAAAGGCATTTCATCCTATTAGGATGAAATCGTGAAAAACTCAAGTGTAGAGGACATGGGAACAGAGTAGCTTAATTGTGGGCAAGCAGGAAGTATAAGAGGAAATAAATAAGCTTGATGTCAATAAGGCAATAGGATTTGATTACTTATTACCACATATCTTAAGGAAATGTCCCAGGGAATTGGCAGTAACATTAGCATGTCTGCTTAATAAAAGGCTTACAACAGCACAGGTTCAAACAGAGCAGAAAAATTTTAAACTTGTTCCACTGCATGAAGGTGATTAACCATAATATATCTGCAGTTATGGTTAAGGTACTAGAGAGATTGGTTAGAACTAGGATGCAGAAACGAGTCGATAACAGCAGCAATCTCTGTGATTGTCAGCATGTGTTTGTTAAAGGGAGATCATGTTTAGATTTTGTAAACGCTTTTGGTGGGTGGCCACATGACAAAGTTGTTAAATAAATTATTATTATTATTATTATTCAGGCCTCCATGGAGTCAAAAAAACTCATCGTGGGAGGTCCTTCCTAGGAACACAAAGTCTATCAAGACTGATCGTGGGAGGTCCCTCTTAGAAAACACAACGTCTATCATACCACTCCTTAAACTCATTGACCGTTCTTGCTCTCACCACTCTATCAGGCAATGCATTCCATGGTTCAACCACCCTCCATGCAAAGAAACCATTCATCACTCTCTTGCTCACAGTTTCCTTTCGTAACTTCCAGGGAATAGCCCTTGTCATCGCTCCTTCACGCTGTTCAACCAAGCAAAAGAACTCCCCGGTGTCAACCCTGTAACCACTTCTCCTTCTATCCACCAAACTCTGCAGTCCACATTCCCTCAGTCAATCCTCATAACTAACATTGCACAGTCCTGAAACCATCTTTGTTATCCTCCTTTGTACCATTTCCACAGTTAGTTTATCCCATTCAAATCCTGGGGATCAAATCTGTGAACAATAGTCTAAGTGTGGTCTGATCAGAGTCTTATAGAATGGAATGATAACTCTTTTATGTCCGCTGGTCAGTGTCCTTCTCATTATTGCAGCAATCCTCTGTGTTACCTTCACCACTTTTGCAATAATGTCCCCTAAATTTCAAGTTCCTATCAATCATCAACCACAAGATCTCTTGTCTCCCCTACTTCCTCGGGTATGGCTCCTCCAATAGAGTATGCAGCATCCCCATCGATGTGTCCCAAACCTCAAGACCTTACATTTTGCTGCATTAAACCGACACCCCCATGCAAATGTATCAATGTTGCAAAGCGTAAGTTTGATCAGTGAAGGGTTGTCATATAGTTATCAGAAAGTTGTATATGGAGGTGCAGTGTCCTGCTTTGGCACACTTGTGGTGTGCTGCAAAGGTCTGTATTGGGGCAAACGTTGTTCGATTTGTATATGTATGATATTGGGATGGGTTAACTGGTGATGCACAGTGGTTTGCAGATGATGCAAAGTTGGGGAGGGCAATGCAGAATCAAGCAGATGTTATGGCCTTACAGGAGGATTTGAACAGATCATATGAATGGGCAGGTAAGTAGAACTGCAGTTCAATGTTGCAAAGTGTAAGGTTTTGAAATTTGGTAAGTAATAACGGGATGCAAAGTACACACTTGGTGGGGAAACTTTAAAGGACATCGAGGAGAAGATGAAAGATCTGGGAGTGGTAGTGGACAAGAATCTGAAATTCAGGGGAGCACATTGCACAAGTTGTGAAGTCGTTATATCAGATAATGACAATGGTGCGGAGGACCCAGACATGTGGAAATAAAGAGGTTATGATTCCATTGTATAAGGTCTCGTACATCGTAGATTATTTTGCCCAGATTTGATCACTAGATTTTCATGGGGACGAGGATATGTTGCAAAGGGTCCAGAGAAAATTCTTTCAATCTGTCTTGATACTCCACATTCCAAAGATGACTGAGTACCTTTGTGAATCTTCTTCAATTGCAAAGCCTTGTGAATAGGAAGAGGTGGGGGGGAATATGATTAAGACATATTATTATTATTATTCAGGCCTCCAAGGAGTCAAAAGATTCATCGAGGGAGGTCCCCCCCTGAGAAACACAAAGTCTATCATACCACTCTTTAAACTCACTGACCGTTCTCGCTCCCACCACTCCATCAGGCAATGCATTCCACGGCTCAACCACCCTCCACACAAAGAAACCACTCCTTACCCTCTTGCTCACAGTTTCCTTTCGTAACTTCCAGGGATGGCCGCTTGTCATCACTCCTTCCCGCTGATCAACCAAGCAAAAGAACTCCCCAGTGTCAACCCTGTAACCACCTCTGAACAATTTAAAAGTCTCAATCATATCACCTCTCCTTCTTCTATCCACCAAACTCTGCAGTCCACATTCTCTCAGCCGATCCTCATAACTATCCTTGTACAGTCCTGAAACCATCTTTGTCATCCGTCTTTGTATCCTTTCCACAGTTAATTTATCCCCTTCAAATCCTGGGGACCAAATCTGAGAACAATAGTCCAAGTGTGGTCTGATCAGAGACTTATACAACGGAATGATAACCCTCTTATCTCTGCAGGTCAGTGTCCTTCTCATAATAGCAGCAATCCTCTGTGTTACCTTCACCACCTTTGCAATATGTCCCCTAAACTTCAGGTTTCTATCAATCATCAACCCCAGATCTCTTGTCTCCTCTAATTCCTCAAGTATAACTCCTCCCATAGAGTATGCAGCATCCCATCGATGTTTCCCAAACCTCAAGACCTTACATTTTACTGCATTAAACTGACATCCCCATTCATTTGCCCATCTATCTAGCTTATTTAAATCCTCTTGCAGGGCTACCACATCTGCACTATTACTAATAATCCTTCCCAGCTTCGCATCATCTGCAAACAACTGAATATCCCCTTGCAATCCACTGGCTATGTCATTGATATAAAGGTTAAACAATATAGGTCCTAATACTGAGCCCTGTGGGACCCCACTTGTAACCCTCTGCCTCCTGGAAACTGCTCCACCATACACAACTCTCTGATACCTATCAGACAGCCAATCCTGAATCCAGTTGACCAATCTGACATCCAGACCCATGTGCTGCAACTGAAATATCAGCTTATCATGTGGCACCCTGTCAAATGCCTTCGCCAAGTCTAAGAAAATTGCAGTATATGCCTTTCCCTCATCTAATGTTCTTGTAACTTTATTATAAAAGGCTAGCATATTGCTAAAACAAGAGCGTCCTTTCACAAATCCATGTTGATTCTCACAGATAACATTACCCTCATCTGCCCAATGCTGTATACGGTCCCTCACTACTTTCTCCAAGATCTTAACAACTACTGATGACACACAGACTGGCCTATAATTAGACACTTCCAGTCTGTTACCACCCTTATGCAATGGCACTATCTTACCTTCCTTCCATTCCCTGGGCACCTTTGCCAAAGCCAGACTTTCATTGAAAAGCCACGTTAAAGGCACTGTCAATTCCCTAGCACATTCTATCAAAACTCGTGGTGTAATACCATCCAGTCCCAAAGCTTTACTGACATCCAGAGTACTCAGTATCTGAAACACACTCTCCTCCTGTACCTCCAGACCTCGAACCAGTCCTATCCCTCTAGCATTAAAACTGACTCCTCTAGGATGAAATACTCCAATAAAGTGTTCATTGAACAATTCCACTATGTCCTCTGCATCAGTCACTCTATTCCCATTTTTATCCCACAATATCATTCTTCCACAGTCATTTCTCCTCCTACTGGCCACATAGCTAAAAAATTCCCTAGGATTTTCTTTGGATCTTAGGGCCAATCTCCTCTCATATTCCATTTTCGCTTTCCTTACCACACTAGTCACTCTTCATGCAATTCCTGTTTAATATTGTTTGTCATCCACTTTACTCCAAATTGCGTGCTCTTCTTCACTCGTGGTATACAACTTACCATTGCTGATAACAAATATTCTTTCACAATTTCCCACGCACTGGTGATATCCCGGCCTTCCAATTCCTCCCTCCATGAAACTAATATGAGTTAGTCAAGGTTGTTATCAGATTGACATGGAAGAAATTTTTTATAGAATGGAAGATGGGGGAAATAGAACAAGAAGCCAATCCTCTTGGGTGTGTGAGCAGTGGAGTGAGGAAAGGATCTTTGCATGGAGAGTGGGTGGTGCATGAAATGTGTGTGTGTTGCCTGAGTGTACTGTGAATGTAGACACATTGAATCAGTTTAAGAAATGGTTGGATGAGCTTTGTTGGAAATTATCACCTTCCAAATGGTTGGAAGGTGATAATGTGCACCTTCCACGATGAGTCTGACTCCATGGAGGTCAAATGTTAATAATAATAATAATCATTTTACCACTTCTTCAGTGTTCAATCTTAATAAATTTTAATTTCAATTTCAGAGGGCCAGGCTCCACATCAACTGGAGCCTGGACCAATAGTGGTTAGCACTGTTTACAGACGAATTTACTCTAAAGCGATATCGGCCATGTTCTGATTTTGAAAGAACCAGGGACACATTATCATCCCTCTAATATCCATGAAAGGGACACTTATGGTGGAGATAGTGTGGTTATGGAAGGCATCTTGTTGGGTGGATGCACCAACCTGTATGAACTTCTTGGCAGAACCATGAATGCTGCAAGAGATGAAGTCCTGGACTCCTATGTTCATCTGTATGTGGGTGTGATAGGGAAGACATTTACCCTACAAGATGTTTATGCTCGTCCTCATCGAACAAATCTCATTTCAAGAAGAGACGATCATATTTATGAACTGGTCAGCCAAATCTCCTAACCTTAATACTAATAAGCATGTCTGGAATGTTCTAGGTAGACATATTGCTGCTCTCAACCACCATCCAAAACACTAAAGGAATTAGAACTTTGCAGAAGCAATGGTTGTTATTACCAACTGAACTCCTAAACACCATTATAAATAGTATGAAACATTGTTGTGAGTTGTGACCACTTAGACATTTTGGCAATCTCATTTTGACCTCTTGTTTTTACCATTATCTTCAAGTACCCATTTGTTACTGAAAAATTATTTATTTATAATTTATGCACATCTCATATAATACTCTTTTCACCAGATTTTTGGTGAAAAGCAGTATGACATCTGTTTCTTGCTTAATTTATGGAAACCAGTGTAGCTTATCACGGTGTACAATAAATGCATTTACTGTCTGTACTCACCACACATCATTCCAACCAACCACCACTCTCCATACAAAAAAACCTACTCCTCATCATCCTACTTATATCTTCCTTAATTTGTTCTCCACCTGTCTTCCCCTCCCCATAGAATGAGAGAAAGATAGGGGGGGAGAACCCCACCCACATTAATCTGGTAATAACCCCTTAACCAACTTATGGTCTCAGTCATATTCCCCTCCTCCTCTTATCTGTCAGACTCTATAAATTACATTTCCTCAATCTTTCTTCACACACTCAACATTCTAGAGACCAGAAACTACTTTTGTCAACATCTCTGCACTCTTTCCAGTATTTCTCCACCTTTTTGAAAAACCAGGTGACCAAATCTGTACATTGTAATCCATATGTAGCCTGATCAAAGTCTTATAGAAAGGATCCAATGAGGATGTTATAGATCCAGCCAATGGATCCATAACATCCTCACTTGTACACATCAGTTGCCTCTGCATCACTGCATAATTTCTTGTGTTATCCTCACAAAATTTTATCTGTCCTCACAATTTTAGAAATGTGTCGTTGAAATTTTATGTCCTTATTCATCATCACCTCCAAAAGTTATCCCACAAATTGTATACTTTGCAACATTGAACTGGTAACCCAATTTCCCCTTCACCCAATCTATTCAAGCCCTTTTGCAAAATCACAACATATGCTCTACTTCTCATAACTTTACATCATCTGCAAACAAGAGCAAGTCACCAATCAAACCTTTCCCAGTATCATAACATACAAGCTGAGCAGTAACAGCCCCCAAAAAGAGACTCTTGGAGCACAAAACTAGTGGCCTTCCACTTGTGGGATATTTCTTCCCCATATATAACTTCCTAATACTTATTAGACAGCCGATTTCTAATCCAGTACCCTAATCTACTATCCAATTCCATTTACTCCAGTTAAACTACAAGCTTCCCATGTGGCAATCTATGAAAGGCCTTTGCAAATCTAAATATATCCCAAGAGATTTATAATAATCCACATTTTATTGACCATGTCTAATTTTTCAAGAACTTTATTCTCTGTTCTCTATATATATTCATGGAAGAAGAAGAAGAAGAAGAAGAGTTAAAATTTTCCATAATATCATACTTTAAAGTCTTTCGGGAAACTTAATGATTGAAGCAAAATAACTAGAAGGAGATCTCTACAGAGCTTATAAGAAATGCAGAAAATTAACTAGGCCTTCTTACTAAGTGTCAAATCCTCATCTTCCTAGCAAGGTTACTGAACAAATGAGGATGAGCTAACAATTCAGAACTCTCAGATGACAATGTTTAGTCTGAGCTGGTTGAAAATATAAACTTTGGTGTACACCTAATTTAAATGTAATAGCAGCTGGAGCATCAGATGGTTAAAAAAAAAAAAAAAGCCAGTACTGTTTTTTTTTGAAAGATTAATAGTAAAAGTTACCAAAGCATTTCCACAGAGGAAACTATGAAGAATGAAATTGATGTTTGGTTTTTTCATGATGCAGATGTGGTGCTATCTAACTCAATGTAGTGAATTATTAACGTTTTGAAATTTGGAAGATACTGATGGATGTTTTTATTGAATTGTTGGGGATATATTGAAAGAGGTGGAAGGAATAAAATATCTGGGAATATTATTATTATTATTATTATTATTTGACACCTCCAAGGAGTCCAATGACTCATCGAGGGAGGGCACCTGCCCTACAGCTCTGTCTCTGCCACCACTAATTTTTCCACAGACAATCACAAACATCCATGCCCACGGCGGGATTCGAACCCGCAGCTCTTTGGCTGGAGAGCGGATGCGCTAACCACTGGCTGGCCGAGTCAGTGCCTGGCATATGGCAGACAAGGACTTGGGATTCAAATTTAGGGACAATGTTATTACTAGAAGTAAGGCCAACACATCATAGCAATGATTAGTAGGAAAGTGACATACAGAAGTTACAGTTCTACTGTACAAATCTGTTTATGAACAACTGTGCTCAAATTTAGTCACCTGGTTTTTGAGGTGGTGAAGAGATTTAAAAATGCTCTACATTACAGAGACCAGTGTCAGTCTTTGGAATGTTGAGTATGAATATGAAAATAAATTGAAGGAGTGTCATTTGAAGATCCTCATGGATAGGATTAGGGATGGTGTGATTGAGACATAACTTGGTTAGCAGTTTTGTATCAAACTAATGTAGATGGGAGTAGTGGGTAAGGGAATGCACCGATTGAGAGTGTGGTAAGTGCAAAAACAGTAAACCAGTTTGTTTTGGTTTAATGAGTCTTTGTGACTCCATGAAATTTGGAGAATAATAATGATAATAAATATGGAGAGTTCCTGCAGTAAATCAGTGCATGCTTTAAAGGGAGAGGGGAAATGTAAGAATGATCAGTTAAATGTGCAATTGACTCTCAACTTTATAACAAACTCACTTGCAAATGAGCAAAAAGTCATAATCAATGTCCCATAGGCACAATTATACTTAAGGGAAATTTACTAACAAAAAAAACCTATCCACTACATTAAATTATTCCTATCATCCCTCCAAGTTTGCTATAAAAATAATGAAAAGTTTGAGGAAAAATACTGAAGGCATTAATACAGTTGATCCTCACTATATTGAATTATGGGCCACAAAAATAGTTTGGTATAATGCCTGGTTCACTAGAGCAAATTACTTTAGAAAGACCATTATGAACATGGGAGTTTTGTAGGGACTTTTTCAGAAAAGAAGTGAGTTTCTTATAACAGAGTTGACTGTAATTATTATTATGATTATTATAGTAAGTTACATCTGCCTCTTCTGATGTGGTTAATAGTTATTATTATTATTATTATTCAGGCCTCCATGGAGTCGAAAGACTCATTGTGGGAGGTCCTTCCTAGTTGGAAGGGGATCAATCATTCGATGCTGTTGGTACACTCTCCCTCGATGAGTCTTTGGACTTCCTGGAGGTGTCACATAATAATAAACTTTCCAAATGCTTACCTTATGAAAACTGATCATTCTGATGTCAGTATTTGCAGTTTTACCAATTATATGAATAGCAAATTCTACTTCAGAAAAGTCAGAAAGTTGATTCCAGCATCCATTACAAACAGTGTTGTCATGTATTTCAAAACTGGACGACTACCTGAGATCAGAAAAGTCTAAAAACAGATCTTACAGTTTTTCTTAATCTTTTCCCATCCTAACATCCAATTATTCAAAATACCTGACCCTTCCCTTGCAAACCTCCTAGTATTCACAATACACATCCTCTGACTTACAACTCTTTGTGTAAAAAATCTAATCCTCACATTTTTGCCACATCCTTAGACAACTTTCAGGGATGGTCTCTTGTTCACCTTCTTGTTTGTTCTTCACTGTATGTATTATCCCTTCTGTATTATGCATATGAAAAATCTCCTCACTAACTTAATACATCCCTATCATATTAACTTTTGTCCATCCACCACTAAACTCTACATTTTCCTCAACTTTTCTACAGTTAAAATTTCCTTCTACCAATAACCAACATTCCAGAGGCCTCACATTAAATTAGTCACTAACTGGATCGTCTCTTGAGTTTTCTGATCAAATTTGCATGCTTTAATCAATTCTGGTGTGATTAAGGCTTTGTACAGTGGTACAACCACCTTCTTGTCTCTGCTTGAAAGTGTACTTATTAACATATCAGGAATGGCAAATAATTGTTGACAGTTGATTATCACCATACTCAATGTTCAGTGAAAATCTCAGAATCAGAAGACTGAAAACAATAATCCAATCATTTGACATAGACTCTTTTTCCTTCTTCTTTTGGTTAAAATTGCAGCTTTTTTTTTTTTTTTTTTGTAGGAATTCACATTACTATACTATCAAGTGCTTAACCACTGTAGATATGTTGGAAATATAACAGGAAGGATATCCTGTATGAATGATTCAAAATTTATGCTCATTTTTAAGTTTTTTTACTGCAACTCCCCCACCCCCTTTCCTCTACTTCCTCTCGTGTGTCGCTATTAATAACAAAAAAAGGGTGCAGCGGAAACAATTGGTGAAATCAAAGAGAGAGAGAAAAAAAATTTCCCATAGTCACGTGTTTGTGGTTGAAGTTCTTCATTATTATCTGTGTTTCGATAACCGTTTGACGGTGTTCGACGAGTATTCACACTCGTGCTATTCAGAGTTGTAGTATTATTATATCTTCATATGGAACATGACATCTAAATTTTTGGTCACTTCCATTGAATCGGAGTAGCGGGGGGGAAGCGGATGCTTTAGCAGTTAATCCAACTATGAGCGGGACGCTGGGTTTAAGTGTAGCTGAATAAAAATACGGGTAGATAGTGAGTCTGACCAGCAGGTTTGCTTTAAGCTGTTTCCCCGACGGTCGTTTAGTACTGTGGACCTAATTAAAGAGGCTCGTCGTCGCGACGGGAGGAATCTTTATCTGGTCGATTTCAATCGAAGGTGAGTTAGCCGATCTCATATGGAGGTAGCAGGGTTTTTTCTCCCGGAAACTCGGGTTTTTCATCCCGCATACATACAAATCGGCCCATCAGAACACACGCAATTTACAGACAAAAATTACTAGTTGTGGTGGTGTTGGAAGTGGGCGGTAGATGGCGTTGATGGAGATGATTCGTAGTAGAGGTTAGGTGTAGAGAGAATTGTAGATGTCCTCCCACGATGAGTCTTCGGACTCCTTGGAGGTATCAGGAATAATAATAATAATAATAATAATTATAATGCCAGACAACATAGTTGAGGATGACTGTATGAGTGATTATTATTACTATTATTATTAATGTATGGGCACCTCTGTACCTATACAGTAATAATAATATCTTTCTTCATATTCTCCTTCTGTAATTACCTTCTTTATTCTTCCTACTAAAAAACAAATGTATGTATATTCTTTCTTTCGAGCAACTACCATGGTAGTTGACTGTCACTGGGTAGAGTAGCCTATGGGTTTCCTGCTGGTCAGGCGTAATGAGCTTAGTAGTGATCCTTGTGGGCTACTCAGTGAGATTTAGAGTGATCTTGTAAATCCCTCAGAGTTTTTTGGAGAAGACATTACACTTAAACAGGCTTGCTTCCTAGGGATAGAGCAGCTTGGCCTCAGTGGTTGGTTTCTCACTGGGTGGAGCCACCACTGAGCTTCCTGCTCTCAAGTAATTCAGGTCAGGAATGATGAGTTTTTAGTTTAGTGGTGATCCTTTTGAGTCACTCAGTGAGATTTAGAGTAGATCACTCAAGAGTTTTTGGAGAGGTATTCCTCACTTTAATAGTACGATGCCACTACCCAGACTAGTTTTACCCTTTAATAAGGGGTAAAACTAGTCTGGGTAGTGGCCCTTCTTATAATGCATAGCATTATACACATCCAAAGGATGTGTGCTTTGCATTACGGGATACTAAGAAAATTGCAAACTTTGTTTGCTTACAATTGGATAAAGGATAGTTTGGAAAATGGTTGGTGGCAGTGGGGGAAAAAAGTAAACCAACCAGTCATTTTTGTTGTGTCATCCAGATGCATAAATTCTATTATTATAGGTGTAGTGAAAGAAACAGTACAAAGATTTGTTTTCTAGGATAAAGGATAAACAGGGTAATAACAGAAGGAGAATATGAAGACAGATATCAGATTATTGAGAGGAGTGAAAGATAACTGCGGGAAAGTAGAAGAGTTTTATTTACTATAACCCTCCCATCATTAACATCATGAACAAACAATTGTGAAATTTTTGTGGTTTTGAATCATATCCATAAGGAAAAAAAATAAATGAATAAAAACTAAAATAATGAAATGTTGATTATCTCACCTGTAGTAGCTATGATATCAAAACCCACAAATCCATAAAAACATGTTGCAGCACCTGACATCATACCAGCAAAACCATAAGGGAAAAAGCCACCTTCACCATATCCAGGCTTTACCTATCAATATAATTTAATTACTTTCAATCAAATTGTAGTTAGTATATACCACTTCATGTATTATTTTGTATTTGTGTGTTTAAATTTTCAATTATGCAGCAATTTTGCATCTATTAACATGATTTATCATATTGATAAATATTGATTATCTCTCATCCTATTGATGATCTATAAACAAACATATGTTTGAGTAAATAAAACAATATAACACTGAAAATATTTCTGCTGTTACATTCAATCAGAAATGCCCACTTCTGTAGTTTTTTTTTTTTTTCATGTAAATATTTTATTAGCACAGTATTAATACTTACAAATATATCAACTTATCATTCAAACCCTAAGTGTACCCTTCAGGAAAAATGAAATATGAAGGTTACAAGAAATGGAATCCATACACATACAAAAAATGTTCAAATTCATATTCTGAAGTGCAGTATTTTATTACTGTTATTAGGCTTTACAGTTTCTGTTGCTGTCAGGGCTGCCATTAGCCCATATGACACCTTTTTGCAAATTAGAAAAAGGTGCTACTTCTTCAAGTAAATTTTAAAGTTATTATATTATTTATTTCTCAATAATAAAAATTAACAAACACTGTCATCCTGTATAAATTCTACACACAAATTACTAAACATAAAAGAATAGAAAATTTCAACTTTTAGTAAAATTATTAGGAAATCAAGGTCACTAGGGTATTTTTCGTTGTGAAATTATTGCTGTATATATATTTCAATACTTCAACAGGTATCATAATATTTTAGAAAACAACTTAAGGTTATCAGTTTCTTATATATCAATGTTTTATCAATACCACATTCCTCACTGTGTTCATCTGAGAACTTCAATTGTAAATTTTTACACAATTCATGCTCATAAAGTTTCTGGTGCTTTCACTTTCTTGATGATTACTAAGAATATTTAATAAATGCTGCCAATCAAGAATGAGAATGGGTACAAACTATTCTCATTCTTTAATTAATTGAAAAAAATCGCTGGATTACATATATTGCAAAGTGATTGCAATATATGTAATCCAGCGTTTTTTTTTTTTTGCCACTATTTGAAAGAATTTGGGTTTAACAAGTTTCCCAAGACTACCTACTTGAACTCTCATTTAGAAAGTTAAAATATCTTAAATGTCAAATTTAGCTAGCATATAGAATGCACTAATACCAATAGGTTTTCTGTTTATTTATTTATTAGCCGGCCTGGTTGGCCGAGTGGTTAGCATATCTACTCTCTAGCCAAAAGGCTGCGGGTCCGAATCCTGCTGTGGGCATGGATATTTGTGATTTCTATGAAAATACTAGTGGTGGTGGGCAGTAGATGGCATTGGTATAGTTGCAGTTCGTCGTAGTGATTGAGTGGTGAAGCCAGAGAGCTATAAAGTAAGTGCCCTCCCTTAATGAGTCTTTGGACTCCCTGGAGGTGTCACATAATAATAATAATAATAATATTCAAGATATTGATCAATACATCAGTCAGAAAATTAAAGCAAGATTATGAAATTGATTTCTTTTTCATAAACTGGAGTGGAATGCCATAATATTAACAAGATACTTGATTTCAACCTTTTAAACTGTAATAAATATGTAAATTGCCATCTTTAGAACAAAAAAAAGTTACAATAAAAAAAGGAAAAAATTTGCGAAATAATAAAGATGCCTATGTTGCGAATGGGGCATTCCCCCCCCCCCTCCACTAGAGGTGGAGCCTTTGTGCTGAGTACAACCTGAATGCATATACGTGATGACCCTGGTTGCAATAGCATGAAACCCACTGCTGTAGTGCAGTAAGCAACTGTTGTGAACCCATACTCACTGTTTTTTCACTCACAGCTTCATTTATAGATGCATCAATGCAAGTTAAGGTAAGGTGATCAATGCAGCATCCTGAAGCAGGTGGTTTTTTTTTTTTTTTTTTTTTTTTTTTAAACAGAAGAGTAGACTCCAAAAAACACTTTTTTCTGGAATACAAATCTCAGTACAGTAGCATAGCAATTAAATCAGGAGTTAATGTATGGGGTTAAATGCCACCATAAATGACATACTGCTTAGAATGATTTTTTTTTCCTTTTATTATTATTATCATCATTATCATCATCATCATCATCATCATCATGAGCCAAACAACTCATGATGCAGGAGATCCACTATCACACATACACAGTTTATCATACCCATACTTAAATGCATTCCAACCACCTATCCACTCGCCATGTAAAAAACCTACTTCCCACCCCACTTGCTCATATCCTCCTTATAGTTTCCAGGAATAGCCTCTTGTTCTCTCTCTCTCTCTCTCTCTCTCTCTCTCTCTCTGTCTTCACTCATTCTATGATACAATGGTAGATAGTAACTGCTACAGAAGACATATGAGGTATTCAGTGAACAATTTATAAGGGTGCTTCATCCTCCACAGGGTGAAATCAGGAGAAACTCAAGTTTAGAGAAGATAGAAAAGGATCACTTAATTGTGAGTGAGCAGGAGATATATGAGGAAATAAATAAGCTTGATGTGTTCCGGGTAGTTAGAATTAGCCTTGGCCTACCTGTTTAACAAGAGTCTTACAACAGCACAGGTCCTAAGAGAGTAGAAAGAAGGTAAAATTTTTCCATTGCATAAAGGTTGTGACGATGTTGTGACTACAAATTATAGGTCAAATGATATATCTGGAGTTGTGGTTAGCATATTTGAGAGATTAATGAGTGCTACGAGTTGAAAACAGCAATATTCTCTGTGATGTCAGCATAGGTTTGCTAAAGGGAGATCATGTCTTAACAGCTTACTTAGGTACTATAAAAAAGTGATGAAAGTCTTGGACAAGGGATATGCATATACAGTGGTACACTTAGATTTTGCAAAAGCTTTTAATAGACTGCCACACAGTAAGTTATTAAATAAACTGGAACGGATGGAATTGGATAACAGACTATTGAGTTGGATCGGTGACTGGCTGTCAGATAGGCATCAGAAAGTTGTATATGGAGGCTCAGTATCCTGAAAGAGGAAAGCCACTATTGGTGTGCTGTGCATGTCTGTACTGGGCCAATGTTGTTCAATTTGCATATTAATGATATTGGGATGGGTTTTACTGGTGATATGCAGCAGTCTGCAGTTGATGCAAAATTGGGGAGAGCAATGCAGAGTCAAGTAGATGTTATGGCCTTACAGGAGGACTTGAATAGATTGTATGAATGGGCAGGTGCAAGGAACTATCAATTCACTGTTGCAAAGTGTAAGGTTTTGAAATTTGGTAAGCAATGATGGAATGCAAAATATATACTTGGTGGGGAACTTTAAAGGATGTAGAGGAGATGAGAAATCTGGGAGTGGTGGTTGAGAAGAACCCGAAATTGAAGAACTACATTGCACAAGTGAAGTTGTCACATTAGATAAAGACAATGGTGCAGAAGACCCTGACATGCAGAAATAAAGAGTTTACAATTCCATTGTATAAGGCCTCATATGAATTATTGCGCACAGATTTGGTCACCAGGTTTTCATGATGATGAGATATGTTAGAAAGGGTTCAGAGAAGATTCACAAAGAATATGAGAGAAAAGTAATGAGGAAAAGGTTCTCTGCATGGAGAATGGTTGTTGAGTGGAATGCACTGCCTTATTGTGTTGCAAATGCAGACACATCGAATCAGTTTAAGGCATGGTTGGATGAGCTTTGTGTGTGTTGTGTGTGTGTATACCTCTGATCAAATCATTCTCTATGTGAGTCTCTGACTCCATAGAGATCAGATGTTAATAATAATAATAATAATAATAATAATAATAATAATAATAATAATAATAATAATAAGTCCTTCTGTCCATGAAATTTACAACAAATATACACAAACCACATACCCCCCCCCCTGCTCAGCACAAACCTTTGCATTTCTATGTTTAGGATCATGGCCCTTCTTCTTAACTTGTTTCTATCATATAATTCTCTGATTAACTACTGTTCTTATTAGAGAATCACCATATAAAATTCTCTTCATGCTAATCTTCTTTCTTCTTTCACTCCTTCATACTCTACTTTCTCTTTCCTTGCATCTTTTCTTCCATTTCTCTGCCATCCCACCATTTGCCAGACATTTCTTTCTTTAGTTGTTCAATCTCAAGTTTTGTCCTGTGAATGTAATAATTATGACTGTCATTGCATCCCATTAACACTCATAATGTTAGTTCTCAGTAACTGACTACCAGATGGTAATCAGGTTTCCAAATACAAACTGGCAGTCACAATTTTTGATCTTGAAACATTGCTAATATCCATCATGTCCTCTGTCAATACTCTATGACAATGCATCATACAAACTGAAGTTGTCTAACCAAAAAAGCTCTATTTTTTATTCATTTTCTTACCAAAAGAGTGAGAGGTAGAGTTCTTTTTTTTTTTGCATGCAGTTCCTAGATCAATTTTTGTTTCTCCTCTTTCATTTATATGGTTAATTTTTTCTTTGTCAATCTAGTAAAATCATCTCATCAACTTATATATCAGGCAAGAAGAGAGAGAGAGAGAGAGAGACCAGTTGCTATTGGTGGTATCAGAAAAATGGTCAGAAAACTGAAAATACTGCTTCTCAGAAATTGCTTTAGAAATTCAAAAATTAGAAATAGATACTGAGGAAATATATTGTGAAGTAGATATATAAACAGGATGTGAGATTTTATGACATCTTGCTAGAGTGTTGCCCAGTAGTTATAAAATTCAGACTGTAATGAAGAAAATAGTATCAGGGAATATTATTATTATTATTATTAACCCCCCAACTGGCCATGATGTCTATAGATGTCCAGCTAAATCTGGATATGATTCTGCAACACCTGTTGAATAACATGGATAAGAAGTACAATTTGGTCTCACTATTTCAACCACCTTGGCCAGTAGGGAGGTTAACAACTGACCTCCACGGAGTCAAAGATCTCATTATAGGAGGTTCATACTCTCTTATGCAAAAGAATAACATCATTGAACTTTGCCTCAAACCCATTCACAGTTTCTGCATTCACCCACACTTTCAGTGCATTTCACTCACCAATCACTCCCCATACAAGAACCTCCTTCCAATTCCCCTGCCCATACCCTCCTTATACAGTTTTTTAGGGATGGCTTCTTGTTTATTCTTATCTCCCTCTATGCCCAATTTGCCTACAAAAAATTCCTCCACATTAATCTGGTAACAAACCCTCACCAACTTACATGTCTCAATCATATCCCTCCTCCTCTCTCCTTTTTCTATTCACAATGCTGTGCAAGTTACATTCTCTCAATCTTTCCTCATATCTGACATTCTACCGATTTACACTGACTTAGCAAACATTCTCTGAATCCTCTTCAACACATTCTCATCATCTCAAAAAATCAGACAACCAAATCTGCTCCCAGTAATTCATATGTGGCCTGATGCAAGGGAACCATAACCTCTTTGCTTCTGCATGTCACTGTCCTCCTTATTATTGCCATAAGCCATTGGGATGTTCTTACAATTTTAGCAGTGTGACCCCTAAGCTTCAAGTCTCTGCCCACCATCATTCCAGAATCTCTCATCTCTTCCACATAGTTCACAGACGATTCACTGAAGGAAAATTCATTGCATCACGGACAATTCATCATGGGGAAAATTCACTGAGAGGAAAATTCATCGTGAGGAAAAATCGTCACAGAAAAATTCATCATGCGAACTATTGATCATGGAAAAAATGTGCTGAAGATGTTATTCATTAGAAAATTGAAATGATATTGCATTGATACCAATATATGAAAAGTAAATATAGTGCAAGATACATTTCACAAAATATATTTTTTTTTATGTATTTATTTATTATTCATTTAGATTTTAATTAGATTTGCATAATATTTTAATTCTTATACAGTGAAAGTAATATTTTATTGATTGGTGAGTTTCCTAATTTCTGTTTCATCTTAAAAAGTTGTAAATATTCTTTCTTACTTAGATAACTACAGGTTCTGCTAATGGAATATTAATATTTACAAAAATGGAATAGGGCGGTTTAGGGAGAAAGGGCACCATGTTTAAGAATATTTATTCTACAAACCAGTCACTGTTTTTCTGCACATTTAGACATCCATTCAGATGTGATATATATATGTATGTGTATATATATATATTTTATCTGAACCATTCACTGTTTTTCTGCACATTTAGACATCCATCCAGATGTGACACACACACACACACACACACGCACGCACGCACACACACACACATTTTATCTGAACTAATTCAGAATATAAGGTGTTGAATACACAGAATACACATGTATTTTGAAAATGACTCCACTTTTCCTACATAGGAATGATATGTTATATGCTGTTATTGTTTACAGAGCTAGTTTAGATCATAGGTGCACTTTTGAGTAATTATATTAAAGAAAATGATAATAAACTTATGTAAATACTATCATAATGATGTAAATCAGCATAAACTAAATTGCCATTTCTGACTGCAATACATCTTTACCTTTTCCTCCAATTCTAGTATTCAGAGGAAGAAATTCATCTATCACGTAATAACAATTACAAACATCGATGCAGTTTCTCCTCAGCTCATTGGTGGGAGAGGGTACGCTATCTAGTCGATTGTTCATCTTCATGATTTATTTACAATTTGTAAATAGGGAAACAAACTAAATAAATAGGAATAAGAAAAAGTTCATTATTATATGTAGCTTTCCAGGCATATCTGTTTTGAGCCAGTTGAGTTATTTCTCCTGGAGAGAGAAAGAGTGAGAGAGAGAGAGAGAGAGAGAGAGAGAGAGAGAGAGAGAGAGAGAGAGAGAGAGAGAGAGAGAGAGAGAGAGAGAGAGAGAGAGAGTACCTGTGCTGATAAGGTGGTTAATATACTGCCAGAATTGTTAATTCTTCCTCTCCATCTTTGTCCATTTGAGGGGGGGGGGGCATATAAAACTAAAATGTCAAATTATGAAGAAGGAGGATGCCTCAGTTGATGTCCAGGCCAGTCAAGTTGACATCTGTGTTGGATTTCAATCAAGTGTCTTTTTGGTTTGCCTCTTCTAAAATAGTGGAATTATGAATATGATCCTTTTAAGAGTAACCAGGTAACAGTCTTAAGCAGGCTGTATTAAAGCTATTAATGGTTTTTATTGCATTTTTTTGGGTGGAAGCATTCCATGTTTCTCCACGGTATAAGAAGATAGCCTGAGAGGTTGCTTTACAGTTTACTTTGGAACGGTTCACAAGAGAAGTAATCAATTACGTATTTCACTTTGGGAGCATCCATCTATAAATTTTTTCCGTAAAAAAGACTAAATATAAAATTTTAAATTTCTTAGTGTCATAAAATGCTAGTATTGGAAGAAAAAGGTAAAGACTAATATTGAAGCAGCAGATTTACTTATGCCGATTTATATCATAATGCTATTATGATAGCATTTACATAATTTTATTATCATTTTCTTTAATATAATTACTCAAAAGTGAAAACCTATGATCTTAAACTAGCTTTGCAAACAATAGCAGCATGTAAGATGTCTTTACTATGCAGGAAAAGTGTAGTGATTTTCAAAATTCACGTGTATTCAATAACTGAAACACATCACCTTCTGAATTAGTTCAGATAAAAAATATATCACACTTGGATGGATGTCTAAATGCACAGAACATAAAAATAGTGAACGGTTAGAAGAAGAAATATTCTTAAATATTTTGTTCTCCCTAATAACTATTCTAACTATTAATAGAATAGTTAATAGGAATAATAGCAATATGTAAATAGTAAACTATAAATATTAATTGGATATAACTATTATCCCTTAAATATGGTGCTCTTTCTCCTTAACCATCTATCCCTGTTTTGTAACAATTAATATTCCATCTACAGAGCCTGTAGTAAGAAAGAATATTAATAACTTTATACAGAATTTCACAATGCTAAATATAATTGAAATAATAAATAATACCTAAAATATTTCTTTCTTTTTTTTTTCATATATGGGAATAACATGAAATAGGATTTAAAATTTTAAATTCGAAATAATAAATAATATCTAAAATATTTCTCTTTTTTTCATATATGAGAATGACATGAAATAGGATTTAAAATTTTCTTACAATGAATTTCCATGTGATGAATTTCCCACAATTAATTTTCATGTGATTAATTTTTTCTCATGTTGAATTTTGCATGCGATGAATTGTCCAGACACACTTCCACATCCTTCAATATTTTCCTGTTAATTCTATACTCTGCATCCCAACTTTGCCTATCAGATTTTAAGACCTTGCACTTTGCAACATTAAACTAAAATCTCCAGTCACTTGCCCACTCTATTAAGATCCTCCTGCAAAGCTACAATATCTGCTCTACTTCTCATAGTTCTTATTAACTTTGCATCATTGGCAAACAGTTGCATATAACCTGTTAAGCCATTCCCAATGTCATTAATGTACAAGTTAAACAATAATGGTCCCAAAACAGATCTCTGTGTCACTCCACTAGTGACTTTCCTCTTTTGGGATAGCACTCCTCCATACACAACCTACTGATACCTATCTGACAGCCAATCAGCTACTCATCTCACTAGTCTGTTATCTAATCCTATCAGTTTCAATTTAGCTACCAGCTGGTCATGTATCAAAAGCCTTTGAAAAATCCAAATATACCACTGTGTATGAATCGCCTTTATCCAGTGAATTTGTTACCATGTTGTAATATGTAAGCAGATTTCTAAAGCATGACTATCTCCCTAACAAACCCATGCTGACCATCATAAAGAATATTGCTATTATCAATCCATTTCTTAATCCTAGTCCTTATCTACTTCTCTAACACCATAATAGTAACCTCAGATCGGCCTATAATTTGTAACCTCAGTCTTATTCCCTCACCACCCCTGCTTATGGAGTGGAACAATTTCTTCCTCCTTTCATTCCTTTGGGACTCAACTTGTTGCAAGACATATGTTAAACAGGTGTGCAAAGCATACTGTTAATTCCCTACAGCATTCCTTAAAAACACATGACATTTCTTTAAGAAGATATATTGTCAGTCCTACTGCCTTATTAACATCAAGTTTGCTTAATAAGCCAGCCTGGTTGGGCGAGTGGTTAGCATATCCACCCTCCAGCCGAAAGGCTTCGGGTTCGAATCCCACCCTGGGCTTCGATGCTTGTGATTGTCTGTGAAAATACTAGTGGTAGTAGGCAGTAAATGGCGTTGGTAAAGTTCGGATTCATTGTAGTGGATGGATTGAGTGGTGGAGATAGAGAGTTGTAGAGTAGATGCCCTCCCTCAATGAGTTTGGACTCCCTGGAGGTGTTAAGTAATAATAATAATAACAATAATTCCTCATAAACCTCCTGTTTGTTTACCACCAGTCTCTCCTCCACCATACCCTCTACACTCTGGTTTCTCATGATGTCACCTTTACAAAGATGAAATACACTAATAAACTGCTCATTGAGTACTTCAACTATATCCTCTGCATTCTGCCAATCTGCTAGTGTAATCACCCTTATCATCCTACCAGTGAATTTTCCTTCTACTTGCCACACATTGAAAGAACTCACTAGGATTTTCCTTACCTTGATTGATAATTTCTCATCTGCACTTTTGCTTTCTTTATCACCTTCCTGGCTTGATCTTTCCACTCTTCATGCAACTGATTATTACTAACATTCATCTTGTATTGCCTCAGCAGTGTCTCAACAGTTCCAGATTTCACACTTAATCTCTTCAGTCATCCTTTTACTCCTATCTTATTTATCCTTTCACCTTTGGAATATACTTGGACATTCATGATAAATAGCCCTTGACCAAAGACCAAGCAGCATCTGTCTCCTTTCCACACAACTCCTCTTTCCATATTATAGCTCCAAATTGTCTCCTTAAGCTTTACACACCAGCCCTGTAGTGCCGCATACAAGGGTGTGCTGAAAAGTTGTGATAATCACCATGAAGGAAACATATCTTCTGACATGTCTTCTTATATATATCCTAAAAGAAAAAGAACAAATTATTACAATTTGATGAAACATGAGGGTTAAAGAGTTTTAAGAGATGTTCTTTCTTGTGGTTATATCAGTTGCTTTAATATCATTTTTGTTCTAGGTGTTTAGCAGAACTTTTCAGCCCCCTCCCCCCATATATCCCTTCTTCACAGAAATTCTCATATGACTGGCTACAACTCAGGTGATCACTTCATGGTTATTCTCACCAACCAGTGTAAGATTAGACACTCCATTCACAATCATATCGTCTTATGATATAACCAGATCTAAGACTCTTAAGGAGCCTCTGTAGCTCAGTCAGTATAGACGAAGCCCTTTGGTCGGAAAGACCTGAGTTCAATTCCCACCAATGACGTGAGGACCCTTCTTTTATCTGGTCTCTTTTGATGGAAGGTGAGTTAGCCAGTTCATACAGAGGTTAGGGTATTTTTTTCACCCAGAAACTTGGGTTTTTCATCCCCCAGAACAGGCAAACCAGCCCCGTGAACTCGCATTGATTACAGTGATGAATACGTCCCAGCCATATGCCAGTCCTGAGCCTGGATAAAATTGAAGGATTGGGGAAAGCAATGGTGAACTACCTTGTAAAAATCTCACCAAGAACACTTTGTGGGCAAGCCTACAAAGTTACCTAGGGTAGGAAATGACTGAAAGGGATAAATCACCACCACCAAGACTTCTTAGGCATAATACATGTATTATATATTATGCCTAAGATTGTTGTACTTAAGAACTTGAGAAATCATTATTTCTTTATTTCCTGATGCTAACTCTTCATTACAATCAATACTGTCATATTTGAAATCACCCATAACAAAAGCCCTTTGCTTGCTCACTAAGAAAGTTGCCTACATTTCTTTGTCTCCACGCTCACATTCCATGGCCTGTAGTAACACCCAATCAAATACCTCATTCTATCAACCTCGCTTCACCCCATACTGCTTCAAAACTACTGTCACTTTTTCCCCCTTGTATCTCAACCTTGTGTAGACATAATTTCCACATCATCATCATCATCAGCACTTCCCTCTTTCCCTTCTTGCTTTCCTATCCCCACAAAAAACATTATATCCTTCCATTTCTGTTCCTATCAAAATATCCAAGACATGATTCTCATCCAATCATATTTCACCTAGTCCAGCTATTATCTGACAAATAAACTCAATCAATGGAACAATTTCAACCCTCTTATTTCTGATACTTCTGTCATTTCATAAATAAACAATTATTTTCTTGGTCTATAACCACTTGGTCTATAACAACATTTTCCTGCCAAACTTGCATTCCCGTTCTCACATTCTTATCAAAATTACATCGATCTTACTTGGTCCACTCTCTTGTTCATTTAAATCATCTTGAAAGTGATTTTTAATCAGTGAATAGTCCATTTTTCCCCCCGTTTTTCTATGTTTTTGAGTGCTAAATTGTTTCTCTGAATACGAGTGTACTTCAGTGGTTGTTTTTTGGAAGTTAGTTGCTGTTGCGATATAATATATTTTGGTTACCATCAGAATTCGAATGCATAACAGTGGAAGACAAAACAAAGCTAAGTTTTCATTACTGTATTTAGTTATATTTCATTTTATTTAATTATATTTAGTACTTAAATGTTTTTTTGCTTGTAATTGTTTGTACTTTTTTTTTCTTATTTATTTAACGGAATTTATTAATTGAATAATTATTAAAGATTACGCTACTCGGCAGTAAGGAATGATGGCGGATTCATCAGCAGTCGCAAGTGGCATATCGCCAAGTCCTCCGCCATTTAAGAACTCAATTATAAGCAATATCATAAGGGACTTTGTGGCATGCAGTACTTGCGGTGTGTATGCGTCTTGGGAATTAGATATGTGGCTTGTGGAAGAGAGCGGAGAGTGTACGTGTGCAAAATGCAAGCAGTTGGAGGAAATAAGTGCATTAGAAATATCGATATCAGACACTGTTGTTCCAGGAACGGGGAATGAAAGTTGGAAGACAAGTAGTGTGAAAGGAGAGAATGAAAAAAAGATATATATGAATGAGAAATTAATAGTTGATAGTGTGGAAGGTGTGAGTGACTGTGAAAGTTTAGATGGTTTTGTTTGGGAGAGTGAATTTAGATTAAGAGTGACTGACCTGCAGAGGGAGATAGATGAGTTGAAAGAGGAGGTGGAATGTCTATTGAATGAGAGCAGAAGTATAAAAGATAAGATTAGGAGAATGGAAGAGATAAATGCAAGGCAAATCAGAGTAGGAGAGAGAGAGAATTTAGGGAGTATGAGTGAGAGGTGGGGTGCTAGAAGAGGAAAGAATGGAAACAGTAGGAGAGATGGAATGAGAGAGAGGTATGGGAATGCTAGAAGACGAGAGGATAGAAACAGTAAGAGAGACAGAATGAGAGAGGGATATGGAAGTGCTAGAAGTGGAGAAAATGGAAACAGTAGCAGAGAGGGAATGAGAGAGATGTATGGGAGTGCTAGAAGAGGAGAGAATGGAAACAGTAGGAGAGAGAGGTATGGGAATGCTAGAAGAGAGAATAGCAGTAGAGGAGAGGGAATGAGAGAGACCTATGGGAATGAAAGAAGAGAGAATGGTAACAATAGGAGGGAGGGAATGGTAAGAGGTATAATGTATGGCGACTCAATGATTCGTGGTGTTCAAGATAGAATGCATGAGGAGTGTTCACCAGGAGGAACAATAGAAAGGGTGGCTATGGCAATTAAGAGAGGTGAAAGGGTGGATGAGATGATTGTGATGGTAGGAACGAATGACTTGAGTGGAAATGTAAGTCAGACAGTGAGAGCTATGAGATTTTTGCTTGAGACTGTACGGAAGAAGACAGAGAGAGGAAAAATAGTGTGCATGTTGCCTAGGTATGATAATGATGAGCTGAGCAGAAGAGCAGTGATATTGAATGGCATAATAGCGAGAATGTGTGACAAGAGAGGACTGGTATATGTGGATGCTTGGAGTGCGTTTGAGGAAAGAGAGGAATTGTATGTGAGAGACCGTGTACATTTGAATGAGGAAGGACGTAGGCATCTGGAGAGATTGCTGTTCTGAACGAGTCAGTGTGTCCCAGGGAGGATGATAGCAGGGGTGGCCTCTTGTGGAATGGATACTTGGGAGAAGGGAGACGATGTCAGGTCACACTGAGCCCAGTGGAGTCTAGAAGGGATAATGCTAGGTATAGAAACAATGGCATTTATATGCTTTATACTAATGTCAGGAGTATCCGGAATAAGGGAGAGGAATTGGTGGCGCAGATAGCATCAGCCTAGCCAAAAATTATTGCGATCACTGAGACGTGGTTGACAGAAGGGGATATAACAACAGGAATAGAAGTCGCTGGGTATAGCATTTTTCATCAGGGAATGATTATTATTTATTATTATTATTATTATTCCGGGCAACTCCAAGGAGTTGACAGACTCATCGAGGGAGGCCCTAACATCATGTCAAGAACAACTATTCGACATTCACACAGTATCTATCATACCTTGCCTTGAACTCATTCATGGTCGTAGCACCCATAACAGACTCTGGCAGTTTATTCCACTCATTCACCACTCTCTAAGTAAAAAACCTAGCTCTAACACCCTTGTCAACCACATTCTTGCCCAGCTTCCATGCATGGCCCCTAGTCCTCCCACCACCAGTCCTATTCTCAAAAATATCTTCTGGATTAATCTTATAGAAACCCTTTAGTAATTTGAATGTCTCAATCATATAACCAATCTTCCGCCTATCGACCAATTTCTACAACCCACAAATCTTCAACCTATTGTCATAAGGTTCATTCCACAGACCTGCTATCATCTTGGTCACTTGTCTCTGGATCCTCTCCACTTCCTCCCCATCACAAAGAAACCCTGGCTCCCATAACTGGGCACAGTAGTCCAGATGGGGTCTTATCAAGGCTCGATACAGAGGAACAACAACTTGTTTGTCTCTGCATGTTAAAGTATTTTTAAAAAGCCAAGTGATTTGATGAGCTGATTTAGCCACTTTTGCAATATGCCCCCTAAACTTCAATTCCCTATCCACCAACACTCCCAAATCCCTGGCCTCATCAATCTCCTAGAGTACGGTTCAACCAATGTGATATACTGCTGCTATTCTTTTCACCCCAAAGTGCATAACCTTAAACTTTGCCACATTAAATTGACATCCATTTTCCCTAGCCCAGTCCTACAAACTATCCAAATCATCCTGTAACATTTTGACATCCTGTGCACTCACAATTGCTCTACCCAACTTTGCATCATCAGCAAACAAGTGAACACTTCCTCTCCGATCCTTTAATATATCATTGATGAACAAATTGAAAAGCAGTGGTCCAAGAACAGAGCTCTGAGCCACACCACTACTCATAAGCCGTCTTTTGGACTCAACTCCTGAATAAACCACTCTCTGGTATCTCTCCCTCAACCACCCTCCTATCCATCTCACCAACCATATATATCCATCCCCATCTGCTCCAGTTTACTGATTAGAGTTCAATGTGGTATCCTGTCAAAGGCCTTTGCAAGGTCCAGTAGAATCACTGTAAACCCATTACCCTTATCCAGTTCAGCCGTCACTGTGTTATAAAACGTGAGCAAGTTACTGAGGCATGATCTACCCTTCACAAACCCAAGTTCTTCCCCCTTACAATATCCCATTTTCATCTATCCAATCCTGTATTATTTTCTTGACTAATTTCTCTAAGACCTTGACAATGATTCCTGATATGCTAATCGGTCGGTAATTTACAACAGCAGTCTTGGAACCACCTTTATGCAGTGGAACTATTTTCCCCTCTTTCCACCCCCTCGGGACTAACCCAGACTCGAGACTCAAATTAAAAAAAAAGATCAAGAGTACTGACAATTCTTTAGCCACTGCTCGTACGACACGAGCTGGTATACCATCTAATCCCACAGATGTATTGACATTGAGGTTATGCAATAGACTACTCACCTCCACTTCATTCACCACAATTCCCGTATAATCTACTGGTTCATTCATTTCTGCAATGTCACCATCTGGATGATATATTCTTGCAAAGTGCTCCCTCAGTAACTCAACTATATCCATTGATTCAGTAACCTCCCTACCATCGGCATTCTTTAAAATCATTCTGCCATATACATTTTTCCTTTTACTTGCAACATATCGAAAAAACTGTTTAGGATTCTCTTTGGCCTGCATGGCCAATGTTCTTTCGTAATCCTTTTTTTTGCTTTTCTTATCACACTCGTTACCCTTCTGGCCTGTGCTTTATACCGTTCATGTGCCTGCCGGTCACCTTTCTCCTTAAATTCCCTCCATAGTTGTTTCTTTTTTTTTGCAGCTCAAGCTTAATGGTGTTATTCATCCATTTAACCCCTACTTGATTTATTATTCGGACTCTAGGTATACAGTCAGCCATTGCTTCCTGCAAACACTTCTTAACTGCCTCCCATGCACTATCAACTTCTAGTCCATGCAGTTTTACATGCCATGGCACTGAACCAATCAAACTCCTAAGCTTGTCATGCTTTCCAGCCCGATAATTCCACATGTACCCTGTCTTAATTGTAAATTCCACACCTTTAGCCACCTCCCAAGTCAAGATCCTATGATCACTCTCAGCAGTTGGTGGCAATGTGGTCATATTTGTTATAGCCAAATCCTCAGATGTAATTACTAGGTCAAGCACTCTCTGACCTCTTGTATTTTCCATTACATGCTGTCGCAGATAGTTATCCCTTAATAACCGCATAAAATCCAATTCCTTCCTCCCATGTGTCCTCTCCTCACTCCAATCAATGAGACCATAGCTGAAATCTCCCATAATAATTACCCTCCTTCCACTCATTTCTTCTATTTGCTTGTGCATACTGTCACCACCATCTTTTCCATCACCTGGTCTATAGCAGCACCCAATTGTATATTTTGTTCTGCTAGCCACACGCTCACACCAAATGGCCTCAAATGTGCTCTTTTCTGTATCCTGCAATTCAACTTCTATTCTCCTTGGCTGCAGCTCATCAGCTATCATCAACAATACTCCTCCCCCTATTTTATTCTCCCTGTCATTCCTGAACACACTATACCCATCACATTCAACCCCACTAGCTATATCATCTACAGTCAGCGATGATTCACTAATGCCAATAACCTGTGGTCTGGAAGTGGCAACTATGGCCAAAAACTCTTCCTTCTTGTTCCTAATAATCCTAGCATTAGTGTACATGAATTTAAGACCCCCATTAGCCCCTACCTTGATGCCTTATATTAACTATCCCATTCTGATTTGTTGTCCTTATTTGCTCGGGCATATTATACTCATTCATACATTCGACTGCCTCCCTAAGGACTGTATATCTATCTCCCCCCCCCCTTAATAAATCTAGTTTCCCTGATTTTGCACATCCACTACATTTAGCAACACTTTTTCAAGTCTCCTTACACCATATCCATTCAAATGCAAGCCATCCATCTTATATAGATCCTTTCACCCATCGAACTCACTCCACACGTCCACAAATTCCACACCACTCGTCATACATAACCCACGCATAAAGTCATTTGCAATTAAGGCCCTCCTTTTAAACATTTCACTGTCACACCACGGCAAAAGACTAATCATTCTAACTCTCTCACTCTTTTCTTTTGCTACCTCAAACAATTCATTCAGGTCCTCTATCATTTCCATTTTATCTCCTTTCAAATCATTCATACCTATCACAACAATAATTTCTTTCACCCTTTCCTTTTGCTCTCTAATAGACTCAGTTACGTCCTTGATGGTCGCACCAGGTTGGTACGATTTTGTCAAATCCTCTACTAACACACCTCGTACTAATGAGTCTCCATACAGCACTCTATCCTTCATTTTGTTTATGTTCACACTCATACGCTTATTTTTCCTATCATACTGTTTATTATTGGCTGGTTCACTCAGTCGACTTTTGTTCATACGCTCTAGCTGTCATTTTGCCCTTTGTATCGCTCCACTCAACAACGCGATCTCACTCATTGCATCTATCTCATCTTTTTTATTCTCTGTAAAACCATTAATATGCTCTGAATTAATACTATCATTCACACTTTCTACATTCACGCCCTCACAGTTCTCTGGTACAACCTCGCCATTTCTTGTCATATCACTATTTTCATCATTCTGAAATTTGACAAAAATATCACACTCACGACCCGAAAAAAATTTTAATTCCTCATTCTCCTCACATTTTCTACACACATTCTCTCCTTTATTATCATCTAACCATACTCCAACCGCACTCCGCAAAGTGTATTTCGCAAATAGTGCACTGAATCATCTTCTTTATATTACTGTTCTTGAATAAAGATGGCGAATCATCATTACTGGCCGCCATTTTCCTTCGTACGGGAGCCATACTTATTTCTAACGTATTTTATCAAATTATAAAATGAAACACCAAAAACACACAAACAGATGCATTAAGATACGCAAGGCAAACAAAACTACGTAATATTCAAGTAAATTTATCGACGATAACTTAAAGTAACTTAAAGTAACACTTATCTTATCAGGAGCTCTCAACAAGCTGAAATGACTACGAATCCCTCTAGCAGTGATGCAGAGGACACTGATGCAAAGAAATAAGGGGATTATTGTTGTATTATGTAAGGGCTTCTTCAAGCCCCATTTGGACTATAGGTCTCCATCCTAAAAAAAAAGGTTGGAGACCTATAGTACCTTTTAGAGAACTGTGGGTAGACTAATAACCCTGCTCTAGAGATCAAGCATAGAACTTTTGCAAACTAATGCAGGCCTTAAATAAGCTAGATGGTGGTCTCACACTATGTAATAAACATAATCTAACACCTCAAGAAATTTGTAAATATCTGTGCCACAGTGGGATATGAACCCACACCCTGTTTGCTGGTGAGTAGGAACATTATCTAGTCAACCAACCAGGCCAGTAATTTACTTAGATATTAAAACAGGGTTACAGGTTTGCAGGATTGGCAAGGGCTGTATCAGGGTACCATATTTATACTTTTACAATGGTATCTGAAAAATTATCATACAATAAGTTGGCATTTAAACTGGAGTCGACGGGGTTGGATAACTGAGTGGTGAATTGGATAGGAGATTGTCTGACAGGTATCCACAGATTCTGACATGTATAAGAAAAGCAATATCCCAAAAAAAGAGATTTCATTCTTAAACAAATCTCTGTGGAATAATTATTCCAAATTAGTCCCACAAGAATTATATGTTGTAACCAGAAAAGTTTAAATATAAACTGCAGTTGTCTGCAGGTTAGCAGACTTCTTGAACAGCAATATGAAGAAGAGTAAAACTGATGTAGTAGCTCTCAAAGATTTGAATAAATTGTGTGAGTAGTGAGAGGGGATAATGATTCATTATAAGGTTTAAAAGACAATGATGTGATACTGTGTATTCAGTTGGTAGGATTATTATTATTATTATTACATAACACCTCCAGGGAGTCCAAGGACTCATCAAGGGAGGGCACCTACTCTACAACTTTCTGTCTCCACACTCAATCAACGAACACTGCAACTAACATCATCATCTACACCAACGCCATCTACCACCCATCATCACCACTATTATTTTCACAGACAATCACAAACATCCATGCCCACAGTGGGATTCGAACCCACAGCTTTTTGGCTGGAGAGTGGATACACTGACCACTCAGCCAACCAGGTCGGCATATATTTTGGGATATTACCAGGATATATTGGACATTGGGGTAATGACAGAGAAGAACCTAAAGTTTGGGATTGCACTGTGAGAATTGTGAGGACAACATTGCTATTTATGGTAATCATAAGGAACACAATCAGATGTAGGAAATAAGAGATTATAGCTCCACCACAAAACACTGATGTTAATTGGATGCATCTGAACTGTATGCAAATTTAGCAAATTTGATTTTTTGAGGCAATAGATATTTTGGAAAGACTCCAATGATGATGGAATACCATCTGCAAAGCCTGATAGACAGAGGAAGGAAGGATGATGCAGAGACATTTTAGTATTATTTTTTTTTTTCCCCCAGGCTCCTCCATGGAGTCCAAAAACTCATTGGAGGTGAAACTCAAAGGCCAAACAGAGACCACAATATCTACCGTACCTTACCATAAAAACATTAGGCATTAGAGCATTCACCACCCACTCTGACAATGCATTCCATTCATTCACCACTTGCCATGGCAAAAATGTCCATTTCACTTTTTTACTTACATAACCTTTGTAAAGTTTCCAGGGATGACTTATCTCTCCCTTGTTAACTATTACTGTGTGCACTAATTCCCCTGTATCCATCTGATAGGCTCTTCTTATCCAGTCTCAACCATATCTCCTCTTTCCCCCTCCTATCTACCAAGCTCTGCAGACCATATTCCATTAATCTGTCCTCATGCTCAACATTCCAGAGTTCTGAGACAGTCATAGTTACTTGCCTCTACCCTCTCTCTCTCTCTGAAATGTTTCCTCATCTGTGTACACTGAAGTGGCATCTCCATTCTTCAGCTAAATGTATAGAAATTCAGAAAATCACCTTATCATAAAATGTGACCAAGTTGCTGGAACAAGATCTCTCCTTAACAAACTCATGCAATATATTTAATACATATATTAGTGTCATTAAGGATTTAATGCCAGATTAATGTAGTAGAGATTTTTCACAGAGTAGAGTGAAACAGGCAGAACAAGAATAACCACAAAAAAGTATAAAAGAGGGTTTAAGCAAGAAAGTGAAAGTAAGTATTGCTTGGTAAGTAGAATGCATTGTGCTGAGTATTTTATTATTATTATAATTATTCTTCAGGCCTCCATGGAGTCAAAAGACTCATCGTGGGAGGTCCGTCCTAAGAAACACAAAGTCTATCAAGACTCATCGAGGGAAGGTTCTTCCCCCTAAGAAACATAAAGTCTATCATACCACTCCTTGAACTCATTGACCGTTCTCGCTCTCACCACTCCATCAGGCAATGCATTCCATGGTTCATCCACGCTTCATGCAAAGAAACCACTCCTCACCCTCTATCTCACAGTTTCCTTTTGTAACTTCCAGGGATGGCCTCTTGTCATCACTCCTTCCAACTGTGCAATCAAGCGAAAGAACTCCCCAGTGTCAACCCTGCCACCACCTCTCAACAGTTTAAAAGGCTCAATCATATCATCTCTCCTTCTTCTATCCACCAAACTCTGCAGTCCACATTCCCTTAGCCGATCCTCATAACTATCATTGTACAGTCCTGAAACCATCTTTGTTATCTGCCTTTGTACCCTTCCCACAGTTAATTTATCCCCTTCAAATCTTGGGGACCAAATCTGAGAACAAAAGTCCAAGTGTGGTGTGATCAGGGTCTTATACAACGGAACGATAACTCTTTGATCTCTGCAGGTCAGTGTTCTTCTCATTATTGCAGCAATCCTCTGTGTTACCTTCACCGCATTTGCAATATGTCACCTAAATTTCAGGTTTCTATCAATCATCAACCCCCCAGATCTCTTGTCTCCCCTACTTCCTCCAGTATAACTCCTCCCATAGAGTATGCAGTGTCCCATCGATGTTTCCCAAACCTCAAGACCTTACATTTTGCTGCATAAAACCGATACCCCCATTCATTTGCTCATCTATCTAGCTTATTAAACTCCTCTTGCATGGCTGCCGCATCTGCACTATTACTAATAATCCTTCATAGCTTCGCATCATCTGCAAACAACTGAATATCCCCTTGCAATCCACTGACAATGTCACTGATATAAAGGTTAAACAATATAGGTCCCAGTACTGAGCCCTATGGGACCCCATTTGCTTCCTTGAAACTTCCCCAATATATACAACTCTCTGATACCTATCAGACAGCCAATCCTGAATCCAGTTGACCAATCTGACATCCAAATCCATGTGCAGCAACTTAAATATCAGCTTATAATGTGGCACCCTGTCAAATGCCTTCACTAAGTCTAAGAAAATGGCAGTATATGCCTTTCCCTGATCTAATGCTCTTGTAACTTTATCATAAAATGCTAGCATATTGCTAAAACAAGAGTGCCCTTTCACAAATCCATGTTGACTCTCACAGATAACATTACCCTCATCTGTGCAATGCTGTATACGGGTCTTTCACTACTTTCTCCAAGATCTTACTAACTACTGATGACCTACACAGTGGTCTATAATTAGACACTTCCAGTCTGCTACCACCCTTATGCAATGGCACTATCTTGCCTTCCTTCCATTCCATGGGCATGTTTCCAACAGCCAGACTTTCACTGAAAAGCCAGGTCAAAGGCACTGTCAGTTCCCTAGCACATTCTCTCAGAACTCATGGTGAAATACCATCCAGTCCCACAGCTTTACTGACATCCAGAGTACTCAGTATCTGAAACACACTCTCCTCCTATACCTCTAAACCTCAAACCAGCCCTATCCCTCTATAAACTGACTCCTCTAGGATGAAATACTCCAATAAAGTGTTCACTGAACAATTCTGCTATCTGCATCAGTCACTCTATTCCCATTTTTATCCCACAATATCATTCTTCTACAGTCATTTCTCCTCCTACTGGCCATATATCTAAAAAATTCCCTAGGATTTTCTTTGGATCTTATGGCTAAACTCCTCTCATATTCCAGTTTCACTTTCCTTACCATACTAGTCACTCTTCTGGCCTGTGTCTTATACTCTTCATGCATCTTCTCTTCTCCTGCCTCCTTATATCTCTTCCACAGCCTCTTTTTCACATGCAATTCCTGTTTAATATTGTTTGTCATCAACTTTACTCCAAATTGTGTCCTCTTGTTCACTCGTGGTATACAACTTACCATTGCTGCTAACAAATATTCTTTCATAATTTCCCATGCACTAATGATATCCTGGCCTTCCAATTCCTCCCTCCATGAAACTTCCCCAAGTTGATGTCTTAGACTATTATAATCACCTGCCTTATAATTCCACATACGTTCCCGTCTCTTTGATACTCCTGCATGTCTGTTCATTTTCCAAGTCAAAACCATATGGTCACTCTCTCCAACTGGTGGGAGAGATGTCACCTGAGTTATTATCAACTCTTCTGATGTTATAACCAAATTCAAAACTCTTGAACCTCTTGTTCCCTCTATTACATGTTGCCTAAGACATTTGTCCCTCAAGAATTCTAGAAATTCCATTCCCTTATTGCATCTCCCTCTCCCCAGTTTATACTACTGTAGTTAAAATCTCTCATAACAATCATTCTTCTTGCACTTGTCAAACTCAACTGTCTAAACATTTCCTGGTCCCCACTCTCTGTACTCCTGGGTCTGTAGCAACTAAATATTCTGTCTTGCCCACCTCTATCTCACACCATATACTTTAAAAATCATTAGTGTCACTGTCTTCCAAAGTCTCCACTCTTAGAGGACATAGGTCGTCACTTATCACAAGCAGTACTCCACACCACGCTTTCCCTTCTATTCTGCCAAAAAATGCTGTACCCAGCGACTTCTATTCCTGTTATTATATCCTCTTCTGTCAACCACTTCTCAGTGATCCCAATAATCTTTGGCCAGGCTGATGCTATCAGTGCCATCAATTCCTCTCCCTTATTCCGAATACTCCTGACACTTATATAAAGCATAAAAATGCCATTGTTTCTATACCCAGCATTATCCCCTCTAGAATCCACTGGGCTCAGCGTTACATGATGTCATCCCCCTTCTCCCAAGTACCCATTCCCACAAGAGGCCACCCCTGCTACCATCACACTGGGATACACTGACTCATTCAGAACAGCAATCTCTCCAGATGCCTACGTCCTTCCTCATTCAAATGCAGGCAGTTTCTCGCATACAATTTCTCTCTGCTCTCAAACGCACTCCAAGCATCTACATATTCGAATCCTCTCTTCTGACACATTCTCGCTACTATGCCATTCAATATCACAGCTCTTCTGCTCAGCTCGACATTATCATACCTAGGCAACATGCACACTATCTTTCCTCTGTGTCTTCTTTCCTACAGCCTCAAGTAAGAATCTCATATCTCTCACTGCCCTATTTACACCACCACTGAAGTCATTTGTTCCCACCATCACAATCATCTCATCCACCCTTTCACCTCTCCTAATTGCCATAGCCACACTTTCTGTTGTTCCTCCTGGCAAACACTCCCCATGCATCGTATCTTGAACACCACGGATCATTGAGTCCCCCATACATTACCCCTCTTACCACCATATTCCTCGATTGCTCACATGCATCCCTCACTCTCTCTCTCTTGTAACAGTTTCTCTCTGTGCTCCCCTACTTACCTGCCTTCCTGACATCACTCTATCTCTAGTCCCTGTGCTCCCTTGTATTCCTCTCATTCCTTCTCTCCTGCTGTTTCCATTCTTTCCTCTTCCATCATTCCTATATCTGACACTCATTCCCTCTCTTCCACTTATCCTATTCTCACCTCTTCTATTATTCATACAACTCTCTCTCTCTCATTCCCTCTCTTCTACTGTTCCCATTCTCTCCTCTTCCATCACTCCCATAACTCTCTCTCTCATTCCCTCTCTTATACTGTTTCCTATTCTCTCTTCTGCCATTCCCATAACTCTCTCTCTCAATCCCTCTCCTCTACTATTGTTCCTATTCTCTCCTCTTCTCTCATTCCCATAACTCTCTCTCACTCCTCCTCTGATTCACCTTGCATTCATCTCTTCCATTCGCTTAATTTCATCTTTCACACTTCTCATCTCATTCCCCAGACATTTCCACCTGCTCTTTCAGCTCATCTCTCTCTCTTTGTAAGTCAGCCATTCTTGTTTGCCATTCATCCTTCCAATTGAGACTATCTCCTAAAAGTTTAGAATCGTTCAACCTTTCCATACTCCCCACTCTTATTATTTTATTCATACTTCTCTCGCCCTCTGTCATACTTGTCATCTCTCTCTCTACATGGAGAATCTTCCGTCTCTGACTCGACGAGGTCAGTTATGGTCATTTCTAAATCACCAAGGTCCTCCCATTGCCTGCATTTTATGCATACACATTTTTTCCCTTCTTTCTCCTGCCACGTATACAATCATCAGGATGCATTCATTCCGCAAGTCCTGCATGCTACAAAATCCTGTATGATATCGCGCAAAATGGAGTGTCCTTAAATGGGGGGGGGGGGGAATTGCGATACGCCATTTGTAATTTTAACTGCCGCTGCCACCATTATTCAAAATAGTGTCACTAATTAGTGTCAAAAAATAAACGCTAAATAAGTATCCGGGAGTATAATTATAAGAAAAGTACAAATAATTTCAAACAGAACATTTAAGTACACTAGATATAAATAAATGAATAAAATGAAATAACTAAATAATGAAAACTTATCCTTCATCTTGTCTTTCACCGTTATGCATTCGATTCCAACCCGTCTTCTTGGTAACCAAAATACCCAATATCGCGACAACAACTAACTTCAAAAAAACAACCACTGATGAACACTCATATTCCAGAAAACAGCTTAGCACTACAAAAATGTAGCAACTTAAACACACCAAAGTCATCTCAATAGTTATCGGTGCACTTGGTGCAACTTAAAAGAAGCTATCCAACTATTTACAGCAATTAAAAATCAATGAAGTGGCCCTATATGACCTACAAAAAAACAGCATTACCTGGAACAGTCCATATTTTACGATGCTACCTGACGGACTATTCTTAGATTCTTGGGTAGAATCTGAATTGTTCTGTATCACCAGTCAAATTTTATTTATATGATATCTTGTTTTGACTGTGTATCAATTATGTGAATAAAATAATAATAATAATAATAATAATAATAATAATAATAATAATAATAATAATAATAATAATTTCTATCACATCACCTTTTTTTCCTTACCAACCAAACCAAGCAGATTATATTCCCTTAATTCTCTTGAAAATATCACAGTTCTAGTATTATATTTTTGCATTATTTTCTAGACTGTTTTCAGAGTTTTGTCATCACTTTGATAACCAGATAAACCAAGTGGCCAAAAATAGTTCATTTCTCAACTTACAGTAACTCACTTAGTTGTTTTCACAGCTCATGCAATATGTTTCTAAAATACACAGTGATGTACACAGTATTCCATCTCTGCCTCCCAAATTTAACTTTTTTGCACTTAGCAAATGAACTGGAAGTTTCATCTACCGGCCATGCCAGGTTTTTTTTTTCTTTTTTTATGTTTTCCTCAAAGACCATATAAGCATAATTTCCTACAAATTTGCATCACCAGAAAATGATTTATCCCCAATAAATCCACTAATATCACAAATAGTAGTCACCAAGAGAAGATCTGTATGGCATTACCACTTGTTATACAAGATACAATCTTCCTATTCAGCAAACTTGAACAGGAAACTTGAATCTTCCTATTCCTAATCTTCCTATTCAACAAACTAATCTATTATCTAATCCATTTTCCAGACTTCTAAGTATCAACCTGAAATGCAGAAATTGTCAACACTGGAAAAGTTGTAGAATTATTATCATTATTATCTGGGCATATCTATGAAGACTCAGCATTGGAGACCCACTCTAACCATTATTCAAATAATACCTATCATTCTTCTCCTTAAATTCATTCACTGATAATTCACTTACAAATACCTATGGCACTACATTTCACTTTTTCACTGCTCTGCACAAAAAATCTAATCCTCATGTCTATCTGTTAATCACACTCTTATTCAACTTCTGGTGGTAAGCCCTTGTTTTCTCTTTTCCAGTCATGTGCTGAAAATTTCTTCTATATCTAATACTCTTATTAACTTACATGCTTCTATCAAATCCCATCTTTTTCTATCTATCAACATTTTCAATTCAAAAACCTGTAATTTATCCTTAAAGGAAACATATAACAAACTTTGTCACATCTTGGTTATTTGCATCTGAATCCATTCCATCACTTCCTCAGCATAACAAAACCTGGGAGGAGACTAAATCTGATCTCAGGAGTCGAGAAGTGGTCATATTTTAGCCTTATAGTGAGGGACAATCTCATACCCACTCGTCAGTGTGTTTTTCGACATCCTGTGATATTTTGTGCTATTTTGCCCACTTTTTCAATATGCTCCATGGCTTCAGGATGATAATAAAAATAATCTATTATGGTAGTTACTTATCTACAATAAAGCCACCTAATTTTCATAAAGCTTATATTGTAAGCTAATTTTATTTGGTGATTTAAGCATTAAATAGTTCACATGACAAAGGAATAAAAATGAAAAGTATGAATATATTTTTTATTTTTTTAATCAAATCCGTAATTGCAAGTAGAAAGATTTTCATTTTAACATACCTCTTCAGGCTTTAGATTCCAGTTTTGGATATTTGCTTTAATAGAGCCAGCAATTACAATAAACAATACTATTAAAAGATTCAATCCAGTGAAGATGTTATTGAACACAGTGGATTCTCTTACTCCTGCTGCAAGCATTACTGTAAATATACACATTTTATAAATATAATAAAATTCATTAGGTACAACACTTAAAAAACATTCCATGTGAACATAAAAAGTCCTTTGAGGATTACTAATGGTTTCTATATGATGGACAAAAAATATAATCTTATCTAAAGAACTCTAATAACTTCCCTTTCAATGGTAAAAATTTAAAGGGCTTCAAAAGTAATCAAATTCCTTGTCAATGCTATCTCTTTAATCTTATTTTTTTATTTGAATCCCACCTATGAAAGTTTAAAGCTTCAGTTAATCTGGATAAATGGAGTGGAGAGTAGCACAGAGTTTGAGTATTTATCCAAAATTTTGAGAGCAAGTGCCAGAAATATGGAAAGAGTAATAAGAATAAGAGCAGTGAGTTGAATAATAAATCAAGAAATCAGGAGTGTACATCCGGTAAGTTTGCTGTAACAAGTGAAGGGTTGAAAGTGAGACAAGGTGTATGCTGTCTGAGTAATAGCAAAGAATGTATTAGTGAAAATGAAGAGAGACCAGATCATAATGAGAGAGAGAAAGCACACATACAAGGAATCGTCCACAGAACAAAACATGAGAGAGAATGGTTTCAGAAACATATGGTGGATGTATGGCACAGAAGTGAAAGAAAAAAGAAACATGAGGGGAGAGAATGCAGAGTATAAATGAGGGAAAATAAGGATTGAATTTCGTATGGCAATTCCATAATAAGAGGAGTGCTTGAGGACAGCATGATGAAATTATGTTTTCCTGATTCCAAGATTAAGGATGTCAGCAATGCTGCAAAAATGTAGAGAGGAAATGCAAGAAAGATTATTTATTTATTTATTTTGTCTGCAAACTACAGAAAATGTAAGATCATACATATAAATAATTAAAAGGATACATTTAAAGAAATAGACATTAAAAGAATATGGATTAAAAGCATACATTAAGAGACAAAAATGCCACTTGCATAATATATTACAAAAAAAACATAAAATGTCAAGTTTCACTCATCCAGTGATTAATATACTTTAAAGCTGTTTCATTACACTGCATTAAATCTTCTTGGGTATATATATTATTAATGTCTATTAGGCAGCATTGTAAAAGATGATCCATGGTTTGTGTTTCACCACATGAGCAGCTGTCATTGTGTGTGTAGCCCCATCGGGCCGTATTCTGCTTTGATCTGCCCATTCTGGAACGAAGTCTATTCAATGTCTTCCATCTTTGCCAGTCTAGATGTAAGCCAGATGGAAGAGATTCATTTAAGTTCAGAGCCTCTGGAGGTTGTTCGTGCCACACTGTGACTTTTATAGAATCAACCAACGGTTCCACTGAGTGAATAAAACTTTACTTTAATAATGCGACTTTTACCTTTTTCCAAAATTGAAATCAGCATTGAAGGGGCACTCGTTTTCACTACTTCACTACTGAAGCAGATAACACCTGATGACTTGCAGCACTGCTTCCAACAATGGAAAATTCGTATGCATCAGTGTATAGATAGAAGAGGGGAGCATGTTGAAGGGGATAACAATTAAGTTGTACAATTGTAATAATAAACCACATTTTTGCAACTGATCTCATTATTTAATAGCCACACCTTGTGTGTATATAGTTAAAATTTGAATGTGTGTATATGTCAATACTGCTTTTGGCATAGTGACATATATAGATGGTATTACTGCTCAAAGGGTTAAAGAGAGGATGATATAGTCATAGGGATAGAATGCAAGGATTAGAATATTTGCAGAGGAAACAGAATGGGAGGAAAGGATTTGCTAATGATATCATAAGAACTGAAGCCAAAAAGAGTGGCAGTAAGACAGGGATGTAGAAAGCAGTTCGTTGGAGGCTATCTGGTGTGAGATGGAAGCCATAAGGAAGAAAAGGCAGTTGGTTTCTGCTATAGGCCAAGGTGTATAAGGCAAAATGTAGATGGCATCTGTACTCATTGTGCCAATGCTAAGAATAAATTGGCATTGACACAATGAGTACAGATAGGCATACATTATTATGGGGACTTCAACAATGGGAAAATAGACTGGAAGGAGGAATGGTCACAGGGAAGAAGGAAATGTAATTTATACACCTGCCAAGAGATTATTACCTCAGGTAACATGTAATGAAATGGACACAAGGTTTGAGAATGTAGGATCTGGTCATACCATCAGAGAACTTAGCAGTAATCAATGAAGCAGCACCTCCTCTGCTTGGGGAAAGTAATCATGTAGCCTGCACCCAAGAGATTGAAAAAAAAAATCCTAAATTTTTTGTTATGAAGGGGTACATGTGAAATTACAAAGAAGGATATTACAACAAACTGAGGAATCAGCTTAGAGCAGTGCCGTGACATTAGAATGTGAAGGCCAGAGATGTTGGAACGCATGAGAGATGAACAACGAGTGTTTGAAGAGAGCAATATCTTTAACACTTTCATTGCCAAGCTGAAAATTGGAATTTCGTGTGGTGGCCAAATTTTTTTTATTTTTTTTATTTAGGTAGCGACGTCCACGCGATAATGCGTGATCAGCCGCCTGGTGAGAACTCACATCACGTGATATTGCGTGATTAGCAATGAACATGTTGAGCAGGAGTTGCAATATACACATCCAAAAGGAAGTGTGCTTTGCATTATAGGATACTAAGATAAGTGATATGAAGTCATCAGCCTCTATACATACAAGTAGCCTAGCCATGAAGATACTTCAGCTGTAAATTTTGTCTGCATACACTTGGGTATAAGATTAAAACAAGAATACAATTTCATGTCTATTACAATTAAGCTGATAACTAAATGGTTGATAACAATTGGTTGCTGGTATAGGCAAAGGTACAAAGTACAATGTGGATGGTATACATTAGCAAATTAGCACAATGAGGATGAATGAGTATATATTATTATGCTGCATTTTAGCTACACATACCGGCCACTGAATTAGAAACATTTAGGCAAATGTACGTAAATGTCATTTATGCAATGTATATACCAAATATGTTGTCACATGCATCACTACGTGCTATTCAAGAATGCTACTGGTCAGTAATTGTGGGTGCCTGTCTGGCTGGAGCTACAATTTTGAAAACAGCAGAGCTGAACTGGTTTCTCAAAAGGTAAGATATCTTTGGTATTTAATCAGTGGAAAAATAACCCATATTGTCTCAGATGATGATGATGTCTGTTAGGAATGAGATCATCATCATCTGAGAAGGCTTGTACCTGACAGATAGAACTTCCTGTGTGCAGCAATTGACCGAAGCATTCAATGAAGACTGTTCCCAACCCATATCTCACTGAACTATGCACAGGGAATTGAAGAAGATTGGTACTGGCAGTCGCATGCCTGATGGAAGATGAAAATATATGAAAAGTTTCTAATTCAGTGGTGAGTATGTGTATATATAGACATAGGTTGGAAGGAGGAATTATCACAAAGAGAGAAAGGAATGGAATTTATACAGCTGCAAATAGAATTTATACAGTTACAGGGGTGACTCTTTATTCAAGAATGCTTCTGATCAGAGCACCAGAGACTTTACTTACAGCCAGGTTCTTTGATAGAACACTGAGAGGAAAGCAATCATGCAGGATATTGAACTGCCAAACATTCAGAATTTTTGGTTAAGAAGGGGTATGTATAAAACTACAAATCAGGCGATTAGTAGTTTTTTAACTACTGATTTTTAACTCTGTATTCCCTCCATAATATGTTAATCTCTGAAAAATACAGGCAACTACATCTGCATACAGCAGTCCAGATGTGGCTTTAGTAAAGCCTTATAAAAGGGAATAATTACCTCCTTATCCTGCCTTGCAAGCGTTCTTCAACAACATCAATATGATCTGATTTGCTGATAAGCTCAAGAGAACATGTTGCAAAGGACTACCTTTGCAACATGTTCCCTTGAGCTTAAACTCCCTCCTGAAAATCGCCAAATCACTGGCTTCACATTCATCTAAATTTGCCTCAATTCATGCAAAATAATTCCATGTAAATTGCAGTTGAAAACTTTTGCAAAATCCTGCAGTATCACTGAATAGCCATTGCCTTTATCCAACTTGCTGTTACTTTATTATAAAAAGTAAATGAATTACTAAAGCAAGACCTACCTTTCACAAAACCATAGAGCCCTCCCCTCTAGATCATATTTCTGTCTATCCAGTCCTGAATTCATAACTCTTGAGATGCTGATTGGCATATAATTTGCTACATGCCAATCTAGTCTTTTGGAGACTCCTTTATACAGTGGAAAACTTGCCATCTTTCCATTCTCTTGGAATCTTCTCAGAAACAAGACTCTAATGAAACAGTTTGGTCAAACGATGTGTCAATTCACTTGTACATCCTATTAATACATGGACTGATATGCCATCTAGTCCCATGGCCATGCGCACATTAAGGTTCAGCAATATTGTAAACACATCCAATTCATCTGCCTCTATTCTCCTATCATTCATTGTGACATCTGACACTGGATTATCTCCATCTGGAAGGTACCACATTTGCAAACTGATCATTCAGTACTCAATTATTTCATTTGATTCTGTTTCCTCACTATTATCAGCACTCATTAAAGTGTCCTTCCATAATCATTCTTCCTTTTACTTGCATATAGCTTTGGCCCTCCTTACCATATGGCTAAGAAAGACCAATCTCTTGTACTCTAGTGCCATGCACTCCTAATGAGCTTGCTGATCACATTTTTCTTTATATTCCCTCTACAACATTTTCTTTTTCTGCAACTCCTACTTAATGATGTTATTCATTAATGTAACTAACTCATACTTGATTTATGTCTGAATCTGGGTGTAAAGTCTGATACTGCTCCATTCAAAAACACCTGACTATCTAACCTCTCCCCCCCCCCCCAAATGTTGATGTCATAGAGATTCTTAAGTCTAATAAAAACCTATTCAGTAATTTAACATATATCCCTTCTTAACAGAAAATTCTACGTCTGGCAATCTTCCAAGCCAAGACCTTGTGATCATTTTCCCAAGGGAAAAGATTGCAACTACATTGGTTACTCCTATGACAAGATCACTTTCAAACCTTGTATCCCCCTCCCAAATGCAAAACGTTTATGTAAACTGGAGTAAATTTTTGCCATCAGTGATGCTAAGGAATTTTTTATTATGTTATATTTTCTTTTTCTGTTGTTTATTTTATTTATTTTTTACATAGTCTGGAAACCTTTCTCTGGAGACCAAACATGGAACTTTTCAATATACTTCTGGTTTCCAAGAAGTAGGGGGGAGGATCTTACACTAAGCAATGGAATCGATCTCTCACATAAATAAAATCACAAACATTCTTATTCATTGCTGGATTTGAACTTGCAGCATATTAGTTGCATACATGAAAGATATGCTCTCTTTTCTGACTATTCTTCTTTCTAATCTGTTTCCCATAGTTGAAATTCCCCATAACAAAGTGAATTTCAAGGAAATTTAGAATGGCTTAAAGTTGATGGATTGCATTTGAATAGGTTTGATTTTGGGCATTTAGAAAAGCTGTTGTTTGCCAAGAAGGCAAACAATCAAGAAGTTAATGTAGATAATGATCAAAGGAAGGATACTTGTAAAGCAGGATAGCATATCTAGATGAGTTGTTTGAAAAGAGGAATATGAATATGAGTTTGAAGATATGGTTGCAACAGGACAAGGTGACAGAATGCATAAAGGTAAGGATGAGATGAGTATGAATGGCAATCAGAATCAGGGAAACAGGAATATTCATGCCAAAAAGAGAGCTATAGTATAGTGGCTAGAGTAGAAATTGTTGGTGCTAGCAAAATAGGCTCAAAGACACAAGGATTGTTATGTTTGTATACAATATAAGGAGTATTCAAAATAAGAAAGCTGAGTTTGTTGCATCAATGGAGTCAGATGTTGAAAGTTTATTTTTCACTTGGTTAGAATATAATAAATTTAGTTTAATCCTTTATCCAAGTGTGAGCAAACAAAGTTTGCGCCTGAAAGTATTTTCAGGACTGGGGTAAGGTGGTGCAACACCAGAGCGACTCCTTGCAAAGGTGGAGCAAGATACTATCACTCCTATCTTAGTATCTCCCATATATAATGCAAAACACATCTCCTTGCAGATATGTCTAATGTTATGCATTAAGGGAAGGGCCACTACCCAGACTAGTTTCGACCTTTATTGAGGTCTCTTCAGTGGGAGCCAGGCCCAAGTGGAGATACCAGCCAGAAGCATTAGCAAGGTCATCTCTACCTATAGGAGTTGCCAAATGGTGTGCCACCTTTTTAATAAATTACTCTGGATTTAGAGAAAGATGTTGAAAGTTTATTTTTCACTTGGTTAGAATATAATCAATTTAGTTTAATCCTTTATCCAAGTATGAGCAAACAAAGTTTGCACCTGAAAGTATCTTCAGGACTGAGGCACTGAAACTTGAAAGATGTTTCAAGTTTCAAATGAAACTTTCAACATCTTTCTCTAAATCCAGAGTAATTTATTAAAAAGGTGGCACACCATTTGGCAACTCCTATAGGTAGAGATGACCTTGCTAATGCTTCTGGCTGGTATCTCCACTTGGGCCTGGCTCCCACTGAAGAGACCTCAATAAAGGTCGAAACTAGTCTGGGTAGTGGCCCTTCCCTTAATGCATAATATTAGACATATCCGCAAGGAGATGTGTTTTGCATTATATGGGAGATACTGAGATAGGAGTGATAGTATCTTGTTCCACCTTTGCAAGGAGTCGTCCTGGTGTTGCACCACCTTACCCCAGTCCTGAAGTTACTTTCAGGCGCAAACTTTGTTTGCTCACACTTGGATAAAGGATTAAACTAAATTTATTATATGAATGGAGTCAGTATGTCCTAAAACAATTGGTATAAGTGAAACTTGACTGTCTGAGGATGATGTGATGTCAGGAATAGAAATGTAATATACAATTTTATGGAAGGTGAAAATAGGAGGGAAGAAATATTAATGAACACAGAGGAATTATGTCTACAATATGTGTTAGTTGATAGTGCAGATTTTGAATCTATGTGGTGTGAAGTTGAAATTAACAGACTAGTATGTCTGATAAGATTCTGTTATGGGCTAGGGAATGTAGAGAATACTGATTGTGAAATGTTTAGGGAATTGTAATGATAAATTTAGTTTAAGTCTTTATCCAAGTGCAAGCAAACAAAGTTTGCACCTGAAAATATCTTCAGGACTGAGGTAAGGTGCTGCAACACCAGGCAACTCCAAGCAAGGTGGACCATGCTCTCATCACTCTTTGTCTCAGTATCTCCCATAATGCAAAGCACATCTCCTTGCGGACATGTATACTGCTATGCATTAAGGGAAGGGCCACTACCCAGACCTTTATTGAGGTCTCATCAGTGGGAGGCAGACCCAAATGTGGAGATACTAAGGAAGAAGTAATAGGAGAGGTCATATTTACCTATATGAGTTGCCAACAGGTGTACCACTTTATTATTGAGTTATTCTGGATTTAGAGAAAGATATTGGAAGTTTATTTTGCACTTGGTTAGACTATAATAAATTTAGTTTAATCCTTCATCCAAGAGTAATTCAATAATAAGGTGGTACACCTGTTGGCAACTCATATAGGTAAATATGACCTCTCGTATTGCTTCTGCTTTAAGCAAGGACGGTGAGATGTGGTGATTAATACCCTTGGAAGGTAATGGATGGCAATGCTGTAGCCAATGAAGTTCTAACTGAAGCTCAGCTATTGCTGTTACCCTTCTGCCATGATCAGAGCTTTAATAGCTCAATAACACCTTATCCCTACACTGTCCTCTACAGATAACGGGGAAGATGAAAAGCATTCTTACTTCGCACCTTTAAGCCAGTCCTTATAAGGTCTATAAGGCTTTAAGCAAATTGGTTGGACATCTTAAAAGAAGGTGATCCTGATGGAAGACTTTAATTACAGGAATATGGAATGGAAGGAGGAGATAGTGATTGAGAGAGGACTTGAAAGTATTGTTAAAGGTAGCGAAAGAAAAGAGTGACAGAGTTAGAATGGTGAGTCTGTTGCCGCAGTATAACAGAGAGGAGTTTAGAAGGAGGACCATAATCGCAAATGACATTATGCGTAGGTTATGGAGATAGTATGGTGTGGAATTCGTGGACGTGTGGAATGAATTTGATGAGCGAAAGGATTTATACAAGATGGATGGCCTGCATTTGAATGGATTTGGTGTGCGGAAACTGGAAAAAGTGTTGCTGAATGAAGTGAAAATGGATGTGCAGAACCAGGGAAACCAGAACTACCAAGGAGGGGGGGGGGGGGAATATGCGGACATCAGTGACAGTTGAGTGTAAGAATGTATATAATGTACCCGAGCCAGTACTAAGGACAAAAAATGGGAATGGAATATTTAGAATAATGCATCAAGATAGGAGTGGGACAAAGGAATCACTGCATTTCATGTATACTAATGCCAGGCGTATTAGGAACAAGAAGGAAGAATTTTTGGCCTTGACTGGTTCTTCCTGTGGCCCCAGGTTATTGGCATTAGTGAAACATGGCTGGCAGAAGATGATATAGTTAGTGGGATAGAATGTGTAGGTTATAGTGTGTTTAGGAGGGACAGAGAGAATAAAATGGGGGGAGGGGTGTTATTGATGATAACTGATAAAATGCAGCCAAGGAGAATTGAAGTTGTATCGCAGGATATTGAAAAGAGCTCATTTGAGGCTATTTGGTGTGAGATTGAGACTGGCAGAATAAAATATACAGTTGGGTGCTGCTATAGACCAGGTGATGGAATAGATGGTGGAGATAGTATGCATAAACAAATTGATGAAATGAGTGGAAGGAGGGTAATTATTATGGGGGATTTCAACTATAACATTGATTGGAAGGAGGAGAGAACACATGTGAAGAAGGAAATGGATTTTATTCAATTATTAAGGGATAACTATCTGAGGCAGCATGTAATTAAAAATACTCGGGTTGTGAGAGTGCTTGACCTGGTAATAGCTTCTGAGAATTTGACTGTAATGAATATGACCATGTTGCCACCCATTGGTGAGAGTGATTATAAGGTCTTGGCCTGGGAGGTGGCTAAAGGTGTGGAATTTTTGATTAAGGCAGGGTATATGTGGAATTACCATGCTGGCAAGTATGACAAGCTTAGGAGATTGCTTGGATCAGTGCCATGGCATGTACAACTGCAAGGGCTGGATGTCAATAGAGCATGGGAAGTGGTCAAGGAGCATTTACAAGAGGTTATGGCTGATTGTATACCTAGGGTCCAAATTGTAAAACAAGTAGGGGTTAAATGGATGAATAACACCATTAAGCTTGAGCTGCAAAAAAAGAAATAACTGTGGAGGGAATTGAAATAGAAAGGTGACCTGCAGGCCAGAAGGGTAACGAGTGTGGTAAAAAAAAAAGCAAAAGTGGATTATGAAAGGAAACTAGCTATGCAAGCTAAAGAGAATCCCAAGCAGTTCTTTCAATATGCTGCAAGCAAGAAAAAAACTGTACATGGCAAAATGATTTTAAGGAATGACGATGGTAAAGAGTTCAATGAACCAGTCGATATAGTGGAGTTACTGAGTGCGCACTTTGCAAAAGTATATCATCCAGTTGGTGACGTTGAAAAAATGAAGGAACCATTAGTTTATATGGGAATTGTGATGAATGAAGTGGAGGTGAATAGTCTATTACAGAACCTTAATGTGAATACATCTGTGGGATTGGATGGTATACTGGCACGGGTCTTGCGTGAAGCAACTAAAGAATTATCAGTGCCCTTGACCATGTTGTTTAATCTGAATCTCGGGTCTGGTTTAGTCCTGAAGGTGTGGAAAGAGGGGAAAATAGTTTCACTGCATAAAGGAGGATCCAAGACTATGGTTGCAAATTACCGACCGATCAGCATATCAGGAATCGTTGTCAAGGTCTGGGAGAAAGTAGTCAAGGGAAAAATATAGGAATGGATTGATGAAAATGAGATACTGTATGGGGAGACAGCATGACTTTGTGAAAGGTAGATCATGCCTCAATAACTTGCTCAAGTTTTCTAACAAGGTGATGGCTGAACTGGATAAGGATAATGGGTTTACTGTGATACTGCTGGACCTGGCAAAGGCGTTTGACAGGATACCGCATGGAATTCTAATCCGTAAACTACAACATATGAGAATGGATATAGGGTTGGTGAGATGGATAGGTGAGTGGTTGATGGAGAGATATCAAAGAGTAGTTTATTCAGGAGCAGAATCCAAAAGATGGCCTGTGACTAGTGGTGTGCCGCAGGGTTCTGTTCTTGGACCACTGCTGTTTAATTTGTTCATTAACGATATAGGGAAGGATCTAAGAGGGACAATTCATTTGTTAGCTGATGATGCAAAGTTGGGTAGGGCGATAGTGAATGCAGCAGATGTCAAAATCTTGCAGGACGACTTGGATAGATTGGAGTTCTGGGCTAAGGAGAATGGATGTCAATGTAATGTGACAAAATGTAAGGTTATGCATTTTGGGGTGAAAAGATTAGCAGCAGTATACCACATTGGTGGAATTGTACTCCAGGAGATTGATGAGGCTAGGGACTTGGAAGTGTTGGTGGATAGGGAGATGAAGTTTAGGGGGCACATTGCAAAAGTAGCAAAATCAGCTCATCGACTCACTTGGTTGTTGAAAAAACCTTGATGAGCAGAGACAAGCAAGTTATTGTACCTCTGTACCGAGGTACAATAACTCATCTCAACTACTGTGCCCAGATTTGGTCACCTAGGTTACTTCTTGATGGGGAGGAGATGGAGAGGATCCAGAGGCAAGTGACTAAGATGATAGCGGGTCTATGGAATGAACCATATGAGAACAGGTTGAAGATTTGTGGGTTGCAGAAATTAGTTGATAGGCGGAAAAGGGGAGATATGATTGAGACATTCAAATTGCTAAAGGGTTTCTATAGGATTAATTCAGAGGATATTTTTGAGATCAGGACTGGTGGTAGGAGAACTAGGGGACACTTATGGAAGCTGGGCAAGAGTGTGGTTAGCAGGGGTGTTAGAGCTGGGTTCTTTACTTTTAGAGTGGTAAATGAGTGGAATAAGCTGCCAGAGTCTGTTGTGGGTGCTATGACAGTGAGTGAGTTCAAGGCAAGGTATGATAGATACTGTGAGAATGTCATATAGTTGTGTGGACATGATGTTTAGGGCCTCCCTCGATGAGTCTAAGGACTCCCTGGGGTCACCCGTAATAATAATAATAATAATAATAATAATAATAATAATGGTGTACAAGAACAAGGAGAGTAGGTTTGTGGAATTTCTGAGGTATAAATATCTTAAGCAGCACATGACTGAAGCAACTACAGGCTTTAGTGTTTTGAATTTGGTGATAACTTCACAAGATGTAGTTGTTAATAAACTATTGACACTGCTGCCAGTTTGTGAGAGTGATCATGAAGTACTTGTTTGTGAAGTGATGAAACAAGAACATGCTACTGCCAAACAGGGATATATGTGGAATTATAAAGTGGGTGATTATGGGAAACTGTAGTCAATTAGCTTCAATACATTGGATAGATCAGCTGTGCAGAAAAGATGTTGACAGCACAAGGAAATTCGTAAGGCAGTATCAGACACAAGCAATGTATATAACTGCATACCAAGGGTTAAGCAAGCAAATAGAATAGAAATAAGATTGATGAATAGTGAAATCAAGCAAGCAAGCTGTGCTCGAAAATAAAATGTTATGGAGTAGGTACAAGACAGTTGGTGGACGATCATATCAATGAAGAGTATAAAGTGCTGCTAGGAAGGTGATAAGCAAGGTGAAAGAAAGAAAGAAAATGTGCAGTGTGAGGAGAAATTGGCTAGTCAGGCCAAGGTTAATTAGGGAATTCTTCTGCTATATGGCAAGCAAGAGAAAGAATAATTATGGCAAGTTGTCACTGGTGGTTAGTCATTGCAGATAAGTGACAGTTGCAAAGAATATAGTTGAATTATTAAATGAGCACTTTACCAGAATCAGAGGTTTATCAAGTGTTAATGGGGTTAAATGTTAATAAGGCTGTTGGAATGGATGACATTTCACCATATATTCTTAAGGAATGTGCACAACAGTTACCTTTGTAACTGTGGCTCAATTATTTAATGAAAGTCTTGCAGTGGGTAAGGTTCCTAATAAGTAGAAATAAGGCAAAATAGTACCACTCCACAAACATGGTTCTAGGACAGAAATTTCCAATTATAGACCAATCTGTGTAACTTCAGTTATAGTCAAGGTGTTAGAGAGATTGGTTAGGAATAGAATACAAGATTGGGTTGATGAACATGGTAATCTTTATGATAGTCAGCATGGATTTGTAAATACTTGCATTTTATGATTATGTATCAAGCTCCGTAGCACAATTGGAAGAACGACGGTACATTGCACCCTTCGATTGGATAGGCATAAGTTCGATTCTCGTCGCAACGGGAGGAATCTTTATCTAGACAATTTCAATCGAAGGTGAGTTAACCGATCTCATACGGAGCTAGCAGGGTTTTTTCTCCTGGAAACTCGGGTTTTTCATCCCGCATACAGAAAATCGGCCCTTCAGAACACACACAATTTACAGACAAAAAATGCTGTTGGTGGAGATGATTCATAGTAGAGATTCAGTTGAAATGGTTGAGACAGTTGTAGGTGTCCTCCTGCGATGAGTCTTCGGACTCCTTGGAGGTATCAGGATTAATAATAATAATAATAACAATAATATTAAATAAGGTAGAATCATATACAGTTATAAATTATTCAACTTTGCAAAAGAATTTGGTAGATTAAAAGTTGGTGTATAAGCTGCTGAAGATAGGAATAGATTGCATATTGGTTAGATGTATTAGTAACTGGCTTTCTGAACAAATATCAGTATGATGGAGCAGTGTCTGCTTACATCGCTTGGAACCTTTTTGTTTCAAGCGATGTTTTGTTGTTATGATTATACATTTTTGTGAACCATCACATATACATGCATATATGCAGCTTGCTGAATTAAATAAGTAGATTAGTAATACTAGAAGAAAATAAAAATATCAGATATATTGATTGGTATATGACAATGGTGTTCAACCTTTTTTACTATGCGAGCTACTTTTCTATAATAAGTTATTCGGCGATCTACTCTCTCATATATAAGTTATTAGGCGATCTACTCTCTTATATATAATAGATCACGTTCCCCCAACCTGATATCTGATTACACACAAATAAACAACTAAAAATAAATACACAACTAAAAACTTTATTTGTGTATTTAAAAATTTATTTATCACTTTTAATTATTTTAATACAACAAAAAAAAATATATATATATATTGGAATAAAATATTTATTTCTCTATTTTGGAAAACCAAAGTTAGTAAAAACAACAGATTGATTACAAACTCACAATTTACAGGAAATGCTGGTTGATTAAAAAAAAAAAAGTTAATGTGAAATTTGGCATTGTTTGGACCTCGCAATATTTTCATAGTCAAGTTGATATGAAGAAGTCGCCAATCGCAGACAATCATCCAAATGATCATTTGTAATTTGGTTTCTTAATTGATTTTTTATGATGGTCATATTTGAAAAAGCGGATTCTGACAAGTATGTCGATCTGAAACACAACAGAATTTTTCGCGTAATATCAGTTAATATTAGGAATTTTTCATGTGCATACTTCCAAATGACTTCATTGTTTATTGATTTTAAATGTAAACTATTCTGAATGTCTATTATCTCAAGTTCTACTTCAGCTTGGTTTATATCAAACAGCCCACTAATTTTATTTGAAATTTCTGTGATGCTCAAGTTTTCTTGAAATGGATTATTGATAAAAGATACAATCATTTCAGTTTTATTAAAATCTTTAAATCTTGAATTTATTTCTCCTCAACAAATTCTATTTCATGAATAAATTCTTTTAAATCATAGAGAAACATTTCTTGATTTTGTTCAAAATTTTTAATAAATATGGGAATGGGAGATGTCTAAATTTGCGGTCATTTATATTTTTCTTTAATAAAAGTAAGTATTGTTGGAAAGTTTTTATTGAACTTAACATGTCAATTAAATTTTTATCTCTACCTTGTAACTCTAAATTTAAATTGCTTAATTTCGTACAGAAATCTACTAAAAATGGTAAGTGTAACAACCATCTTTTATCACTCAATTGTGGATAAATATCTCCTTTTTCATAAAGAAAAATTTTTATATCATTAATTAATACAAGAAATCTTTCTAAAAAGGGACTTCTGCTGAGCCAGCGAACATTATTGTACAACAGAAATTCCCTATCATCATCTGCCTATAATTTAAATAACCGCCATTGCAGGGCTTTTCCTTGAACAGAATTTACAATTTTAAATGTAATATCCAAAACATCTTTTGCGTTTAATCTTTTACTACACAGTACTTGTTGGTGAATAATACAGTGGTACGTTAAAAAATCTGGATATTTGTCATTGTTTTTACATAATGAAATGAAACCTGATTTATTACCTATCATTGCAGGAGCACCATCAGTAGTAATAGACACAAGTTTAAAAAGCAGAAGTTTGCGTTGTTTCACAAATTCATCAAATGCCGAAAAAATGTCTTCTCCCCTAGTCCTTCCCAATAATGGTATAATTTTCAAAAGTTCTTCTTTACTTGAATAATCTTGAAATACAATGCGAATAAATACCATTAACTGAGCAATATCAGTGAAGTCATTTGATTCATCAAATTGTAATGAAAATGCAACACATTGGTGAATGTCTGACATTAACCTGGCCTGGAAATTTTCTCCAGCAATTGGAACTCTTCCTTTTGGCAATTTGAAACCTTGTCTGTGGCCTAGAAGTAGTCTCTCTCTAGCGACGTCTCGAACCGAGAAGCTCCTTTCTGGAAGCGGGAAACTCCTCTCTCAAGCAATGTGGATCCGGGCAGTCTCTCTGATCGCGACTCTGGACCAGGCGGCCTTCTCTCTGACAGCAATTCTGGAACCAGGTCCCTTCTGCTTGCTTCAGTCCCTTTTTATTAGGCCTCCCCTGAGACCTTGCATGAAGTTTGGCAACCCCCCAAAGAATCGGTATAAGTCTTTCATCTTAAGTTTCAAGTTCGGCATGCCTTTTTGTTCTCCTCCGCTTTCTTTTGATTGTAAGTTGCCAGCCATCAGAAAGTTGTTTGAACTCATTCTGACTGACTTCGGAGATGTTTACACTTAAAGCCTGCAAGCCTTTCTCATACATACAAGTTTCAATAACAATCTTTCTAATGCTGCCATGTACAGCTTCGGCGACAAAAACATTGCCATTAACATTTGCCTTTTTAACACTCTAACATATTCTTATTAAAGCAGCATATACAGTTAGCTTCAAAGGAGTTATTTACATAAACATCTAATACAAACTATACCGAGACAAACAAAGTTCATTTTTTTACAATATTCACATGGGACTTAACCTAAGTAAAAAATCGATGTAATGTGCTTTGGAATATTTAATATTTAAGCTACAATCGAGTTTTTACACTTTGCTTATAATCGTATTCACTCAGCTCGCTGTTTGACTTCCACTGATCCAAATTAATTCATTTACCCGGACTTATAAGAAAATTACTGATTTGACAATTTTAATGAAAAATAAATAAACAATAGCAATACACTTAAAGTGAATTAAAAATAATACAAAATAATGATATATAAAATATTATGTTTTCAGTTTTAATTAAATTTGTAAGTAAGGACGAATACACAAGAGATCGACCAAAAATCGCTCCGTGATCGATGGGTTGAACACCCCTGGTATATGATATGGATTAGATAAGATCTGAGCTAAGCTGCAGACCATACTTTAAAAAATATTGATTGGGATATATGTTTATATAACACATATTTAATTCTTGAATTGAATTTTGCTGATCAATATATATACATAATCATCACTAAAAAAGTGAGCAAGTTATTTCCTAAAATGATATTATGACTATGTAATCTTAGCTATAAGATCAGACTGAAGGCATGTAATCTACAGTGCTTAGTAGATTGAAGCTGAAGGGAGGAGGGTGGTATGAATGAGACATTTAATCTCTTGAGAGGTATTTACTGGATGAGCAGTGGAGAGATTTTTCAAAGGGTAAGGAAACAATAAGGGACAAGGAAAAGATGCCATACCTGGAGGTTGTACAATGTAGAGGTAAAAAGGGTGGAGTGCAGTGAATGAGTTTAATTTGTAGTATAAAATGTTCACAAAATGTGGTATAAGAATGACTAGTGTGGTGCTTAAGGCAGATCTTAAGGTTGTGACGAGTCACATGATGTCATGGAAGTACTGATAATGATAATGAATTATATAATCACGTAATCACAAGAAAGATATTTATTTAACCAAATATTTCGGTCTGGAAATAGCAGACCATCGTCGGTGGTATTACAAGAACAGTTTAAAAAAATATACAAGCTAGAATACTAACAATAGATCGTTGAAATTAGAACATGCCGCGTGATGTTATATCACTAAGTATGAAACGAAATATTTTGAAGTAGAAACATGATTGAATTTGCTATAAAAAAAAAAAAATTAAAAAAATAAAAAATAAAAAATAAAAAAAAAAATTAATGAGTAATCTTGATTAGGCTTTCCCAGATTTTTGATATAGATATGCAGTCATTACGATTCAGGTTGGGATGATGGAGCAAGGCCTCCACGCTTTCCTTGAACAAACGTTCGAACCTATAACGGGATCTATGTAAGAGGCGCGTTTTGGACCAAAGGATGCTGTGGTCAGTTTCAATCCCGTGTTGAGCCAAACCAGACTTTTCAGGTTTATTGTGAAGAATGGATGATTGATGTTCTTGGATTCTTTTTTCAAGAGAACGTCCAGTCTGTCCAAAGTAAGAGAGATCACAGTTGCAAGGAATTTGATAAACTCCAGGAAGAGATAAAGTTGAGCGTTTGTCTTTAGGAGAAGGAAAATGAGAGGACAATTTGTTAATAGGAGAATACGTAGCTGTTAAATCATATTTCTTCAAAATTCTTGCGATAGGTTCTGAAATACTGGAGATATAAGGAATAGGTACTCGACGTATTGAATCTTTGTTGTTTTGTGGAGGATTATAAGATGAAAAGTTGAAAAGTCTCTTCCTGGAGTTTATCAAATTCCTTGCAACTGTGATCTCTCTTACTTTGGACAGACTGGACGTTCTCTTGAAAAAAGAATCCAAGAACATCAATCATCCATTCTTCACAATAAACCTGAAAAGTCTGGTTTGGCTCAACACGGGATTGAAACTGACCACAGCATCCTTTGGTCCAAAACGCGCCTCTTACATAGATCCCGTTATAGGTTCGAACGTTTGTTCAAGGAAAGCGTGGAGGCCTTGCTCCATCATCCCAACCTGAATCGTAATGACTGCATATCTATATCAAAAATCTGGGAAAGCCTAATCAAGATTACTCATTAATTTTTTTTTTTTTTTTTTTTTTTTTTTTATAGCAAATTCAATCATGTTTCTACTTCAAAATATTTCGTTTCATACTTAGTGATATAACATCACGCGGCATGTTCTAATTTCAACGATCTATTGTTAGTATTCTAGCTTGTATATTTTTTTAAACTGTTCTTGTAATACCACCGACGATGGTCTGCTATTTCCAGACCGAAATATTTGGTTAAATAAATATCTTTCTTGTGATTACGTGATTATACCATTCAGTCTTATGTCGCAAGTATCCTTAAAACAACAAATTGATAATGATAATAATAATAAATTTACCTGTAAGTAAGAGAGTAATTCCTAGAGCAAGGAAATCTGGGTATGCAGACATATTTGGTATATTCATTGGAAAAGCCTCCCTAAGACTATTCTCCATAGTTTCATTGAACAGTGCATCTACATAACCACTGTAACCTCTAGCAACTGAAGCCGTCCCTTTAAAAAAAAAATAGAAAAAAATATATATAATAAAAGAAACTTACAAATCATAAAGAAAGACATTCTTCATCATTTATGAAATCATCCATGCTGCGAAGGAGAGGAATTTTTATGATGTTCACTATTTCATATTTCACAATACTTTTTTAGGATTTTATTTTCATACATTCATTTTATATATTGTTTTTCTATCGAGTTGCTTTTATTATTCCATTTCTAGTTATAAACCATTTGTTCACTATTTCAGCATTTGATCAAATTTTAATTTTTTTTGGTATCTAAGGCAGAACTCTTGTTACAAGTTTATACAAGTTTCAGCCTACATTCACCCATTGTTTTTATGAAAGAAACAGAAGAAGCAATTACAGCATGGTATTTATTAAATATTTCAAATGTAGGTCTCTCCTTTCCATTAATCTTAACAGATATGGCATATTTTATATCTTAATTTATATTAATCTAAGAATCCAGCAGTATCTTATGCTCTGATCATTAAGGTAACAGCCACTGATGTTGACTCAGTGGTTGTTACCTTAATGATCAGAGCATCAGAGTTAATAGGAGCTACATGAAATTTAAATTTCAGAACAATCAAATTAAAAAAAAATACCATCCCTCAAATTTTTTCATTGTCTCTGAACTCACTGCTCACTTTAGTAAAGTATTCCACTCCCTCACTACCCTCCATGCAAAACATATACTCCTCTTTTCCTTGCTCATTATTACCGTCCATCCTTTAAAAAGTTTTTTAATATATACTTATAGGGCAGTGTATAGGACAGTATATCTACCCTATATATATAAAATGATAAGCCTTTTTATGTTGCGTTTGTATGTCACGTTTTTTGAAACGTTTTGAAATTCAGGGACTATCCTGAGTGTCGAGTTTTCAACTTTCGAGTCGTCAGAATTCCAGGAGAACCGGCCTACCAGTCCGGAACTCGGGGGGGGGGGGGGGGGGCGTATCCCCCTAATATATATATATTCATTTTAATATAAACTGACTAAAAATCTGAGAGTTATAAGAAATTGAGATTTATTTGAAAACGTCGGGATTGACTTCATCAGGCGTTAAGAACATAGAAAGCTATTAAAAGACACTGAAAAAAACATTGAGACACTCTAAAGCTATACAATTATAAAGCTATAATATTCGACTGTAAATTACAGTTATTATGAACTTGAGCTATAGTCCGTGTTAAAGTTCTATTGTTGTACACTTGTGCGTGTGGGAAACCACACGATCTCCAGTATCTGATAGTAGAGCTGAAAGAGTCAGGCAAATTATAGCTGAGATTATTGTTCGTATGAAGAGGGTCCAAGGTGATTTCTTTTGACTCGACAAAGCGACGTTCCACCTCATCGTGGCAAATGTGTAGGTTTGAAGTTGTTGTCCAATTTACTTCATGTTGGCGGCTTTCATTGTTTGTGTTTATTGAAAACAGGATATGGCCTGATAGGGCAGTAGCTCTGGTTCTCTTGTAAGCAATGTCTCTCTGGTGTTCTTCGAGACATAGGAAGATAGATTTCTCCTACGTCTCGATAGATTTCCGTTTGACCATAGAAAGGTTTTCCGCACTCACATGTGACTTTGTATACACCTGGGAATTATATATATATGTAAAAAGTATTTTACCTTGGGAATAATTAATGTTAAAGTTTGCTTACTTGGGAAATGGAGTAAAACCAGGTTTAAAATAGCTTGGTATCTTTAACATATATACATATATATATATATATATAGAGAGAGAGAGAGAGAGAGAGAGAGAGAGAGAAGTGTAGCCGATGGAGATGGACTGTCTGATGGTCATGTGTGTGTGTGTGTGTGTGAATATAAACTGAAAGCAGGATGTGTGGAGAGAGAAACAGAACTGCTGAGAAAAGATATGGAAGGAATGAAGACCGAGTTGAGGAGGGTGAATGAAGATATTAGGAGGTTGGAGAGGTTGACTAGTGTGAAAAAAACAAGATTAAGTGTAAGAGAATGGCATTACAGAGAAAGGAAGAGCGAGAGAACAGGTGAGATGAAGAAGAGTGGAAATTGCATCGAGAGTGGAAATTGAGAGTGTATAGAAGCAAGGCAGAAAGGAAGACAAGCGAATGGGAAAGACAATGGAAGAGAGGAAATTGCAAAAAGTTGAGAGAGTATGGAAGTAAGAGATAGAGAGATGAGAGGGAGGAGGGAGAGTGGAAGAGAAAGCAGAGATATTGAAAGCTGTAAGAGTCAGAGATGCTAGTTAGAGAAGGATGAATGAATCCATTCAGAGCGCCATGTATGGAGATTCGATGATTTTGGATGTGCAGAGCAGAGTGTCGAGGAGTGCTTGTCTGGTAAAATGATAAGAGTGTAGCACTGGTGGTGAAGGGGGGGGTGAAAATGTGGAGGAAATGATAGTAATGGTTTGGACAAATGACCTGAGAGGTAGTATAAATTGTGTAGCATGAGATTTGAGGTTGATGTTAGAGATAGAGCAGCAGAAATGTGTCTGAGGAAAGATAGTGAGAGTGTTGCCCCAGTATGATAATGCAGAGTGGAGAAGAAGAAGAAGTGTGGTAATAATGAATGAGGTAATAGTCAGAATGTGAAGGAAAAGAGGTTTGGAATATATGGATGCATGTAGTACGTTTGAGGGCAGAAGAGATGGATTACATATGCAAGAGATGGATTACATTTGATTGCAGAAGGGTGGGTATTCAGAGAGACTGTTGTTCTTGGCAAGTGAATGTATCAGGGCAGGGAAACTAGAATTGTACATGTGGAATGTAGCAAAGATAGTCTCATGTGGAGATAGTGGCTTGAGAAATGAGGAGGTGTACACTATATTACAGAGCCAGGTGAAGTATGAGGAGAGTTATAATAGCTATAAGGATACTGGCAATGCACTGGTTTTTCTATATACAAATACTAGGTGCATTAGAAATAAAGGGAATGAGTTTGTGGCATTGATTGACTCAGACTCTCTAAAGATTGTTGGTATCAGTGAAACTTGGTTAACTGAGGAGGATGCTCTACCAGGGATAGAAATTGAAGAGTATAGCTTATTTCAGCAGGGTATGGAGGATAAACATGGTGGTGGTGGTGGAGATAAATGATAAGAAGTGAACCGTGCCCTCTCTGGGCAGTGAATCACAGTGGAGATAACACTAATGGCTTTGAGAATATATGGTGTGAGATAGATATTTATACTACAAGATATTTAGTGGGAGGTTGCTACAGACCAGGGAATATAACTGGTGATCAGCAGGAAATGTTTAGGCAAATTAGTTTGGCAAGTGATCATTATGAAGAACTTCAACCATAACAATATGCAGTGAACAAAAGAGACAGAATGCAGCAATAAGGGAATTGAATTTTTGGAATTCTTGAGGGACAATTGTCTTAGTGAAAGGAACACTAGGATTAAGAGTTTTGAATTTTGTCATAGCATCAGAGAATTTGATTGTGACTGAGATGGCATACTCCCCCCACCCGTTGGTGAGAGTGACCATGTAGTCCTGACTTGGAGGACGAATAGGCATGTGAAGGTATCAAAACAGAAAGAATTTATGTGGAATTATTATAAGGCAGACCACTTTCCTAGCTTGGAGTGCTATATTCCTCATGTAACTGTTCTCCACCTCTCTCTCTCTCTCTCTCTCTCCTCTTTTTTGTATGTCTTCCATAATCTATTTTTCTTCCATAATTAATATTTAGTGTTCTCAGTATTTGGAATACATCCTCTTCCTTCACTTCTAACACTTCATCACTCATTATCATTCTAGAAATAACTATCATAGACTTAGAAACCAGCTTGCAGCAATGGAATGGATGAAAGAATTTGAAGGAAAAGAGATCAGGAGTGCATGGGAGATGCTTAAGAAAAAGTTGTTAACAGCAGTGACAGATTGTATACCTCGAGTGAAGAAGAAAAAGCAATTTAGAGTCAAACGGATGACAAGAGAAATAAAAGGGGAATTATAGAAGAAAAATAGATTACAGAAGACATAGAGAGAGAGGTGGAGAACAGTTACATGAGGAATATAGCACTCAAGCTAGGAAATTGGTCTGCTTTATAATTCCACATAAATTCTTTCTGTTTTTTTCTTTCTCACTCTCACCAACAGGGGGCAAGTAAGGAGAGAAAATTTAGAATACGAGAGGAGACTGGTACTGTAATCCAAAGAGAATTCCAAAGAGTTTTTTCCCTATGTGATGAGTTGGAGGGAAAATGATAATGGACTATCATTTCCTTGCTGGATGGAGATGAAAATTGGATGACCAAGGCAGATGATATGCTTGAGCTATTTAATGATCACTTTATTAGAATATTTCATCCAAGTACAGCAAACTTTATTTCTAGAGTGATAATGAGTGATAAAGTGTTAGAAGTGAAGGAAGAAGATGTATTGTGAATACTGAGAACACCAAATGTTAATAAGGTAGGAAACCTAGATGGAATTTCACATGTTTTATGGGAATGTGCTATGGAACTGACTGTGCCATTAGATTGGTTGTTTAATGAAAGTCTTGCAATGAGATAGGTTCCTAGAGAGTGGAATGAAAGTAAGACAGTACCGAAGGGAAAAGAGTGGCAGTGGAACGATGATATAAAACTATAGGCCTATTTGCGTTTCTTCTGTTTTCTATAGTTGTTAAGATTTTGGAGAAATTGGTAAGAGTTTGTATACAGAATTGGGCAGATAAGAGTAATATTATCTATGCCGACCAGCATGGATTTGTTAAAGGGTACTGTTGTTTTAGTAATCTGGCAACCTTTTACAATAGACTAACAAGACCAGTGGATAAGGGCAAGGCATATACTGTTATAACAAACATGGTGTCGGGACTGTACAATGTTAGTTATGAGAATCAACTGAGGGAGTGTGCACTGCAGAGTTTGGTGGATAGAAGAAGAAGAGGTGATATGATTGAGACTTTTAAACTGTTGAGAGGTGGTTACAGGGTTGACACTGGAGAGTTCTTTTGCTTGGTTGAACAGCAGGAAGGAGTCATGACAAGGGGCCATCCCTGTAAGTTACGAAAGGAAACTGTGAGAAAGAGGGTGAGGAGTGGTTTCTTTGCATGGAGGGTGGTTGAACCATGGAATGCATTGCCTGATAGAGTGGTGAGAGTGAGAACGGTCAATGCGTTTAAGGAGTGGCATGATAGACTTTGTGTTTCCTAGGAGGGACCTCCCTCGATGAGTCTTGATAGACTTGTGTTTCTTAGAAAGGACTTCCAAGATGAGTCTTTTGACTCCATGGAGGCCTGAATAATAATAATAATAATTATATTTTTTGAATTTTTCAAAGGCATTTGACAGGGTGGTACATGATAATAAGTTGATTTTTAAGTTGCAACATATGGGTTTAGATATCTGGTTAGTGGATTGAATTAGTGATTGGCTCTCTGGTAGATATCAGAGTTGTATATGGAGTAGCAGTATCAGGGAGTAGGAAGGTTACAAGTGGGGTTCCACAAGGTTCAGCACTCAGACCATTGTTTTTCAATCTTTATGTCAATGATATTGTCACAGGACTACAGGGAAATGTTCAGTTGTTTGCAGATCATGTGAAGCTTGAGAGGGTTATCAGTAATAGTGCTGATGTGTGTTTTTTTCTTTTAAGGTTAAAAGAGTGCTGATGTTTTGGCTCTTCAAGAGGATTTGAATAGGCTTGAAAGGTGGGCAAATGAACATGAATATCAGTTTAATGTAACTAAGTTTAAGGTTTCAAAATTTAGGATTCACGGATGGGATGCCTCATATATTCACTTGGTGGAGTTATACTGGAAGAAGTGAAGGAAGCAAGGGATCTTGGGGGGTGATTATGGATAGAGATTTGAAGTTCCAAGGACATATTGCAAAGGTTGTGAAGACATCTCAAAGAATTGCTGCAATGTTGAGGAGGACATTGACCATGATAGATGAAAGTTTGATGGTCTGATTGTATAAAACTATGATCGACCACATCTGGATTTCTGTGCTCAGATCTGGTCAATGGGATATGAAAGAGATGAAGTAACCTTGGAGGAGATGCAGCAATAGATAAAAATGATATCAGAACTGTACAATGTTGATTATGATGACAGACTGAGATCATTCAGACTACACAGTTTGATGGACAGAAGACAAAGGGAGGATATGATTGAGACATTTAAGCTGTTGAAGGGTTTTTATTGTGTTAACAATGAAGAATTTTTCATATAGTAGAATGAGGAGAAGGAGCAAGGACAAGGGCCATCCCTGAAAGTTGCAAAAGGGAGTAGTGAGTAAAGTATGTTTTTCACCTGAGCGTGTGGTGCACATCCTTTCATCCTGTAAATTCTAGCTATCACCATTTATGATCATTGTTCTTCTTTCCTACTCTCTACAATCATACCTTGGCAACACCCTCACAATTCTCTCTCTCTCTCTCACTCTTCTGCTTCATTTTCTCTAACAACACTGTCATATCCCATGCTATCTTATTCACCTTCTTGAAAATCTT